>NC_090270.1:150869864-151183706 GCF_040414725.1 Anabrus simplex
GTTCACGTCCTGGCAGACCACTGCAAAGGTAAATTCGTCCACAGATCGGACTGGCTGAGGAGAGTAGTGAACGTGTCTACCAGTTAGGTCCCATGCATATCCAACAGGGCTTCGGTTGCAACCCGCTGGGTCACTTTAAAAGACGTAATATCCCACGGAGATACCTGTAATGTGAGGGCGGGCATTGTTCTGCTGAAACATTCCATTTACAACGGTCACCCCAGAGAGACCATCACTGAATTAAGAAACCTGTCCACATACTGTCGAGTAGTAACTGTACTCTCAGAAATATCTGACGGTGATTTCACATGGAAGCCAAGAGCTCCCCAGAATATCATGCCCTTGGTTAACCCCGTGTGCTTCCCAATGAGATCCGCGTGATCACTCACCCCCGTACACGGTCGGACGCGTCTGGGACGACCATTGCGGCAATCATGAAAGAACGAACAATCATCCACGACGACATTATACCACTCGTAGGCCCAGCGTAACCGTTCCGGTCACTAGGAACAATCTCACTCGTCGATGTTCTGGAATCAGCAGAACACTTGCTGCAGAGTCGCACGATTGTAAGCCAGCACGCAAACGATTACCACTTGTTCGTCGAGTAACGTGTGGTGCCACAGTAGGTCGAGTTTCCTCTGTTATCGCGGGGGAGGTGAACTGCCCGGCCAAACAAAATAGTGCGGTGCTTCTCCCTCACCGTTCTCCGTTGGGTTGTCCTATCCTAGGTTTCATGTGTCACCCCCCGCTCCCCCCCCCCCCCGCCCATTTGCCAACTACTGCAATACATATTATATCGTAGATGCATTTCGGCAAACACGTGTACTTACAGCTCGCACAGATAACCTGTCCTACGCAGACCAATAATTTGGGCCTCCTCAACAGATGATAATATTGTTGATATTCTGCCCGTGCCTCTTGGCGAGTCATGTTTCTCAAGCGAACGCGTCACGCACGTCATTGCATCTCGCAAAGCGATATATGAACTTCACATGCAGGAGGTAGCTCCTCAGGTAGTGAGGACCACATGAACAATCCAATTGGCCTGAAGCCGATATCGTTTCAATATATCCAGTATCAACTGGAATAACCCATTCCCGTGCGGTTAGCATCGCAAAGCTGTGAACTTGAATTTCACAGATGGTGGGTTCGAATCCCACGGCCACGGCCGCTTCCTTCCAAATCATATTCCTTTCCCCTTCTTTGCGTCACCGAAAACGGATAACCGACACGCAAACCATTGAAATGTGTGTATAAGTGTTAAATATTTTACATTGTACCTAGACTAGCAATGTACCTGTGCTTCGTTATGCTATTCTACATTGTATACGGATATCGAAGAAAATTACCATTCACGCAGTGTATAAGATTTATTTTAAATTGCAGGAATCTTGACGTTATCCAGGAAACAGTATGGGGAGGTGGCCATGCGTTGTTTCCAATGATTAGTGCAAGTTGCGGAGTTGTGATGATAACGGCCGGCTCACTTGCCTGCTGCCATTCACAGTCTAGTTTGGAAGTTTACATTATAATAGAAGGCCCCTTGTCTACTGTGTGGTCACAATCCATTTGGAGAGGTTTCTTCACAATGGCAGGCTCCCTTTCCTACTTCCAGACACAATCAGATAGGGGAGTTTTGAAGAAAATTGCATGCTCCGTTGCCTTCCGCCAGTCGAATCGGGAAGGGAATTATTCATTACAATGGTCGGCCCTCCTTACTAATGCCAGTTACACAAGAGTTGGAGAAAGAACCCATTCCTACTACCCGCCAAAGTCGAAGTGGGGAGTATTGATTACAATAGCAGACGTCCTCCTGCGGACAGACATTATCGATTTGTAAAGTGTTCATCATAATGGCAGATACAACCCTTCTACATCGCTACAAATCGACTTCAATGAATAATATATAGATCGACATAGGAAAGTATGTGCATGTTCACATATTGCAGACCTTCATTTACAGATTAACTGCTGCTAAACGGTACATTATATGGACAAACAGATTGCACCATAAGACACCTCTTTTAGCGGCGTAATGGTTGATCCTATGACAATCTCGTACATCCTCTATTCATGGGTTAGACTGATTTAGAAATTATGTATAGGGAGATATTTGGGTAAGGTTTTCATACACTGCATTACTTTCCGGATACTTATGTGACAGCTAGAATCATTCAATTTGGCCTACATATAGCTGCTGCGAGGGCCAATGTTCCTGCTGAATTTGATGATCCCGTCTTTCCTACAAGTGTGTCAACCTATGAATTATACGCGTAAAACGGCAAACTTTACGTACACTTGAAAAACACAGGCGAATCTAATGCGTAAGGGATAGAGATACGACAAAAAGTCATAGGACCAAAATTGTAGATCACTCCAAATGGAAACAAGACTGTGTAATGCGTTTTGAGATACGACTTACCGTTTAGCCACGAAACACACCGAAACGAAGGTCTGTACCGTCATTAAAATTGCCTCCATATACCGATGTTTTTGGGGGGTAAAAAATGAAAAATGTAAACATCTTGGAATTTTTCCATCGGTTACAGGCTAAAACCTATAATTTTGTCAAATTTCAATTTTCTAGCTCGTCGGGCAGATTGTGCCGCCATCGCGATTTTGGGGAGAGGGGTAAAATCAGTACTTTCAGGAAACACATTTAAATTATACGCAGAAGGTCACTATTAAACCTGAAACGGATACCAGTACGATAATTTCTCCAAAATAGTCAATGTACGGACACACGGGGTTACGACTTTGTTTCTATAGATAAGTATCATTATTTTCAACCCCCCACACCACTTCTTTTCAAAACCCCTTATGTGGATTTTCTGAAAACAAATTATGCGTGTTTCTTTACTTTTACTGGAGATTCCAAACACCACAATTCACGTCTGTAGAATGTTACATTTTTAGATATAAGCCTAGTCTTGATACACTCATTTTAAAAATTCACCCATTTTTCAATCCTGTCACCCCCCCCGCCACCCCTTCCCCTCCCGTTCAGTGGATTTTCCGAAAACAAAAAATATGTGTTCTTTTATTTTTAGAGTAGATTTCAAATACCATTTTTCATGTCTGTAACATTTCAGTGTTTGATGTACAAGTATCCTCATAAAAGGTATTCACCCCCTTATTTTTTCCATTTTCACCTCCCCCTTCAAGGAAATTTTCCGAAAACAAAAAATGTGTATTTCTTTATATTTAAACTAATTTCCAAATATCAATTTGTACGTCCATAAACTGTTATTTTTCTGGGATATAGATGTATTCATTTAAAGAGTTCACCTCCCTTTCTTCCCTTAGTGACGGATTATCCAAAAATCCTCCCTTAGTGATCACCTTGTAATATAAATCTACAACAAAAATGTCATTTCTTTATGTCACGTAGTTTTGGCTGGGCATTGATTACAGCCACTCGGAGTTAGCCTTTTATATAGAGATTATAGCAATCAGAAATGTTCAACCCGGTATTACCTGCCGAGTTGGCCGTGCGGTTAGGGTCGCGCAGCTCTGAGCTTGCATCCGGGAGATAGTGGGTTCGAACCCCATTGTCGGCAGCTCTGAAGATGGTTTTCCGCGGTTTCCAATGTTCACACCAGGCAAATGCTGCGGCTGTGTCTTAATTAAGGCCACGGTCACTTCCTTCCCACTCCTAGACCTTTCCTATCCCGTCGTCGCAATAAGACCTATTTGTGTCGGTGCGACGTAAAGCAAACTGTAAAAGAAAAAAACCGTATTGGCAGAAATAATTGATTTGGTGAAAATTTTTAGAATGAAGTTCAATATATTATACGACAAAACATTTCCTTATTCTACCATGAATTTCTACAGTTGGTACGTATCATTATTAATATATGTATAGCGTGGGTCTTATCTTACGCTGCAAAAAAAGGCTGAGCATTCAAATTATTCATTTTCGAATTATTAGAGCGAATGTTTCAAATTCTGTTTCCCGGGTTTTTCCCATATACATTTCCTCAAATCCTGGTGTGAAACCTCGAGCCTAGGCACAAATTATTTCGTAGTGCACTAAATTATCTGCCGTATGCGAACCCTCCGCTTAAAATTGTACGGCAACAATCTGTTTCGCAACGATTCATCACGCATATATTTTATTGACTTTCCGAATCGGACTGTAGCATAATTGAGCATATATTTCAATAAAACAGAATCTAATTAAAATATACGGATAAATCTCTATTTAATTGTCGCATCAGTGGATTACATAACTACAAAGGGCACTAGGAAAGTTTTGCAATATGAGTGAACGCTTTGGACTTCATCAGAATAATTTCCACCACAGTCAATACACTTCTCTATACGTCGAAACCAGTCACTGAACCAAATCTTCCACTTTTCTTCGGTTACATTTTCACACTCTTAATCCCATGCTGCCAGAAGCTCCTCGTCGGATGCAAAACGCCGTCCTTTCAGCTTCATCTTCACTTCTGGGAAGAGTGCGAAGTCACATGGAGCAAGATCAGGACTGTATGGAGGGTGATCAAGCACAATCAACCCTGATCTGGCAAGGAAATCTATTGTTACATTAGCACGATGTGCTGGAACATTGTCGTGATGCAAGAGCCAAGTTGCTGAGCCGTGACCTTGGACGGACCTGCTTGAGAGCCTGGATGACCTGAGGCAGACAAGTCTCACTGTACCACTTCGCAGAAACTGTCCTTTGTGTTTCTAGTACAACCCGAGTCAGGATGCCGCGTTTAGTAAAGAATACTGCAAAATCCTATTCTTCACTGACCTTGACTTTCGCGCAGTCACGGGAGTACCCTCATCTTCAAACAGCCATACCTTGTTCTGGGATTTTGTTGGGACATCGTAATAATTAAGCCAAGTTTCGTCACCGGTAACGATGCTATTGACGTTACGCAAAGTCCCATTTTCAAACTGTTTTAGCATTTTTCGGCACCATTTCACTCGGTGTGCCCTTTCTTCCTCTGAAAGTGAATGGGGCATCCAAAGGGAACAAACCTTTCTAACATGGAGATGGTCTTGTAGAACTGAATTAATAGCTGCTCCAGGGATGTGGTGGGTCACTTCTACCTGCCGATATGTCAACCGCCTCTCCTGCTGCAACATTTTCCTCACAGTTTCAATGTGTTCCTCAGTCACTGATTCAGACGGTCGCCCAGAACGAGGATCGTCTTCAGCCTCAAAATTTCCCCTCTGGAACTCTTTGTACCAGCGGAAAATTGTTGTTCGATGTGAAGAGTCTTTCCTCAGCACAGGAGTCATTTCCTCCAGGCACTGGTCAACAGTTAATCCACGAGCAAAATTGTAGCGGATAATTGCGCGATATTAACCTTTAGACCACAGTGACATCTTAACTTGCTTTCAGTCCCACTGCTTGGTAACAACTGGTGTGAAGGTCGCGCCTTGCCATCTTCTAGACCGGTTATCACCCCTCTTTTCATCCCTCACCATAACAAGGGTGTCCATCCAACCGTTTTTGCATATTGCAAAACTTTCCTAGTGGCCTATGTATATCGCTCATTTTTCTCTCGTTATGGCAAGTTAGTCGAATTTTTATCCAACAGATTACACCGTATATCGGTGTATGAAGCTATTTCATAGCTGGTCGTAATTATTGATCTAAAAGATCAACACTGTGGGATGATTGACCCCCTAGGCTTGTTTTACACGAGGTGGTTAATAGATTCAGTTCAGTTGCCCTGTTGACCTCCAACTAGTTGACTGAAGTGTGAACACGCAAGCGTATTGTGTTCACATTGAGGCAACTAGTGGAATCAACTGGTTTTCTCGATGTTTTGTCACACTACTCGGACTGTACCTAGGTCCTCTGTGTTGTCATTTGGTGGGAAAGAGAACGTGAGCGAAACTTGTGCCTGTTGGCCATTCGCCTGGACATACCTGTTGAATGACTGTGAAGATGGAGAAGCTATTCCTACTTCAACGTATACCTGATACTATTCTTGTCACTCATCAGGGCTACTATAATGTACTAGTTCGGACAAATGAAAGGGAAACGTGTACAGAAAAATCGAAAAGCAAGCAAAATCTAATATCATGAACAAGTATTGCCGTCGAAACAGGGTGCAGACAGCAGTATAAGTCCGTTATAGCGAGCAGGTATATAGCGAGAACCTCGTTGTAACGACAGCTTACTTTATACCCTTCGGAAAGTCTGTTTCTGTGCAATATGTTTTTGATATAACGAGAACCCTTTAACTAATTCATCCGTTATTATCACCAAATTAGTGTGCGTTATTTTTTCCGATACCGATATTCATGCACGCAAGCGTTCATATTGTATAGGATCGCTCATCTTTCCATATCAATTTCTTTGTACGTGCACGAGCGAACTCTCACCAACATTCAAAGTTAAACAGTTAACTTAGAAATAAAAGCTGAAGTAAACGATCGCTTAATTTAATACAATGTACTGAAATTAAATAATATTGTACTTCTCAAGATACGGCAGTGTGTATCACTACCTTCAGAGGATATGTTATACACTCACGTCTCGTCATATTTCCGATAGGCTGTTACCACGTATATTTTTTAGTGAAAATATTAATATTATTTTACAGGGGGCTTCTCATATGTTTCCTTAATACATATACGGTAATATAAGGTTAGGTAACGCTGTATGAAGTAAAAAATTAAAACGTTGCCACAGAATCCTCTGGATTCTAATATTTTTTTAAAGAATGAAACTGAATATATGGGTTCACAGAGTATCAAAATTAGACAATACCGTAACTGACGAGTAAGTCGCTGTACTGAAAACATCCGCGAAAACTTTTGAACAGACTCATTGCTGTTTCATTCCGATTTTAGTGAGTTTTTTAATCTTCTCCAAGTTTTACAAAAATCGTTTATAAAGACAGTGCGCTACAGCGAGTGAATTTAACGCCTTTTGAATCTTGCTATAATGGGCTTCCAAAAACAGCACGAAAAAGTCTATTTCGGAAACAACTCAAATTGCCGAAAGCCTGTCCTAGTTCACCTACTCTTTTTATGAGGTTGCACGGTTAACCCACAAACCGGATAATTCGCACACGAATAATCCACTGTAGTTCAACTAACCTCCTCTTGTAAAACAAGCCTAATGTAGCAGAACGAAGAATAAAAGTATTGGGACCGGGCGAGTTGGCCGTGCGTGTAGAGGCGCGCGGCTGTGAGCTTGCATCCGGGAGATAGTAGGTTCGAATCCCACTATCGGCAGCCCTGAAAATGGTTTTCCGTGGTTTCCCATTTTCACACCAGGCAAATGCTGGGGCTGTACCTTAATTAAGGCCACGGCCGCTTCCTTCCAACTCCTAGGCCTTCCCTATCCCATCGTCGCCATAAGACCTATCTGTGTCGGTGCGACGTAAAGCCCCTAGCAAAAAAAAAAAAAGTATTGGGTAACGGAAAGGATAGGCCATAAAATACGTACAAATATGAGAGATTCACTACATTACATAGGACCTAATACCACTGCCGAATTTACAAACGGTCTCAGAGCACAAAATTTCCTTGAGTGTTAAGTTTATCAAAACGTAATAATTTAATATTGAATAGCCTGATGCAAGAACCATACAACTACAAATTATAAAAATTTTCAAGGGACACAAAGAATTGAATAAAGTAGCTAAATTTGGAAAAATAAAGTGTATCCACGTACAATAGCTAAAAGCAATAGTAATTGTTTACCACGACCTATCCTACTCTTCCGGCATACATTCTAGTTGTAATTTTTTTTTCACCAATGTGACTCGAAGCTGCTAATCACGGTATCAGACCATAAAGTGTTGATTCCCCAACGACCATGTTCGCCAGAAGGGCAACTGTTTGTCAGGTACTGTAACTGCCTAATAACATATGCTATAGAACATTCTATTGTAAAAATATGGGATTTGAATGAAGATGAAATCCGAGCAGTAACCTTTATTATTATTATTATTATTATTATTATTATTATTATTATTATTATTATTATTATTATTATTATTATTATTATTATTATTTCAAGTACCTAGGAGAAATAAGACAGCCAAACGGCCAAGATAAAGATAAACACAGTTCAGAAAATGGAATTGGTTATCAACTAACAAAAGACATTTTCAATTAACCACTTTCTGTAAAAATTAGAAACCCGGAAATCCTTTATGCAGCATAATGTTCATTATTAAAGTAGAAAAAATGGAGAAATTGAAGCATTATAGAAGAAGCGTGAAAATTCTACCATGCGATCCTCAAGAATCGAGCTCGATATTCACAGCAAAACCAGAGCTGTTAGGTTACTCAATCATGCACCATACAAGAAAAGAGGAAGAAAAGTTGGGGTACTTGAAATAGGAACAGTAAGGAAATACTATGAGACCGCCTCTGTGGTGTAGTGGTTAGTGTGATTAGCTGCCACCCCCGGAGGCCCGAGTTCGATTCCCGTCTCTGCCATTAAATTTGTAAGTGGTACGAGGGCTGGACGGGGTCCATTCAGCCTCGAAAGGTCAACTGAGTAGAGGGGGTTCATTTCCCACCTCAGTCATCCTCAACGTGGTTTTCCATGGTTTCCCACTTCTCCTCCAGTACTGGAGTTGTATCCCTCCGAACCAAACCAGAACCAACCCTGCTGGGTAAACGGATTAAGAAAGAAAGAATGGAAGTAGCCTACTGCGTATATCCAAACTTTAAAAAAAATCACATGTCCTCAGAAATATCTTTTTGAAGTCCCTTGATCCGAATTAATATGGACAGACCAACTAAAAATAAATTTGACTATTTTAACGAAAGTCCCAAACCACAAATACGTTGCTTCATCGAAGTGAAATATTCGTTTCCGGAAAGAGGAATTATTTACCAACGGAGATGGTCTATAAATTTCCAATCTCTTTGAAATCATTTAAGAAATGACTAGTTAAACCCAGGGCCTCTCAGGGTACATGCGCTTGGTGCATGCACTGTGCACGGTGCAAAAGACGACTTCGCTTGGTTGACCAGAGTGCAGACCCCACTCCTCGATTTGGAGCAATAGCGCTGTCTTTCTCTTTCCCCACGTCTGTCTCGCTCGCTCCCCCTGTCTCCCTCTTCCTCACTTGCTGCGCGGCGCTCCAAATCAGAATCGAATTGAGCCGAGTTGAGCCGAGCTTAGCCGAGTAGCCCAGTGACGAAGCGTTGGTCCAAGCCGTGCCGGGCGGGAGCGATGCACAGTGCACGGAGCTCTTGTGCCTCGATTTGCACGCGTGAGATTTTAGGCGTTTGAGAGGCCCTGAGTTAAACCACTCATAGATCTGCCGCCTGGGCAACAACAGATCAGTGGTGAATGAATTAGTTTCTGGCACTGGCGAACAGAGAGCACTCGGCGTTCCATAGTAAACCAGATCTTTCCCAGCAGTTGTCATTAGCAACACCAGAGCTGACATGTAGTCTCACGTCTGTTTGGCCGATATAATGAAATCAGTTAACGCATGTGTCTGGAGAGCGGGAAATTTCGGTTCGAATTAAACTCCGTCTTAAAATCGTAACCACCGAGCAAGTGGCCTCGCGGTTTGGGTCACGTAGCTATCAGCTTGCTTTCAGGAGATAGAGGGTTCGAACCCCATTGTCAGCAGCCCTCAAGATCGTTTTCCGAGATTTCCCATTTTCACATCAGGCAAATGCTGAGGCTGTAGGTTAATTAACGCCACGGTCGCTTCGAACCCACTATCTCCAGGATACTGGATACTGGCCGCACTTAAGCGAGTGCAGGTACCGAGCTCGGTGAAAGAAAAAGGAAAATATGAGGAGAACTTGAAAGAACTGGAAAGCAATGTCAAAAATAAAATATTAGCAAAACGAAGCAAGAAGAGGGAGAAGAAGAAGATGATGATGACGACGATGATGATTATGATGATGATGTTAAACATAACGGATGTTAATTTATCTTTCTTTAATCCATATTAATAAATTGGAATTTGCATAAATGAGAATCAATATCTATTACATGCCTTTCCAATAATATTCCTATTCAGATTTCTTCTTTCTTTCTTTCTTTCTTTCTTTCTTTCTTTCTTTCTTTCTTAATCTGTTTACCCTCCAGGATTGGCTTTTCCCTCGGACTCGGCGAGGGATACCACCTCTACCACCTCAAGGGCAGTGTTCTGGAGCTTCAGACTCTGGGTAGGGGGATACAACTGGGGAGGATGACCACTACCTCGCCCAGGCGGCCTCACCTGTTATGCTGAACAGGGGCCTTGCGGGGGGATGGGAAGACTGGAAGGGATAGACAAGGAAGAGGGAAGGAAGCGGCCGTGGCCTTAAGTTAGGTACCATCCAAGCATTTGCCTGGAGGAGAAGTGGGAAACCACAGAAAACCACTTCCAGGATGACTGAAGTGGGAATCCAACCCACCTCTACTCAGCTGACCTCCCGCGGCTGAGTTAACTCCGTTCCAGCCCTCGTGCCACTTTTCAAATTTCGTGGCAGAGCCGGGAATCGAACCCGGGCCTCCAGGAGTGGGAGCTAATCACACTAACCACTTCACCACACAGGCGGACTTAAGATTTCTTACGGGTTTTTTTTTTTTTTTTTTTGCTATTTTCTTTACGTCGCACCGACACAGAGAGGTTTTATGGCGACGATGGGACAGGAAAGGCCTAAGAGTGGGAAGGAAGTGGCCGTTGCCTTAATTAAGGTACAGCCCCAGAATTTGCATGGTGGGAAATGAGAAACCACGGAAAACCATCTTCAGGGCTGCCGACAGTGGGAGTCGAACCCATTATCTCTCCGATGCAAGCTCACAGTTGTGCGACTCTAACCGCACGGCCAACTCGCCTGGTATATTTTATTTATTTATTTACATGTGTACAAATTTCTCCGGAGTAGAGACTTGGAGAGTGAATGTAAGGAGATTTTGTCTGTAGGGACACAGTAGAAAGTAAGTTGACAAAACTAATTAACCATCCATCTAATAATCAGTTCCATTTACAAATAGAGTGCCATTCGCTGCTTTCAAAGTGCATTATATTGAAACTGAACTGAAAGTTGAGATTGTACTACTTCTGCATATCAAGGATTGTCAGTTAAAACCAGCTAGCGCAATCTTTTTGTTAACTTCTGCGTAAACGTACAAGAAGGAGACAGAAGAAATGTTTGCTTGTTTGCTTTCTGTTTCTTTTGTGTCTGTTCGTCTGTCTCTTGGAGTGAGAGAGAATGCATTAGAGAGAGAGGGTGTTATTCTGCTACAGGCAGGTTAAGCCCTAGGATAAAAAGGATGACACCGTTATAAAAGACAAGCAAGTCCTCTGTGATACTCTCTGCAACGACTGCAAAGTAATTCTCAAGTTACGTGCAAGCGCACTCTGTGTGTGTGTGTGTGTGTGTGTGTGTGTGTGTGTGTGTGTGTGTGAACGCTATTCTCCTAAGACCATCATTTTGTTTTATTTCAAACGCGCCGATAACAAAACAATAGGACCTAAATAGAGCACGGTGCGTTCTCGGCTTTGACGACCGTTCTAAACGTCGAATATATCCGCGCTTATGAAGCATTTCTTTCTCTACACGCGGGGAGCAGTTTGTTTTTTGTTCTGTGGACTGTAAACAAAATGCTCTGTTTATAATCAAAACGTACCAACACTGCAAGTTAAACGTGCACTGTAATTGATGGAGTAAAGTTGATTTTGGAGAATATAAAGTGCAATTGAATGTTTACGGTAGCGTTCAACATTGTTTATGAACCGTTAAGACCACTAGCGGCCAACTAGGGGGCAATTTATTTACACAGAATATATTTCTAATTCTTTCCTGACCGCATTTAAACAAATACCACGCTCGAATGAAGAAATGTTTGAACAGAGCAAATCTATATATCGTATTTCTGTCTGTACGATTTGAATCAGTGGCGTAGCCAGACGCGTGGGGGGAGGGTTACCGGGGGTTGGAATCCCCCACAGAAATTTTACAAAAAATAAACAAACTGACAGTATCAATATAAATAAACATTCAGAAACATAATTGTAGAACCAATAGATCTGTTGAATCTATTTTATAAGAAGCCTCGAAAGTTGGATTTTAGATGGCAAACTGAAAATACCATTTGTTGTTTCAAAAAGGGCACATGGCTTATCGTGGCTGGTTGTTGTAACTTCGTATCTGACAAATAACAGCGTAAACACACAAAGGGCCCGAACTGAACATTAGGATATTTAGCGCAGTACTGAGGGTGGTAAAGAGAAAGCTGCAAGGGTAAACTAGAAGGAAATTACAATGTACAGGGAATTCCAGCCATTACTTATGAGATTGAAGGTCCTGTGGTCTTTGATAAGGGAGAAGGCGAGCCATGACTCATGGGGACCAGGTAGTCGCTTGGACAGAATACTTAAACTGGGCGCTATTTACAACGTCATAGCGTCCTATCCCACTTTCTAGTTTGTGGAACGTGACTCACCTACAACTGTGGAGTGCTTAGGCACTGGGTATTGTATCACTTGTGGTGGTTTGGTATTATCTGTTGTTGAAAGCTGTGGGGAGCTATATCTCAGACTTTCCAGAATTTACATTTTAGAACGACAAGCGTGTATTGCTCAAGTGAATGTACCTTTAAAGCAAGTGTTGGAGTCAGTGAATACAGTATTATAAAGGTACAGTATCTGTGTGATATAAGTAGTGCTAATTATGAGAATCTGCAAGTCGTGTTGATACACAGAGACAGTGAAGTGTACTTATCTACATATGTGTACCTTGTTCAACGGTCTGACTACAAATGGTAGCTTGGTCCTTCCTTTTGTTTCCCACCGTTTTCGTTGTTGTTGTTGTTGTTGTTGTTCTTGTTATTGTAAATATGGAGTCTTCCAGCGGTATTTTGTGAGTGTGATTTATATATATTTTGGTGTGTTGATGAGGTGCAAATGCACGGATGTTATTCAGAATATAGTCAGTTATTTTAGAATCAGTGGAGTTATTGATAAACCTAGGTGCAGTTCCTACCTATTTAGTCGTTTTTGGGTAAAGATTGAAGCATATGTACCAGTACGCAGTTATATGTACACGCCCTGGGAGAGAAAGAATTATCATGCTGTATCGAAATTCGAGGGATCCATTCTGGTATATTCTGGCACCCATACTATGGACATTTCGATCAATTACTTTTATCAATTTAATTTATTTTAGTAATTTATTCAGTTATTTATTCATATGTTTTGAATTAGGTTAAATTTACGCCCTAGAGTGAGGCGATTAAGTACTGTATTTTATTCGATCCATATTTGATTATTTTATCAATATTGCAATGATTAGGGTTCATATATATTGTTTATGGGTATTTACAAAAATTACAAGCCCAAGTGACAAAACTTACTTTTGCCGTTTAGTCACGCCATCGCCTGAATAAAGCGTGATAGGAGTCAGTTAATTTATTCATAAGTAAAAGAAGCCAACGGCCGTAGCCGTGTTGAAACACCGGATCCCGTGAGATCTCCGAAGTTAAGCAACATTGGGCGTGGTCAGGAGTTGGGTGGGTTGCCACGCGTTGTTGGTGGGGGTAAGGGAATGGAGGAGCGGAAAGGAAGTGGCCACCCTACCGCACGTAAACTCCGGCTCAGGAACACCTCTGCGGAGGTTCGGACCTGCCTTCGGGCAGAATAACCCTTACCTACCAAATAAAAGACAATGATGATTATACACACCTGCGTTATACATCTTCAAGATTTTTTTAAAACCAGTTTAATGACTGATGGGAGTCAGTTTGACAGGTAGGGACCGGGCTGGGCGCTTGATTGACAAGTAGAAACCGGGCAGAGCGCGATTTACAGGTCACCCACGAAACGAGTACGTCACGACAAGCCGCTGACAGGGAGAGCTGTCAGCCTGCGTGCTCAGAATTTCAGCAATAACATGAAGGGCCAACGAAAATGTAATCATGCTCACATGCTAATTGACAGTTCCATCAATGTCGGGTAGCAGGTAGTACTCAACAAACAATTGGAACGATCTGAAACGTCAACAGGTTTGAGAATCGACAGTGACGGAGATTTGAAGTTCAAATTTCGACGAATTCGGCCAGCTAATGCAACTTGTTAGCGCTCACCTCCTACATTCAAGGGAACGAGAACGAATCTCAACAGAATCGAATCACTTTAATTCCTGAAATTTTAATTCAGTAAAACCTTGGATTGGTCCGCCTCTGTGGTGTAGTGGTTAGTGTGATTTGCCGCCACCCCCGGAAGCCCGGGTTCGACTCCCGGCTCTGCCACGAAATTTGAAAAGTGGTACGAGGTCTGGAACGAGGTTCACTCAGCCTCGTGAGGTCAACTGAGTAGAGGTGGGTTCGATTCCCACTTCAGTCATCCTGGAAGTGGTTTTCCGTGGTTACCCACTTCTTCTCCAGGCAAATGCCGCGATGGTTCCTAACTTAAAGCCACGGTCGCTTCTTTCTCTCTTCCTTGTCTATCTCTTCCAATCTTCTCATCCCCCACCAATCTTCTCATTCCCCACCAAGGCCCCTGTTCAGCATAGCAGGTAAGGCTGGCTCGTGAGGTACTGGTCATCCTCCCCAGTTCTAACCCCCGACCCAAAATCTGAAGCTCAAGGACGCTGCCCTTGAGGCGGTAGAGGTGGGATACCTCGCTAAGTCCGAGGGGAAATCCAACCCTGGAGGATAAGCAGATTAAGAAAGAAAGAAGAAAATCTTGGATTACGAGCGACTAGGTCTGCAAATGTTTTGCAAACAGAGCAAACATTTTAAATAAATTCTAATTATAAACGAGCGAGATTTTGTCCGCCTATGTGGTGTAGTGGTATGTGTGATTAGCTACCACCCTCGGAGGCCCGGGTTCGATTCTCGGCTCTGCCACAAAATTTCAAAAGTGATAAGAGAGCTGGAACGGGTTCCACTCAGCCTCGAGAGGTCAAGTGAGTAGAGGTGGGTTCGATTCCCACCTCAGCCATCCTGGAAGTGGATTTCTGTGGTTTCCCACTTCTCCTCCAGGAAAATGCCGGGACGGTACCTAACTTAACGCCATGGCAGCTTCCTTCCCTCTTCCTTGTCTATCCCTTCCAGTCTTCCCACTCCTACCCCCGCAAGGCCCATGTTCAGCATAACAGGTGAGACCACCTGGGCGAGGTACTGGTCATTCTCCCCAGTTGTATCCCCCAACCCAGAGTCTGAATCTCCAGGACACTGCCCTTGAGGCGGTAGAAGTTGGATCCCACACTGAGTCCGAGAGAAAAAGCGACCCTGGATGGTAAACAGATAAAGAAGAAGAGCGAGATTTTGCACTACCATGAAGCTTGATGATGATGATGCTTGTTGTTTAAAGGGGCCTAACATCATCGCCCCTACTATGAAGCAATGACCTGTCTACCGAGCGTCACATAACCGCAACTGAAGACAAAGTTTGAAAAGGAAGGCGATAAGGAGGAGAAGATTATTACCGTGAAAATTGTCCACCTCCGTAGCGTAACGGTTAGTGTTGGTAGCTGCCATCCTCGGGCGCCCGGGTTCCATTCCCGCTAATGCCAGAAATTTAAGAATGGCAGGAGGGCTGGTATTGCTTGAAATGGTACTTGCAGCTCACCTCCATTGCGGGTGTGACTGAAAAGAGCTGCACCACCTCGGGATGAGGACACGAGTTTACTTTCTTACCGTGGAAGAAAAATATCACCGAGAAGTACGAACAAGGCATGTGCTATGTGGAAGTCCAGCGGTAAAGCCTGGGCTACTCGTACCTTGTTCATTGAGTGTATCAACGAGGTCTTCGATCCTGCAATGAATATAATATATATATATATCTTTTAGAAAAGAATCTGCCACTCGACGTATTGCTTGTTATGTATAATTCTCCTGTTCTACTCTAGCCTGTCGGTCAGCAGGTCATTTCGAACTTTAAATAGCTTTACCAAAGCACTCTTTTAGCGATGCTTCGAAGTGACAGAAGTAACAACCTTACTCTCCCAGAGTTTTTAAAAGAAAAAACATTTAAACATAGCAAACTGCCTCCAGATCATCGACAAAACCTAGAATGGGGTAACAAAGAGAACCTTCGTTTGTGCTTTTAGAAAATGGTGGACATGACTTTGGTTTGCCGGTTATCGACGACATTGTGTCCTTTGGGAAGACCATGGGACTGGAGATGAACCCAATATTCAAGAGCTGGTAGAAGAAAATGCCCAGGAGCTGACAACAAAAGAACTGGTGGATCTACATCGCGAGGAAGTCCGGTTCTATTACTAAATGGCTAATGTACTGGTTTAGGCCAAGAGGTCCCGGGTTCGATTCCCACCCGAAGACCACACGCCGTTAATATATTATTATCGCGAGGAACACAAGGGGGTTATGCAGAAAATCTCATCTGAAGAACAGGAAAAGAAAACGACAGATAAATCTTAAATTTAGTGAAATGTGAAAACTGCTGGAAGCAGTGCAAAATTTTACAGAAAACATAACCCTAATAATGCTGTAGCAGTCCTAGCAATGAATCTGTTTAACGGTATAGCAATGTTACATCTCGGAGAAATCCTCTAGAGGGAAAATCAACAATCATTGGACAGGTTCCTTGTTAAAATTACACGAAAAGAAAAATATTCCATTGAGCCAACTGACAGCAATGATTCCATTATAGTGAAAATCATTCTATACACTAACTCCTCTTCTCGTCTCATATCTCTTGTCCCCTTCACACCAATCAAGATCCTGTTATAAAGTAAAGTGCTGGTTAATTTGTTTTACTGTATGCCTTTTTGCTTCATATTTTGTATTATTATTATTTCTATATCAATACACATTTTTGAGTTTCAATAATTTCTCAAGGGAAAATTCACTTTGATATACGAGTACTTTAGATTAAAAGCACGTGTACAGAACGAATTATTCTCCCTATCCAAAGCTTTACTGTATTCGTATCATACTCGCTACAATGCTTTACATGGTTCAGCACAATCTTCCATTAAGACCAAGTCTTATGCATACGTCAAACTGTTTCCTACATTATTTCACACAACTGAATCCCTCCCTACCATTTGATTCCTAATCCCATAATCCTTCAATACAGGTAACATATTTTCTCTAGGTACTCCGCAATATGCCTTCTACGCAATAACGTTAGACTGACAGAAAGTCCAGAGCCATGATAGTTAACGCACTAGTGTGACAGGTCAAGGGGGCTGTGACGAGTAACCTTGTCCAACAGCACAATGTGGCCATGATTGACAATGGCAAGACAAACTTCGAACACGGTGTGATAACTTGACGTCATTAAAGGGAAACTAGCGCACACACTTTTGCTAAACTAATATACTCTATTATCGATTTCTTAATGAATATTTGCTACATTATTATGGAACAGAAAATGTGATGGAAGTTCCGAATCATGTAGAGTGTCACCCATCTGATGAAACCTCATGTAGCCTGGCATGGACGAGCACAGTTTCCGTTCGCGTTTTCATATTTGGACACCACCATACGTTCTGTATGAGACATGCCAGAAAGAGTTGTGAGAGACGTGTCGTTCCGTGACAGCTGTCACCCATTTCACAGTATACTGTACGTTCGACATTCTGCACTCTCTCTCTCAACATTCGTAGAGGTAGAGGGTGTGATTCAGGAACAATATTCGTAACTGATTCTCGATCCCTTGATAAAGTAACTTGTTTTCCAGAGGTCTATCCCAAACCTAAATTACGAAGTAACGAGGTGGAAACAACATAAATATAGCACCAAAGGTTAACTAGTCAGTTATTTCTTTTTAATTAGTCTTTTGATACAAGTGAGACAATAATAGGAATCTTTCATCAGATTATTTCATTTATTTTTTGGTGTCACTGGAGACACCCTCGAATGCTTTGTGCTTTGTTCAAGGATTTAAAGACTCTTTTTGGTCGTGGTTTAATGATGATGATGATGATGATGATGATGATGATGATGATGATTATGATTATGAGGATGATGGTTGTTGCCGTAAGAGTCTACGATCAAAGACATCCATGTTCCGAGCCAGACGAATTAACCATACGCAGTGAAAATCCTCGACAGCCGGAAATGGACCCTAGAGCACTTTCAACCGAAGGCCTGTACTCTGACTACTCAGACAAGAAGCCGGATCAGTCTATTTATTATTTTCAAAATCTTCTTCCACTTGAAGGCTACCTGAGACAAAGAATGTACAAACACAATATTGTTGAAGATAAATTAATTAGAAGTCTATGATCTCTGTTCGGCCAATACAAGTGATATCTGAGGTCCAGAAGAGAACCCCTGAGCTCTTTTGATCCACAGTCGATGAATTCTTGGTAATGAAGCTGAAGGTCTTCGTCAGCTCTGTCCTTTTCTTTTCTTACAAGTTGCTTTACGTCGCACCGGCACAGTTAGGTCTTATGGCGACGATGGGACAGGAAAGGGCTAGTAGTGGGAAGGAAGCAGCCGTGGCCTTAATTAAGTTACAGCCCCAGCATTTGCCTGGTGTGAAAATGGGAAACAACGGAGAACCATATTCAGAGCTGCCGACAGTGAGGTTCGAACCCACTATCTCCCGAATGCTGGATACTGGCCGCACTTAAGCGACTGCAGCTATCGAGCTCGGTATCAGCTCTGTCGTTTGAGGGACTATTCCTCTCGCACCGACCATGAGCCCCTCATTTCTACGTTATCCAGCTCGTATTTATTCTTATGACACCGCACTGTAGGCAGATAGATTGACTTCTTTTCTCTGTCTACTTCGTCTGGTTGGTCATAGTGTTTCATAAATTACTGTGGAGTCCCTAATGTAGCCTATATCCGATTTACTCCTTAATGGCGAACATGGCTATCTTTCTCCTGCTGCCATTTACCACGACGTCATACACTTCCTCATGCGGTTGCAATCATTTCTCACGGAGTAACTCCGCAATGGACGACCTGATGTTGCGATGTCTGGTGTTTTGAATAACTTCACCGAAGGCACAAGAACCCAAGACGTGATTGTGAAGTTTCGGTCTCACTGCATCTTTTGCAGCGGTTATCGTCGATAGACCTTCCCGATTCAGCTCTCACAGGTGCAAGTTTACATGCCACCTTGCGCTAGAAAGCCTATCGTGATTTCTAAATCAGCGGTTTTCAGGAGGGAACTCCTTGTACAGACACACTCACTGACTTTTGCTTCTCAGCTGACACCATTTGCCAAATTCAATTTCTCGTAATTTATTTCCTTGTTTGGTGTCATACTCAACGTTTCTGATTTTCATGTCCTGAGTTTTATCACTTACACTTAGCTTAGTTAATCACCTGTTCATTTCTTCGTCTAGATTTCTAGTGGCTCCAATATAATGTTTTCCTGTCCTTGGGTAAAAACTGTATTCTCCATTTTTTATGCCTTACAAGTTAAAAAATTGTATCTTTCCAAGAACATTGTTTTCACGTCCTTAACTTCGATATTTTGAACTACGACTTTTCGGTATATCTGATAGGCATAAGTACAGTTCTAATTTTTGTGTTCTCTTCAGCTAATTTAAAAGTACGAGCAAAAATTAAATTAATTTGATAGCAAAACAAAGTTTATTGAGAATGGTCATCATCTCTACATTTTAGATTTAACAAATCGAGAAATAGCACTATTTACGTAAGGGTAAAAATAGTGTTGCATACCGTTACGGACCTAAGGTGAAGTATAATTTGATAACCATCCTTTAAAACCACATTATGGATAAGGAGAGCTCGAAAATTTCAAAGAATGAAGATATCGGAAAAGAAAAGGGAAGGACAACACAGAATGAACAAATGAAGGACTCTCTAAGGCCTGACAAGACTAATGTCGTCAAAAGAGATAGATTACGAAACGTTGTTGGAAATGACAGAAAGCATGAACAACAACTGGTTAGAAAGTTAATCTGTGAAGCGCAGAAAAATATTCTAGACGTGGTGCTAATAAAACCAGATGAGCTGTATAGAGAAACGGTATTGGAAGATGGTATAACTGATCACGAAGCTGTTTTCGTCGTAGTTTAAAGTAAATGAAACATAAATGAAGGTTATAAATGTAGGACTATAAATATATACCATGTGGTTGATAGGGGAGGCATGAGGGTGTTCTTATAAAATTATTATTATTATCGGTGAAAAATGAAGAATAAAAACAGCCTATGGGATGGTTTTAAAGTACATTTGTTGAAGAGTGTGAAAAGAGATATGTACCTTTAAAGGTCGCAAGGATACACAAGAATTATGCCATCTAATATTTCAGACGAAAATTTCCCTGAAAATTCTACCCGAATTCGAATTTTGGCCGGGGAAGTGGAAAGCTATCTGCTAATCCTCCGAGATGCTCATGTACCTCATATAAAATTATGATAAAAGATCTTGTTCGTTTATATCGGACTGGCAAAACGCAGTATTTGCTGACGGCCGATGGTCCGTATTGGCACTGACTTCTGTTTGTACCCTTTGTTAATGTGTATTTTTCAGCAGCAATCACGCACACTCTGGTGTCCCGTCTAAATTGACAGGACCTAATAAGAACCGACCAAATACCTTGCTGAACAGCGCTTGACCAGCGGATTTTCTGGAACGGCTGTTTTACACACAATAGTAGAATTTCCTGGAGAACAATTAGAGTTAAAAGAAAATGCCTATGGTCTTTTCTATAGAAAACAATTTTAAGTACACTCGCTTGTCTTTACTTCGTGACAGAACTTACCAATTGCCTAATATTTTGGTTCTTAACAGAACAGAGTGGCTTCGCTTCTCCCCACCAAGGCGAATGTTGGGCCACGGCTGCTCACCCCTTCCCTGCACCGCAACACATCTCCTGGACTGACAGAAGGTGTCACTCTATAGGAGGCCCGCCATACTCTTTCATGGTACGGATTGTGCCATACCCTGGCTCCGTCCGCTCTGTCTTTATCTGGTTCGCTTTACGGACGAACTGCTTACCCTCTCTTACTTGTGTACTCATTGACTTTGGTCTGGCTCCATGGCTAAATGGTTAGCGTGCTGGCCTTTGGTCACAGGGGTCCCGGGTTCGATTCCCGGCAGGGTCGGGAATATTAACCTTAATTGGTTAAATTCTATGGCACGGGGACTGGGTGTGTGTCGTCTTCATCATCATTTCATTCTCATCACGACTCGCAGGTCGCCTAAGGGAGTCAAATTAAAAGACCAGCACCTGGCGGGCCGAACATGTCCTCGGACACTCCCGGCACTATTTTTTTATTTATTGACTTCGGTATCATGGGCGACTCATTGAGATTTAATGTACACGCAAACTTAGCCCAAGGAGATCACAGATGTCACCCTTTTTGTCCTGTGACTTTGCGACGTTTGTTCCCGATCTTGTCTACCTAGTTTTCTCCATGGCTCTTTTTCTAAGCTTTTTATCTTGATGAAGGGTTATCGCGAGCGACACAATGTTTACCCACACTTGTTTTTTACAAGCGTTATTTTAAACGTTTTAATACATACTGCATTTTGTCTCAGAGGTCTCCAACGTGCTTTTGTATGGCTTACTGTAATTGAATGTCTGTATTGCGAGATGAGCTCTGTTGCACCTTGGATGTGTGTTACGTCGATTTTATTCTACGGTTCATGTGTGGAAGTATCTTTGTTATTATTCATGTACCATATTGCTTTGCGACGTCGCCACTATGCTGTCGTGGGTATCGGAAGGGCCTGTACATGGATGGTTTGTGCATTTAAACTGTATATGAGAAACGTATTGATGATGTGATTTGGGTCTCCTATCTTGTGTGGGTTTTGGTCTTGAATATCCGCGAAAGACGTTATTTATGAACTGTGTTTCTACATTTGGGGCCTTTTGGCCATTGTTATCTTTTATGCGTTTCCTGCTTCTTGGACCCCTTTTACCTATTGTGCGAGTGTTCGAATGTGAGATATGTAGGACGCATATCATATTGCCTAGTTGTGTCGTTTGTTCTTATTTTTTGCTTTTTATGGGTTCTGACATTGTTTTTGGGTGTGTATGTGTTTTCTTAGTAGCGCCTTGTTTGTCCCTGATCCCGGGCACCGTGCCTGCGCACGCATTCATTTCCCTTGATCTTTGGTTCGGCCATATTTTACCTTTCGTCTTTTTTTTTTTAGTTCGTTGGAAACCATTGTTGAGTGGCATCCCATTGAACGGCTGTGTATCGCGCTGTCCTGTTGATAAGGAGATCTAATAATTTATTACTTTGGGATGAACTCTATGTCACGCATTCATTGTATTTTGCTCCCAGGTAACAACTTCGTTTGTTATTTTCTAATTAATTGTGGTTGAACCTGTTAAGTGATTCACGTTATGAAGAGGCGCGATGCTATAAGGATAGTGAATAGTTTATTTGAGCCCATGTACTGTTTCCATCTGGGCCTGTTTTCCATTTCCTTATTTTACCTCTTCCTGATTTTCGTGTGGCCATCTACTATTTTGATGTAATTATTATTTAATAAACACTTTTGTTTATCTATCGGCGTTATTATTGTAGGGTGGAAGGGGTAACCTTTTAAATTCCATCTTCTTGATTTAATAGGCTCAATTTCAGTTCATGACTTCGTCTCTAGTCATTTTCGTCCCGGTCCACGGAACATCATAGATAAGTATTTATGTATCGCCCCATTACCTCGGGTGGATTTGAGCTTTCACTGCTTTTTTTTTTTTTTTCAATTTTCGTTATCTTTCTGCCTGTGTATGCGTTGTGTTTTCCGGCTATTTATTCCTCGGTGCTCGTCGTGCCCAGACCTGCCGTGGGCATGCGAGAAGAATATCATGGGGCTGGTCTAACACAACATATATTCGTCGTAGGAATCTACAGGTTCGCATAGTGTGGGATGCAGTTTTGAAAACATTTTAGTAGTAGTAGTTGTTGTTGTTGTTGTTTTGTTTTTAAGCCGTGGAATCATGCGAAATTTCAGGAAATGCCTACATAATTTTAGGAAAGATAAATTATTGAAATATTAGAATTGTCATGTATTTGAACTGAATGCCTCAATCAGCTCATTTCACAATATTACGCTATTTTTTTAAGTAATGATTTCGTAAATATTACTTTCAGGTCAACATCATGAAACAAAACATAGTAGAATTGTGTAGTTCCATACACAAATCATTAAATACTGATTCTAACCATCGTCGCTTTTTATCCCTCTACTTCTCTTACTTTCAAGCCTCAGTCCATTATTCTCCAAGGTAATTATTCTCCTCCAATCGCCTCACATGACCCCACCACCCAAACTGGTTGATACTGCATCGTTCATCGAGTTTATTCCTAAAATAGCCTTTATCTTCTTATTTCGAGTACCCACACCCCGTTGCCATTCTTCCTTCCTGTTTGTACCAGCAATTATTCTCGCTACTTTCATGCCCGTTACTTCTAATTAAGGGATTGTTTTGGTTTATCCATCTTTCCCTCCCGTACAACACAGACTGTGTGAAAACAATAGCGATGCAAAGAAAGCTTCGTCCGACAGACCTGCAGCCACCTGTGTGCAATACAGTTTTTAACGCTTTAAATCAGTAATCTGTAGTCAGTTTGGGAAGATAATTTACCAAGAAATCTTTTTGGTGTAGGATATCTCTAGCGGCCCTCGCAGCCTAGGAGTAGCGTACTTCTCTCACACCCGTGGGACTGGGGTTCAGTTTCCGGCCAGATCAGGGAATTTTGCCTGGATGTGAGGCCTGTTTCGATGTCCACTCATTGCCTGCATATGAGGGCTGGTTCGATGTCCACTCAACCTACGTGATTAAAATTGAGTAGCTACCTGACGGTAAGATGGCAGCGCGGTCAAGAAAGCCAAGAATAACGGCCGAGGGGATTAGTTGCGCTTGTGAGGGTAAGCTAACTTGACTCGTGCTCTTAAATTGCTATTCAAGAATGAAAATTGTAAAAAGCAATTATTTATTGTTAAGACAGCACCACACACAATTAACAACCAGATATAAACAAACCCACTTAAACATACATTCCACAAGGAGGTTATACAAACTTAAAAGGAGCAAAGAGAGGATGTAAAGATTGGTCACTAAGTCTTTGTAGTCGTTTTAATGTAGATGGAGCTACCACACGCTGACCACGCGTCACCTCAGGATCTACAAGTCTTCGGTCTGAGCAGTGGTCGCTTTTGTAGGACAAGGACCAGGACGGCTTTTGGGCCACGGGTTTTTTTGTTTGTTTGTAGGAAACCTCTACAAAGGCAGACGCACTTTCACGGTGCTTGGCAAATCACAGACTGTCCATATATAGGTGGGTTATTCTTTTGTTTGTTTGTACGAAACCTCTACAAAGGCAGACGCACTTTCACGGTGCTTGGAAAATCACAGACTATCTATAATATATCGGTGGGTTTTCCTTTTGGTTGTTTCTACGAAACCTCTACAAAGGGCGACGCACTTTAACGGTGCTTGGCAAATCACAGACTAACTATATATATTGGTGGGTTTTTCTTTTGTTTGTTTGTTTGTACGAAAACTTTACAAAGGCCGGCGCACTTTCACTGTGCTTGGCAAATCACATACTATCCATATATCGGCTATCGCCTTAGTAAGTTATTAATAAATTCATGTCTTTGCTATGCTCATTTCACCATGGTACGTGATCTGGAAGAAAGCTAGCACGTGATTTTTCGCAAATAATTTCGCAATATAATTCCAGGTGTATATTTTGGAATAAAATGTAGTCTTATTACAGATCCCTCTGAGAATGTTTGTGCAAAGCTACAGATAGCCGAGAGTCGGTTGCCTCTGAGGTCGGACTGACAACACTGACCATGCAGTGCTGTAGAGTCGAAGCCGATCCGCTCCAGGTCCACGCATTCTTTAAAGTACTTCACTTTCCTATATAACACACTCCAATATTTATAGTAGTAAAGTATTTAAAGTTATATTGTAAACCATAAACAAATAAAAACATTTTACTAAAACTGATACAGATTAATACGTAATCCATGTCCTATGTCCTCGCTGGCGCGCGCGACATTTTCCAGGAAATCTACAGGACCCATGGAAACATGTTCTGGAAAATACATTTAAGTTTGACGATTTTCTACATTTTTCCAGCAGATAACATTTTATTGACTGAAAATACAATAACGTGGCAACTTACGGAAAATGTCAAAGCATGATTTTGATGATGATGATGATGATGCTTGTTATTTAAAGGGGCCTAACATCTAGGTCATCGGCCCCTTATGGTACGAAATGAGACGAAATGCAATGACAATTTAAAAGTCTAAAATCATCCACTGACCAGAATTCAAAACATGATCACGAAGAATGAATGGATGGATATGAATTTAAAGCAATCAGTGAATCCGACCCGTAATACCCCACATTCCCAAAAACTAGCGTTAAACAATAGTATTAATGACCAAGGGACTGTTTAAGTACAACACTGAATCGATGATGCTTGTAGTCTAAAAGGGTCCAAATCCAGGTCATCGGCCCCTAATGATGGTAGTAATCGCTAGGAAAGTAGAACCATTGTATATGTCGCGTTGCGGTACTAATCAAAAGTAGCGTAGACGCGCAGTATTCCACATATTATGGTACTACTCACAGATAATAGGCAATAATTCGCACATAAAAACGCAGATGTATGATGTTTCTCACATTGCGGCACCATTACTGGTAACGCAAACCTATGGTGTTCCTCACATAGATGTACTAATCACAGGGATTCGTACTATCCCGTGGTCTTCTTCACTAACCATAGGCAAGGCAGAGCCATGGTGTCGCTCATAGTGTGGTACTAATCGCAGGTACTGTAAAATTCATCCTGATTCACACACTGGTGTGTACTATTGTGTACGTAACATCGCGGTACTACGCGCAACTAAAAGCGACCCATGGTGTTTCCCGCGTGGTGGTACTAATTACAAGTAGTCTCATGGTTCTAATTCGGTCATCCCTTGGTCGCCCCTTTTAGTATCCTCTTACGACAGGAAGGGGATACTTGGGGTATATTCTTCACCTGCGTTCCCCACCCACAGGGGGATGTGTGTTTGATACGCGAGAGCTATTTTATTTCGCTCAAGTCCGCAGGCAAGCCGGTTAGGATCCCCCTATCAGGCACCTGAGACGCGCCACGTGGGAGTAACACCTCTCCCCCTGCTACTACAGCGTAGAAGGCTTATGGGAGCATGATTTTACGGATTTAAATTTACTTGTTCAAGTTTTTATTAATAATTATTAATTTAATTGGCTTATGTGGAAAATAGGTATACCGTTGAAATCAGCAGTCATTCCTGAAGCGTGTAGTATAATTTGTTTTTTAACATTTTAGGAGGTAACATCAGGAGATTATGAAAGAACAAACTACCTGGCGCTCCAAAATGATGTGTTCAATTAGATATTTCTTCGCCAGTTGCTACGTAACTTTGGCAACAGCGTAATTTCTCCGACCCACCTAATTTTGCAGCCGCGACTGAAGGGACATATTTTGTTTGCGGAGAACTGCTCATGCCACTGAACTACCATGAAGCATGATTCTTTTCTAATGAACATCAATGTTGCAAACAATGCAAATAAAACCACCAATAGATACTGACTTGAGGGGACTAAATACATTTTCGAACAGTATTATTATTCCTAGAGTTTCCGGCAAAATAAACGACAGTGAAATTAACACTCGCCTAATGCCCTCGTTTCCCTATCATTTTATTATTGTACGAGTATATAATAGTTTTACATTTTCTAAATTCTGCAGTTGTGGTTCTCACAACAGAGGGGGTGTTTATCTTGGAACAGTACTTCCGGTCATACGGAATGAGACGTCAGAATGGGCCGAGTGTACTTCACAATAAGGAACAGTAGAGAAACCAATTTTATAAAGAGGAACCAAATAACAGAACAATATGGACTGTGGTCCAACAGCTCTGCACTCTGACCGGCCAACCGACCAGAGGAGGGGTGGCCAGGCTCTACCGTGGCTCTACGTCTCTGCATTCGCGAGACGGGACAGGGCTAGACCTCACGGCTGGCGGCAACCTGGCCACGGCTGCCAACCGTCTTACCTTCTCCGTGCATCTCCTTCACCGTAACAAATCTCCCGGCCTGAGTGATGGTGCCACCGTCCAAAGGACCCACCTCCCATCTCAGGGGAGAAACGAAAACATTTTAGTAGCAGTATAACAATGATTTCACTGTGACCGGTTCTAGACTTTGGAATTCCTTACTAGTCAGTGTCAGGTACAGTGGCTCATTAACTAAATTCAAGAGATCTTACCTGTTGAAACTACCGGCTGACGTCTGCACTCTACAGCTGAGTGTGTGAATGGTGATAGACTGTTTCTCTGGTGTATGTAGACCTAGTTGATAGTTGTGTAATACAGGGTGGTCCACTTAAACCTTTCACCGCAGATATATCTGAAACAACAAGATATATTGAAAAATGACTTTCACCTGCATGAAGGCAGGGAAGGGGCTAATTAAAGTAATTACTATGTGCCAGTCAAAAAACGTAGGAAAATAGTATTTTAAACACCAACTTACGTTTTTTTAAATGGACACTCTGTATTATTTCGTGCCCAATAGTTAACATGAAAAATCACATAAGTAATGGCGTTTGTTTCATCGCAATAGGTCAATTACATCCCGAGATATTTCAACGTGAAGTTGACGCTTGAGATAAACGAAACGCGCAGTAGTTGCACATCCCGAGAGTCAAGCGCGAACCTCACTGTCCTCTTACTCGCGATATGATTGCCGTACTACGATTCGACAGGCACTGCAGTTAATGCTATTTGCACTGTTATCAAGAGGGATGAAAATAAGAGAAGGGTTTCCTGCCACAGCAAAAGGATATGTAAATAACGGTTTCTCTCTTGCGTGTTTTGTTTACCTACACAGTACATTGCAGTACCTGTACTGTACTACTTCAGAATGTACATAATTCGTACAGCAACGTTACTGTAACGAAATTCTCTTATTTTCATCCCTCTTGATAGCAGTGCAAATAGCATTAAGTATAGCGCCTGACGCATTGTAGTACGGCGATCAAATCGCGAGTAAGAGGAGAGTGAGATTCGTGCTGGACTCGCGGGATGTGCAATTGCTGCGCGTTTCGTTTATCTCAAGCGTCAACATCACGTAGCAATATCTCGGGATGTAATTGACCAATTGCGATGAAACAAACGCCATTACTTATGTGATTTTTCATATTAAAGATTGCTTACGAAATAATACAGGGTGTCCATTTAAAAAAACGTAAGTTGATGTTGAAAATACTATTTTCCTACGTCTTAGACTGGCTCATAGTATTTACTTTAATTAGCCCCTTCCCTGCCTTCATGCCCGTGAAAGTCATTTTTCAATATCTCTTGTTGTTCCAGATATATCTGCGGTGAAACGTTTAAGTGGGCCACCCTGTATATGCATTTATTGTATGTGTGTTTGAGCAATATCATTTCATATTGGTTAATGTACAGTATAATATTTTTAATTCCTTTATAAATGTGAGCGAAAGTAATAGCGCGTGTGCTAGTATAATGTAATTCTACTAAATTATAACGTAATATATATAAAAATATTTTAAGTGTGGTTAAGTGTAAAAGAGGCCCATGCGCCCTAACTTTGCCACTTGAAAGAAGAAAAATAAATAAAATAAATACATTTTTAAACCAAGAAGGATGCATACACAGAAAGCTTAGATGGTAGGATATTGCAACTGTAGCTAAGAATGGAGGACTGGGGTTCATAATTAACGCATATGTTTTCGCCGATTATATTACATATGGCTTACGTTGTAGAAGTTGACAGCCATGCCAGCGTACTTTGAACACGGAAGAATTTCTGCTCATTTAAATTGCAGAGTATTGAGATGAAGGTGCCCATGTCATCCACAGTGATACGAATACGGAATCACTAGGACGAGGAGCGGTAACGCCCTCACCGAACACATTGGCGAAGTAAAAATAAAACAGCGTGCATTATATAGCCATGATGATTTTTTCGTGATGCACGAACTCGGAAACTTTCAGTCGATATCTTTGCGTCGGCAAGAGTACATTGTCTATGAATTATGTGTAGATTCTGGCTGATAGCAATTAAATTCCATCCCAGTAAGTACTGTGCATGGTACTAAATTATTTCGCCTATAGTGATAATATAGGAAAAAACTATGGGAAGTGTGTTATCTAAACTCATAGTCGATCACTTTTCAGAGAAATAGGTTAGGTTTATCGCAGGAAACTCGTTACTGTAGCGTTTGATTGGAAGGAATGGAAAATATTCAATTGTCGGTGTGATAGTTTTAATGGCTAACCAACCAACGATGTATCGCATTGTTCTGTCCCTCTCCTCTCCTCTCCACTCGCTTTTACACCTGTAATGCAGTCGAATTTTAAACCACTCATTGGATACGAGCTATGTCACGTTCTCAGTGGCTCCCTCGAGCTTAAAATCCAGAACCGAATAAGGGCCATCAGTGGTTATCAATTCATGTGCCATTTATCTGTTTACCACTGAAATAGAATCAGATTTAAGCCAGAATTTTTAGGTCGTAAATATCACTTCTCTCCGGTAATTCTCTTATTTCACCGCCACACAAGGAAATATTGTGAATCGGAATCAAATGCGACGTTAATGTTTGATTTAAACGCTACTGAAAACATTGGTTATCACCAGTCAGTGAAAATTACGAGAAATAAAACTGAGTTATTTCTGCATCGGTAGCATTTCTGTCAAGTGTACTTGATATCCAAATGCAAGAAAAGCCTAAGCCCGCTTTTCTTGATTTACATTTACAGCATTTTCTGAATGTGCTTTCAGTTTTGTTGTAAGTAGTGCCTTGTGTCCGTGAAGCTGTAGCACCGAAGTAAGATGAGACTGATGATTAATGTTCAAAAAATACCCTAGCCCATTGGTTTAGAAATGCCTAAGAACTATCCTGTATTTGTAACGATCACATTAAGTTATCTTCGAAACGGTCCACGTGAAGTAATTTTATGATTACACTGAGTACTCCAACCTTGGTTTTAAAACGTTGAGGCTCTTTGTGGAAAAGTAGCTGATGAACGAGTAGTTGGGGTGGTGAACTGGAAGGACTTATTCAGACAGAAATTAAGATCTACGTCTCAGGCATATTCCAGTGGGAAAATGTTCGCTTTTTGAAGGGACAAACCCGAGGTTAGAGAAACCATGACAGGATAAATGGGCAAAGTGGCTGGGTATAGAGTTGGATAATACCACGCAGGGAGTCCGACTCGTTGGCTGAACGGTCAGCGTACTGGCCTTCGGTTCAGATGGTCCCGGGTTCGATTCCCGGCCGGGTCGGGGATTTTAACCTTAATTGGTTAATTCTAATGGCACGGGGGCTGGGTGTATTGTGTTGTCTTAATCATCATTTCATCCTCATCACGACGCGCAGCTCGCCTACGGGGTTCAAATAGAAAGACCTGCACCTGGCGAGCCGAACCCGTCCTGGGATATCCCGGCACTAAAAGCCATACGACATTTCATTTACCACACAAGGAATACACGTCATCCTTATTTCAAATGGCACGTATGTTGCAGGGAATTAAAATAAAGTTTATGATAACCTGCACTTTTTTGGTATATACCAGAGAGTGAAAAGCTAACTTCATATAGAACCAAACAGACCAATGGAAAGAAGACAATGGTAATCAAGGTAATGAGAATGATACTGAACAAATCCACGAGTTTAACAGCTTATTGATCTCTGTTCTATTTAAAAGGAAAACCCATAGAAGCATACATTCAGGAAGATATAAAACTAAAATTACTCTAGTACCTAACTAACACGCCTTCTGGAAATGATACTTATGTACAGTCGGTAAAGGAAAGAATGAGTGCGTGCTATCGTATGTCCTTCACTTTTCATATTTTACCAAACTTAACCCATAATGAGGAGCGCTAAATTCTGTAACAATATTGGTCGCATGTCGGTCGTTTCTCCGCTATTGGTTCTAATAACGAAATTGCTGGCTACATTGTATCACTGCCTTCGTAATATACAGACCGTACTGTAGAAAGCGCGCCAAGCCCATCAGCGGATCAAATGAGGCGAGCTAAGCGAATGTTACAAGTTGTACTTGTGAATGTAAACCATAAGGATTGGGGGCATTCTTAGGATAATTGTGACCATTGAGAGACAAAAATGTATATTTAAGTATATTGGATGATTTCTCTTTAAATTTATCACATCAGGATTTACGTAAACAACTGTTATCAAGATAACGAGACCTCATAATTTAGGTTAGGCATGGTATCTTCACGTGGTGAGTAATGTAAATTGAAGGGACGCAATACTTCTCGTGTAATTTATTCATTTCACTAACACGTTTTTGTGGAAATATAATGTCTACAAATTTAAATGCAGTGTTTGAAAGTTCGCATTTGCCACAGTGCTAAGAAATTGTGCGTACCACGGCGAAAATACAACTATACAAGTAAACAGACATTAATATTTTCATTTTCTTCGTATGGGGGTAGGTTACCTTTATGAAAAAGGAAAATCCCAACCGAAAAAATACCTGTTTCGAAGAATAAAGGTGTATATTTCACTCATTTTCTAGAGTTGATGATGATGAGTTCTGCTTTTTACTTTCTTGTTGCCTACACAGATTTACAGCAGAGCGCTTTTTTGTTGATACAGAACAAGTATAAAAGTGGACAGTAACCAATGAAACCTACATATGGTTATTTCTTGGGTTCGTAATGTTGGATACGCGCTGCCTTTTCTCCCGAAAATTAATGCGAGTGAAAACCATTCCTCGGCAGTTTTCCGTGAATGTGGGAAGTAACTAATAGATCTGGCTGATCAGTACTTTAATATTTGGGAAAAGATGGGATATTCTTAAACAAAAAATGATACAAATGTTTGTATAGAAGAAAGGGTCTCAAGAAAGTCTTCGAAGGATAGTGCCAGAAGTGTCAACAACACCAAAAAGAACAAGAAAGCTACTGTATTTATGGCCATCGAGAGGTATGGAAGTAAAGTTTATTTCTGCACGTTTGTTGCCTCCATATTTTATTAATGTATAATAATTATTTGTTGGACACATTGACCAGTAAAACACTGAAGCTTTGACCGCGTAGATCGCACTTCAAACCTACTTCTGCTAAAATTACATAGACCTGACTTACGAGTTATGATGAGATTACAGGTTTTAGTGATTTCACCTGTAAAATTAATACAACATTTGTAAATATTTCATAATTACAAAAGGTACAGACGCATGCTGTACTTGCATTGCACGGGTCGGATGGAGGAAACAGTTCGCCTCTTTGTGTGACGTCATCGGAGGTACAGTACGGCCTGTACATCACGAAGGCAGTGATTGTATACATGTTTAATATAGCCGTGTAAGTCATAAAGAAGACTGAAAAAATGTAGTACAGACTGTTTTAAACGATGTCACGACTTTTTCTTTCTCTTAGGATTGTTATCGCTCCTTCCTCCTGTGTGCGTAGTAAACTAGAACATGTTGATGATAAAACAATATTGTGTGGTAAATTTGTGCAGTTCATCGCATTATCATTTCCTAAAACGGAAGTTCCATCGGTATCTGATAAATCAATCCCAACGTTAGCTTCTTAATCAAAAAATTAATTCTCAATGTCCATGTTATCACATACTTACAAAATATCTTCTCCCACTGCCTCATATCCACTAATTTCGCATTTATCAAGGATCTTCCGTTAAGGGTTCATAAAATCGAGGAAGTCCGCCAACTATAAAATTATTATGATGATGATGATGATGATAATGATGAATGTTGTTTAAAGGGGACTAAGAGCTAGGTTATCGGCCCCTACTGGTACGAGGTGCAACGAGATGAACATTCAAAATTCAAAATGCATCAACTGACTAGAATCTAAAACGAATTACGATGAAAAAATCGTGAAACCAAAACAATCAGTGGATCCAATTCACAATGCCTTAATTACTGGGATAATGCTTATTATCTAAAGAGGTCCAAATCCAGATAACCGGCGCCTCATAATGGTACTTATCACTGGTAAAGCAGAACCATGGTGTTCGTCCTATAGTGGTACTGATCACAGGTAACGCAGACCCATGATGTTCCTCACATAAGGGGACTACTCACAAGCAACGAAGACCCATGGTGTTCCTCACATTGTGGGACTAATCACGGGCAATATAGACCCACGGTGGCGGGCAATATAGACCCACGGTGTATCACAGATTATGGTACCACCCGCAGGCAACACAGACCCATGGTGTTCCTCACATTGTGGGACTAACCACGGGCGCCGGCTATATCCGTGCTGTTCCTCACACAGAGGTACTAAGAACAGGCCACGTATACTCGTGATGTTGCTCACATAGTGGTACTACTCACAGGCAATATAGACCCACGGTGTATCACAGATTATGGTACCACCCGCAGGCAACACAGACCCATGGTGTTCCACACATAAGGGTACTAACCACAAGCAACGTAGACCAATGATGTTTCTCATATAGAGGTGCTACTTTTAACTAACGCAGACCCATTCTGAACACAGAGAACCAACATATTCCAGCATGGCGCCCGGCATTTATTCAGGCTGTGCAGCCGAGCGCCCGCTTCCCCACCATGGTGGAAAATGCACACGATGGTACTAATCACAGGCAACGCCCATATCCGTGGTGTGCCGAACATATGGTACTGCTCCTAGGTAACTTAGCCCCATAGTGTTCCACACATCGAAAGTAACGTCAACCCATGGTGTCCCTCACGTAATGGTGCTAATCATAAGTAGTCTCATGGTTCTAATTTCATCATCCCTTGGTCGCCACTTTTAGTTGCCTTTTACAACAGGCAGGGGATACCGTGGGTGTATTCTTCGTCTGCGTCCCCCAACCACAGGGGGTGCCAACTGTAGAGAAAATGTACAATGTATAACTTGGAAATGCTGAATGAAAACACTCCATCGCTACAAAAATCTCACCTTCCTTACAGGGCGCACCACGGTCTAAACGACCGACTCTGTGTTTATCTACACTTCGCTCAAGAACAAAGCAACACATAAATAATATCGACCATAATTTATAGTTTAAGAAAGGAACAGAAGCCACAATGGGAAACAGCACTCTAACAGACTTTAACCAGTGTTATCGCTGAGTGAAGTTAAAACGGCAGCGAGGGGACCGATTATAAAAACACGTTGTTCCCATAAAGGGCAGGTGCCATCCACCCTCGTTGGAGGGTCTGCTTTACAAGTGCTGCACCAGGCGAGTCGTACATGTCCTCGGACACTCCCGGCACTAGAAGCCATACGATGAAAATGAAAATCCACAGCCTGTTTCCAGTCATTCGACTGGGTCAGGAATGGAATGAATGAAGCCCCCATCTAGTGATGAGGACAGGAATTGTGCCGGCTGCCGAAGCCTGTCACACTCCTCTGGGGCAATGGTTAATGAATGACAGACGAAATGGAATGATACTGGAGAGTGTTGCTGGAATTAAATATGACAGAGAATAGCGGAGTACCCGGAGAAGATCTGTCCCACCTCCGCTTTTTCCAGCACACATCTCACATGGAGTGACCGGGATTTGAACCACGGAATCCAGCGGTGAGACCAGCGCTTTGCCGCTTGAGCCACGGAGGTTATAGAAGCCTTACGATAAATAATTAAATTATTATTATTATTATTATTATTATTATTATTATTATTATTATTATTATTATTATTATTATTATTATTATTATTATTATTATTATTATTATATTTTGCTAGTGGCTTTACGTCGCACCGACACAGATGGGTCTTATGTCGACGATGAGACAGGAAAGGCCTAGGAGTTGGAAGGAAGCGGCCGTGGCCTTAATTAAGGTAAAGCTCCTGCATTTGCCTGGTGTGTAAATGGGAACCACGGAAAACCATCTTCAGAGCTGCCGACAGTGGGGTTCGAAGCCACTATCTCCCGAATGCAATCCGCGTGGCCACTTGCTCATTTTAGGACTTCTTGTCTTATTGTTAGTGAAAGTGCGAGAATGTTCGAAATATAGTACTGGGAAAAAGGAGCAAGCTAGCAGGCATGTGACCGACAAGGTCTTGGGAAAACGTTGCACTGAACTACTTATAAAAAAAACTTCAGAAGGAAAATATGCCATATACAAGAAAATCTTATGAAGCTTATCGGAATACATTCCACGTTGTGAAGCCGTGGCACGGCGCTAGTTTCTATAATATAAATTAAACAATGGATGTTTCACACACTGAATGCTTTTATCATTTTATGAAATTTACACAGTTTTTTACCCTCTGCTGACAACCTTTTGACGTATTCGCTTCTGTATGTTTCTGTTCAATTTTGCTCCGTCTTTAGATCAAAGATAGAATATCCCAAGATTACAGGTTCAAAGCCAACGGAGGAAATCGGAATTTTTAGTGCTAAAATGAGTCCATGTCATATTATGTCGGCATGTAAAAGATCTCTGGTGATATGTGCGGTGTTCACTGCACAGGATAAACTGAAACCCAGCAACAGGGCACACAACACAAGGAGCCTAAATAGTAGAAAATGAACATACTTGCGCATGATATGTCTGGTCATGTTATTATTATTACTATTTTCCTTTTTTTTTTTCATTCGTTGTGCCCAACTGTGGAGGGCGTTTGAACTTATTTTCCACAATGTTTCTTCTTCTTTTCTTCCCAATATCTCTTCATTTTTCACTGTGTTCCTTTCTGCGTGTTTCTGTCCAGCCTGTATTTTTTCTTGTTGAGATCTCTGCAAATTTATGTTTGTTTACTAAGCTTCTAAATTTCATTCTATCTTGAATGGTTTCGTCCTCAATACCCATTTCTTGTAGATCTTCATGAATTTCTGCTATCCAATTGTTGCGGATTTTCAGGGTTAGAGCTAGATTTAGAATTGTCTTTGTCAGCCTGTTGTTATCCATTCTGTGTAGGTGTCCGTAGAATTTTAGTCGTCTCTTTCTGATGGTATCTGTAATTTTTTCTGTGAATTGAAAAATTTCGTGTGGTTTCTTTTTCATCCAAATTCCATTTTCGAACTTTGGTCCTAGGATTTTTCTGAGAATTTTCCTCTCTTGTTTCTCAGTGCTTTTCATTTGTGACCTGCCGCCAATGATTAGTGTTTCAGATGCATAAAGTGCCTCTGGTTTGATGACGGTATTGTAGTGTCGTAATTTTGCATTTTTTGATATACATCTTTTGTTGTATCTGTTCCATGTGATTTTGTAAGCCCTTTGCAGTTTAGCAGTTCTTTCTTTGTTAGCTTCCTGATTTAACCCTGCTGGCTGAATAATTTCACATAGATACTTGAATTTGTCTACTTGGGAAATTATTCCACAATTGGTGATTAATGGTTGATCGTCGAATCTTGATTTAGTTCCTTCCATAAACTGCGTCTTTTCAAATGAAATTTGAAGTCCGGTTTTTGCGGCTATTTCATTCAATTTTTCTATGGATTGGATTGCTTCTTGTCTGCTGTTCGAAAGGATCGCAAGGTCATCTGCGAAAGCTAAGCAGTCAAGGTGAATTTTGTCTTTAAGAAGTCTGCCAATGTTTATACCTTTCGTTTCTTTTCTCCATTCACGAATCACTTTTTCCAAAACGAAATTGAATAGTAGTGGGGATAGTCCATCTCCCTGTCAGACACCAGTTCTGATTTCGAGCGGTTCAGAAATTTCCCCCAAGAACTTAACTTTTGATGTTGTGTTGGTCAGAGTTTGTTTAATCAATTCCCTCGTTTTCCTGTCGACTTGAAATTCCTCTAGTATGTTGAACAGGGTCGGCCGATCTATGGAATCATACGCTTTTTTGAAGTCAACAAAGGTGATTACCGTTTGTTTTGTTTTGCGAATCTGTAGTATGGTTTTTAGGTTTAGGATTTGTTCTGCGCAGGATCTCCCTTTTCGGAATCCAGCCTGATAATCTCCGATCAGGTGGTCTGTTTGTTTCTCTATTATTATTATTATTATTATTATTATTATTATTATTATTATTATTATTTATGATCGGGCCTTTTTGATGAATGATCAGCATAGTGTCCTTCAATTCAGAGTACCTCGGGTTCAATTCCTGGTCGGGTCGGGGTTTTAACTTTGGTTAATTCCCCTAGTTCGGGGACTGGGTATTTGTGTTCGTCTCAATACATACATCCCTACACATGAGGTTGGCGTCAGAAAACGCATACCGAGCTCGATAGCTGCAATCGCTTCAGTGCGGCCAGTATCCAGTATTCGGGAGATAGTAGGTTCAAATCCCACTGTCGGCATCCCTGAAGATGGTTTTCCGTGGTTTCCCATTTTCACACCAAGCAAATGCTGGGGCTGTACCTTAATTAAGTCCATGGCCGCTTCCTTCCCACTCCTAGCCCTTTCCCGTCCCATCGTCGCCATAACACATATCTGTGTCGGTGCGACGTAAAGCCAATAGCAGAAAACGCATACAGACATAAAACAGGACTAAATTCTTATGACCGGGCGAGTTGGCCGTGCGGTTAGGAGCGCGCGGCTGTGAGCTTGTGTCCGGGAGATAGTGGGTTCGAATCCCACTGTCGGCAGCTCTGAAGATGGTTTTCCGTGGTTTCCCATTTTCACCACAGGCAAATGCTGGGGCTGTACATTCATTAAGGCCACGGCCGCTTCCTTCCAACTGCTAGGCCTTTCCTATCCCATCGTCGCCATACGACCTATCACTGTCGGTTTGCGACGTAAGGCAACTAGCAAAAAAAAAAAAAAAAAAAAAAATCATGTGAAATATCAACCTCAGGTAAAACCGAGTAAAATGTCACGATGAAAAAAAATTTAATACAACTTTAAATCCTATGGTTTTTATGAGTCTTTTCATTGCCCTACAACACTTTCCTAACTGGTATTCTGAATCAGCAGCTTCATTTACTTTGTCACACCGGAAACCCGCAATTATAGCAAGTACGGTCTGGCTCCATGGCTAAATGGTTAGCGTGCTGGCCTTTGGTCCCAGGCGTCCCGGGTTCGATTGTCGGCAGGGTCGGGAATGTTAACCATAATTGATTAATTTCTCTGGCAGGGGGCTGGGTGTATGTGTCGTCTTCATCATCATTTCATCCTCATCACGACGCGCAGGTCGCCTACGGGAGTCAAATCAAAAGACTTGCATTTGGCGAGCCGAACTTGTCCTCGGACACTCCCGGCACTAAAAGCCATACGCTATATCATTTTTCATGGCAAGTACAAATGTGTTCACATGTCTTGTATAATAAGCTGCAGTGTAAGCTTATGTGATATCCCGTTTGTAATGGATTTGCTTTGTACATTATTTGTTAACAGTTCGAAAACAATTGAAGCTGTACAATAACAATAATTGTAGCAGTATATTTTACGTCCCATTAAGTACTTTTTGGCGGTTTTCGGAGACTCCGAGGTATCGGAATTTTGTCCCGCAGGAGTTATTTTACATGACAGTAAATCAACCGACAGGAAGCTGACATATTTGAGCACCTTCAAATACTACCGGACTGACCCAGGATGGAACCTGCGAAGTTGGGGTCAGAGGGTCAACGCCTCAACCATCTGAGCCACTCAGCCCGGCAGAAGCTATATAATATCAACACATGATAAGATAGAACCAAGAGGATCGTAAATAATCTTCACTCAGTCGACAGAGAACTACCGGGTGAGAATAGAAGTTACTGAATATGGTGTACCTTTATCAGTCAATTAGACGAAATATCTGCCTTTTTTGAATTGCCATGTGATTTGAAAGTTATTTTCTATATATCTGCAAATTAGTTTAAATTGACTGATATTATAGAGCATACGTAAAATATAATTTATTTCACAGTGCACTTCTAATTAGTTATGCAGTTTTTTGTATTATAATTACAAACAAAATGAGTTCCAATTACATGAGCCTGTGACAGTGTTCTGCTTGCCTGCATACCAATACACATATTAGCAAATTACCCACGTACATGTTACAACTATTATGTGTTGCTGATAGCGAGAGTAACAACACCCCCCACTCATTATCCAAAACAGGCTGTACCCATATGGGGTTAATAGCTTCTGCGATTCCTCTACACTGTGAGATAAGGACAAGTGCCCCTAACTTTGCCAGATAAAATAAATTATCTATCTATCTACAGTTTCAGATGGTGTAGCAAATCGCTTGCAATATAGACAAAATGTGGAAAGTGAAGCATTAACAAATGTTATAGAGTCCTCACTAAATGTCAGATCACACACCATAGATTCCATTGACCAAACAATATATCTTATCAATCATATCTGGACTCTTCTTATTCGAATATTCAACTTAGCCGTCAGTTGAAAAAACACACCATGGCCTTTCATTCCTGATGGGCCTTGACTTCCCAAGCGACCGCTGTTCACCCAGAAGGCCTGCAGAAGCCGTTACTCTTAGCTTTCTAGATTGAGGCTGCTATATCTCACCATCAGAAAACTCCTCCATTGTTCTCATACAAATTAGCAGACTTTGGACCAGCCCCACAGGTTTTGGCAAAAATCCCAGATCTGGCCGACAATTGAACTCAGGCGAGTAGCAGACTCGCTACCTCTGTTCCTAGTGTCGGTGAATCGTGAATTGATGAAACGAAGTAAGATGAATTTTGAAGTGTTCTGTCTGTTTTTCAAAGAATCTAAACCTGAATCAGGAATGCAATGAATGAAACCGCCATCTAGCGGTGAGGATGGAACTCTGCCGGCTGCCGAAGCCTGACACACTCCTCTGGGGCAATGATTGATGACTGACAGATGGAATGAAATGATGTTGGAGAGTGTTTCTGGAATGAAAGATGACTGGGAAAACCGGAGTACCCGGGGCAAACCTGTCCCGCCTCCGTTTTGTCCATCACAAATCTCACATAGAGTGACCGGGATTTGAACCACGGAATCCAGCGGTGAGAGGCTGGTGCGCTGCCGCCTGAGCCACGGAGTTTCCTCTTCAGTCGTTCGTCCAGGGTTGAAATTATGGTTTTCTTTACGGTACTTACTGAACCCTTTAGGTCCATATTGAGGGATACCTACCTTCCTTACCTATCAGCAAAGTTCATGAGATCTGTCTCTTGGGTCGTTTCGGGTTCTTCGTCACTTGCTGAGGTAAAGGTAGGGTTCATTAATTCTAATCTATCTACTGGAATGAAAGGTCTGTTTAAAAGATTCCTATTTATTCAGGAAATTCTGAAGCAATCTGTCAATGGTATCATAGAAGTCAACTGTATCCACTGGACACCACAATCATTTTTACATAAATGTCAGAACACTGGCGTGAGACTTTAACGTAACTGCCTGATGGGCAATCTTACTAGAAACCATTATCTCAATTATTAATCATTTAAGAAAGAAAGTCTGGAAATCCTTAAATTCGGCTTCCATGTGAGACCACATGTACCATCATAGTGATTCGTTATGGTCCAGCCCTCGTAACACGAACTCTGGACTCTGAGTATAATTAAGGCCGTCCAATCGGTGTGTGCCACACAGTGGTTCTACGGCATGGACCCTTAATTGAATCGATGTGACCTGCGTCTATGTCATGGACCGACATCTAATCTTCTAAGTTACTTTAAAGTCATTGTGGATGATGACCGCAAGGAAATGATGCTACAATGGCATATGGCCCTAATCTAAGTCACTGAGGTTGATGACCCCCTGACCATCCAAGTTTCTAAGCTGAAGGCTAAACACAATTAAGTTACATCGGTTGATGACCAAAGTTCCACTTTACTATCCCCAGCACATTCACTGCTCAGTCAATCAAAGTTCAATAATTACAACAATAGCAATGCTCACAAACTTTGTGGCAGTAAAATCCATTTCCTTCGGATATGTCCCTTTAATCTTTACTTTATTTTTAATATTCCCCAGATAACAAACTAAAATTTCCAGAATGCATCTCCAAGTTATTCGCTTGATTAAAGTTATTTCAAAATGCGGTTTCACTGAATTTAATGATTTAATAAATTTAAATGATTTAACGAAATATTAACAAACAACAAATTTTATCTCCGCGGACTCTGGTTTCCTCACAAATTTCTACGCAGCTGTGATGTGAATTCAATATTGCGATGTTTATCTGGCTGGAAAGGAATTTGTTACATCATTCATGTCCAGCTATATATCTCATCTCGTGATATCACACTTTAAAATTCAATATAATCCTAACCGTTATTAACACTTGGATATCCTAATAATCTACGTACAAACCAAACAACTCGCCATATAATTACGATGCCATATCTCGTCATTACCATTATGAAATTTTGCACACCCCTCACAGACAAATCGATCATCACGACCATCGCTCTATATTTTGGACAACCCTGAAATTGGGTTACTCTGTTCCTTATACTCAAAGTTCATGGTTTCAAATGTTCATTACGTCCCCAATTACAGTATTTCACAATACTTAGATCATTACCGGCTATGAATTTTCAACTAAATCCAGCATTTTAACGTTTTCCTGGCCGAGAATACAGTCTCGACTCCACTCCTATTCCCGTTATATAGCTGAGGTGTCTCACCCCCCTCGCTCGCTTGGCAGTTACAGGAACCACCTGGTTTATTCACAGTTGACTGACTTCTCAAAATGTTCCCTTTAAACTCTGCCGACATAATTAAACAAATACGATATTCTAACCAACAAAATGCACAGATTATGCTTCAAGATGCCCACACTAATTATACGCGTCGCCAATTGATACCGCTATAGATTTCTATGAATTTCTTTCCATTCCCAACATTATAAAATATTCCTCGGGCTATCATATCCCGGCTTCAATGACAGGACTCTAACCTGATTCGCACATCTCATCTCAACTCATATAGAACATTCCTCGGGCTTCCGGGTCCCGGCTTCAATGACAGGTCCAACCTGATTCACAAAACCAACCTCTGTTTCCCAGCTCCACAATTATCATCGACAAAGAACTGGAATAAAATCCTCACTAGAAATCCCAACATCTAATATCGCACAATGCATTACTCATGAATAACTTCGCATAAATGATATCGTATTTAATAACTTGATTTTTACGAGAAATGACTGAAACATTCTACTAGATCTTTTTATTGTCAGTCAGACATAGTTTAAAATGGGCATTGAAAAAAAAGAACGTTTCTCTCCGTGACCAAATTCATCTCCCTTGGCTCTCACCCGACAGCGCGCTTCCTCTCGATTGAAAATGAGTAACCATGGATTATTATTATTAACGTCAAATTGCAGTCAGAAGAATTTTACGTCGAATGAACATCTTACTTTGACATCACAAAATATAGGCAGTACACTCACACGGATGACGATCTACATTGGACGTGATATCACTTCGGAACCCTATTCAATAACTTTTTACAACATTATATGGCACTCGCAAGACTTCAAAAATTTATCCAAGTGGAAAATAAAACAAATTACTCTTTTAGTCGTACTATCACGCTTACAAAACTTAGTAGGGCGACCACTGCGTCGTATATCCCCATGCAAATACACTTTTAGAAATCACGAGACGAGATATAAGAGGTAGTAAGATGGGAAGTCACCTACCTCATGTCTTCATGCCAGTATTCGTCTTAGGGCTCACCTGCGACCCTGGCATTTTATTCAGCCATTTTTACATTCATGGCTTCACAATTTATAATTATTTCTTCAGGTTTCCTGGAATAAAGCATAAAAAAAAGAAAATACCCTTCACTTGTTTGCTTGTACGCACACGATGGACTATAATTATTCCCGCACACGAATTACTTAATCACATTAGAATATTTCAGTACTTTGACCGTCCTATCTGATACACTTATTTCTCTCAAGAAAACTATCTCCCCATGGAGTCAAGACTTAGCCGCAATGGCTAAAATCTGCAGTTGAACTCAGTCTACTTTCATTGATTTGATTTCGCGGAGCAACTCAACAATTTCGTCCGCTTTGTATCACAAATGCCGGAGAAGGAAGCTTCGTCATGGCGTCCCTTCATATTTATAGCAGTTACCCCCTCTCTTCGGATCTCTCCCTTTGCCGCCAAGAAAATTTCTCTAAATTTTCTGACTTACCTAAACTGCAATTTCAAAAGTTTTGAAAGTGACTACAGGCTTGCTACATTTCTGACGGTAGTGTTCATGGACATTTAAAAATTTTACGGGTTCGATTTGTGAGATGATTGACCTCCTTTGATAGGCACTATATTTTTTTGACTTGGCGTGGTCACGCCGTGTACACGCGCTTTGAAATAGTTCATAAAAATGACTAGAGATTCTTCCGCCGTCGACACGTGTGGTTGACGTCACGTACCCCAGAGCGTGGGACCGAAGGTAATCACCCCCTCGTCACGTGTCAACTCCATGCTATCAAGAATCCAACTTTAAGTTTAATTTGTCATATTATGCATAATGTTCTTAGGGCACAAAGGTCATGGGTTCACTATAAAGTCAACACGCTATTCCTTTTGTTTGGTGTTCAACAACCTAACTTATGTATGTATGTTCAGTCTTCAGCCCTACGGCTGGTTGGATCCTCAACAGCTCTGCCATCAGCTGTCATAGATGGCCTAGGCATCACTGAAGAGGCGTACTAGGGAAATGAGGAGTGAGGTAGTTTCCCGTTGCTTTCCTCACCGAGCCAGAAGTTGCTATTACATATCAGTCTGCCAAGCCTACTGAAATGCATGCACCAACCGACCCTATGAGCAACATTTTCACACTATTCATAGCAGGAACTGGCTGCAGAAGGAACGGCATTACTAGCATCGCTCATACCTCAGTCACTTTCATATAGTCAAAGCCAAGGATAAGACAGAGACAGATCAATGAAAAGTATCAAAACTGCTCTAGCCCATACCAGAAGACATAGTGCACTGTAAACACTAGGTCCTGCCAGCAAAGGCACGAACTTAACTTATCGCCTCCTTTTTAATGTATGGACGTAACAGCAAACAATAAAAGGAAATATGCGAGTGAAATGTATTGACGGTCTTGAAATACTATACTTTGAAACTGGTGTCCGGAAGTATTTTTTTTAAAGTGCTCTATTGTAACAGGAATGTTAAAGTTTTCTTTGCACCCAGTAGTTTGAACGGAACAAGAGCCCTGATTATGGAAATGTGCAAACAGTTACATACATTGATAAGTTGTTTAAAATGACCTTTCTTCTAAGAAAAGTACGTGACGAAATCACGCCGATTTTGATGGATGATATCGCAGGGGCTTATCCAATATCTAACAATGTCTATTTTTAAAGAAAATGGAAAAAATCTAAAAAGTAATTTAATGTTTGCCATCAGAATCAAAACCATTTCCCAGCATAGAATGAGGCACTGTTTTGAATGGTGATAGACTAAATCTGTTCCAGTATAATAATAATAATAATAATAATAATAATAATAATAATAATAATAATAAATACAGTTAGTGCTAATCAATCCATTATACGTATTTTTAGAACAAAAAATGTTCAGTGGACTCATTTTCAGACGGCTGCTCGGAAACTTGAAAGAATAGCAGAGCAGGTGCTACAAGTGACTACGAGCAAACAACTTAATATAATGATAAATGACCTTATGCAAACTATTTATAATATCTGTGAAGCGAATCTTCCGAAATTATCGCAGAAACCTGCAAAAAATTACTGGTGGAACTCGGAACTAGATCGGATGAGAAAGAAGGTCTTAGCATCATACAGGAGATATAAGCGATCTACTTGTGATATACTTCGTCGACATTATGAAGAGGCTTATAATAGAATTAAATCGGATTATAAAATAAAAATAATTCAAATCAAAAATGAGGCATGGAAAGCTTTCTGCTCTGCACAACAGACCGGTAACCCTTGGAACATTGTACATAAAATGATACGAAGACCTGAAAATTTCAATAATACTATCACAACCTTAATAACAGCGAGTGGGTTCACAACAACCATTCAAGAAACAGCAGAGGTACTTTTGAAGAAATTCTTCCCCGAAGAATCACACGATAATAACTTTCAGCAATATGTCAGAAATTCCACAAAAACTGCACCAGACACGATAAATGATTCTCCCTTTACACTTGAAGAAGTTCAACGTGTAATCAACAATGTGATAATAAATCCCCAGGAATAGATGGAATATCAGCCAATATAATAAAAAATATCCAAATGTGTTGCCCAAAACTATTTCTGAATATATTTAGTATGTGCCTGAAACTTGGTGTGTTCCCTGACTGTTAGAAGGTGGCTGCAGTGAAAATGATTCCAAAACAAAATTTTTCAAACAAGGCTAGTGCAAAATCTTAAAGGGCCTATATGTATATTGCCAGTGTTAGGAAAAATATTAGAAAAGCTATTAATTGATCGAGTTATGTTCCACCTCCGCAGTAACAATCTTTTAAAGGACAACCAGTTTGGGTTCACAGCACAGAATTCAACAGAGGATGCAATACGACTGGTAGTCGAATGGATAGAAGAGGTATTTGCTGAAAAGAAGACCGCTCTGCTGATCTCTCTAGATATTTCAGGAGCGTTTGACAATGCCTGGTGGCCAAAAATATTACATCAATTGAAGAAAAAATCCTGTCCTAAAAACTTGTATATAATAATCAGAAACTACTTTAATAATCGAATGGCAAAGCTTGCAATGGGCAGTACTACATTTACCAAAAATGTCAAAAAAGGCTGTCCTCAAGGTTCTGCATGTAGTCCAGGATTTTGGATAATTCTATATGATGATTTACTGACTTGGGAATTACCTACTGACTGTCACATAATTGCTTATGCAGATGATGCCCTTCTCTTACTTAAAAGTGATGATGTTTCAAATTAGAATTTTCGAGCTAATACAGCGCTTAATATAATTTACAACTGGGGATTGGAAAATAAATTGGAGTTCAACCCCCCAAAAAACGAGCGGCATGTTCATTACGAGGAAGAGGAAAGCTGAAACACCTGTAGTACACATGAATGGACAAGTTATAAAATTTGTGGACCAAATGTCATACTTAGGTGTTGTTTTAGACAGAAGATTAACATTTAGAGCTCATTTCAATCCTCTGTCTACCAAAGCTAGCAAATTGCTGTCTGACTTCACTATTTCTACCGGACTGACATGGGGTCTTAATCCAGAACTATTAAAGACAATGTATCATGGAGCAGTGGAACCATTATTACTGTATGGTTCATCTGCTTATCGTAATGTATTGAAAAGGAAGTGGGTTCAAGCCAAACTAGCCCAAATTCAAAGAGGTTTTGTACTTACAATTATTCGTGCATACCGCACAATATCCACGGAAGCAGCCCTTGTTGTGGCGGGATTCCCACCTCTGCATTTAACAGCCATTGCCAAAGCGGAGCTCACATTAACAAAAAAAGGTGTTTTGTATTCTGATAGGATATTAAGGGTTACTCCTGAACTTGCAAGCTAATGCATTGACAGCAGGTCACCCAAGTAAATTTGTCAATAATCTTGTGCAAGAAGTGTGCAGCACACAACATCATTACAATATTTATACGGATGGATCCCGGATTAGCAAAGAAAAAGATGGCTGGCTTGTAGGATGTGCTTTTGTAGTGCTACAGAATAACAGTGAGGTGCATGCTGAAAAATTTAGACTATCTCCCTCATGTTCAGTCTTTCAAGCCGAATTGTGTGCTATACAACATGCAGTTATGTGGATTAAAAAACACAGTTGTGCTGCGCAAATATTGAGTGACTCTCAGGCAGCTTTGAGAGCAATCCTAGAAAAATATAACTTTCATCCGGTAGGTGTTAATATAAGATCACACATATTAGGCTACAGTAACCATATCTGCATGAAATGGGTCCGAGGTCATGACGGAGTAGAAGGAAATGAGAGAGCTGATGAACTTGCCAAAGCAGCTACTTATTCTTCTGACGCCTTGTTGATATATGAGAAGTCCCCTATGTCTCATGTACAAAAGGAACTGAGGGAGTATACACAAGATATGTGGAACAACCAATGGATCACCAGCAATAATGGCCCGCTAACAAGAGAGTTGTTCTTTCCAAATATTCAAGACAGACTACAAAGTAGGTTATTGCAACATGAACATATAACTCAGTTTTTGACAGGACATGGAAAGTTTGGATCATACTTCGAGAGGTTTGGAATCAGTATTCAGAAGCCCTACAGCTGTACCTGTGAAATGCAACAAACTGTTCCTCATCTTTTGTTGCCGGGCTGAGTGGCTCAGACGGTTAAGGCGCTGGCCTTCTAACCCCAACTTGGCAGGTTCGATCCTGGATCAGTCCGGTGGTATTTGAAGGTGCTCAAATACGACAGCCTCGTGTCGGTAGATTTACTGGCATGTAAAAGAACTCCTGCGGGACTTAATTCCGGCACCTCGGCGTCTCCGAAGACCGTAAAAGTAGTTAGCGGGACGTAAAGCAAGTAACATTATTATTATTATTATTATTATTATTATTATTATTATTATTATTATTATTTCATCTTTTATTTGAGTGTCCGATTTTTAACAGGAGTATATATGAATTATTAATGCATTTAAACATGTGTAATATAGAATACCAAGCACCTCTCACTATGGTATTTCAGAGAAGATGCTGTTATAAAGTATTTGTTAAATTTCTCCATCTCATTTATAAGTCATCTCTATTTTAATTCAATTGTCATGTATTAACTTAGTCTCACTATCTATAGGCCTAATACACTACTTGTAAAATAGGGTTTGTAATGGGAAATTCTATAATAATAATAATAATAATAATAATAATATCGATGTAGCCCTTGCAAGGCTGACCCTCCGATGAGGGTGGGCTGCATCTTCCATAGGGAACTGCCTGTTATTATGATGGGGAACTATGTTGTATGTGGTGTATGAGTTGTAAAAATGTTGGAAAGAGCACAAACACACCTTTCTCGAGTCAAGGGAATTCACCATTTAAGATTAAAAACTCCGATCCGGCCGGGAATCAAATCTGGGGCCGTCTGAACTAAAGGCCGCTACGGTGATCATTCAGTCAAGGCGCCGGACATTTGTTTCGGTACAGCACTCATATTTATTTTATGTCATCACAAAATAATTTATTATGACTTGTCACATGGTAGTAACTCTTCAGTTCTCTATGTTTAATGTACAATAACACGAAAAACACAACACAAATAATTTATATAATAACTGAATTGTAGAAACCAATTACATCTGAAATTTTACATGTTTTTTGCAAATTCGAAATACTGCACAATAGCCGATTTTTTTTTTTTTTTTTTTTTTTTTTTTTTGCTTTCATAAGTTTTCTTCCTGGTAAAATAAATTCAGTGTAGTAGTAGACTCACAATACTAATAAAGAAGACGATTTTTTTTCTCTTGAGAAGTAGGTACCTGTTGAGCGCAGCCATCGTAATGAAAATTATATTGTCACCAGCAACTCCTTGAGCATAATTATTGTATAAACTCCTAGGTTGTATAGATTTGTTCAGATCAAGGTAAATGGGAACTCCAAGCAAATCATGCCCTTTTACTCAACGACGTCCTAGGTTTTCCTGTGGAGTCGGGAAATCTTATCTACCTGAACTGGTGGGAGAAAATTCATTCCGTCTTGAACACTTCTCGTCACTACCAGCCACACAAGACCCCCACCCCCTACTATGCTAATGCGTTATTTTAAAATGGTGGGATATACCTAGATTTACTTAATAATCAATTTGATTGACCTTATCGTTGTGTTGAACAATAGGAAAATGCTGAAAGTGATTACATTTTACGATAATTTTTACTTGTTGAATATTTTCAGAATCACAAGTAAAATTTGCTCCTAACATGAGTTGCCTCTAAAATATTATATAGATAGATTTGGAATGTTTTATTCTCTTTGAAATATTTATTCAAGCTACCAAATCTATTCTGAGTTCTATTGTGAAAAATAGCAGTATTTAAGTCCAAGATCAAAACTGAAGTATCAACAGCGTATTGAATACTGAACTGTGTTCTGGTTGTGATACATCATTGACGTGATGTATAGAATAAGAATAGAATCTTGTGATACATGTTTATGAATTGGACATTGTGTTGACTAAAATTTAGAATATTCTTTTTCATTTTTGTAAGGCATTTCTGTTAACTGTGATCTATTATTCCAATTAGCCATGCGCCTAAGAATTTGTTTAAGAAGGTCTGAAGTATTTGAAGTGATCTTCCTGGAATATCACACCACGCCTCGCAACCGTAGAACATGCAGTAACTGATTCGGTGCACGATAAGTAACGCAATTCTTCTGATGCCAAAATGCTCTAATTCATCTAGCAATGCACTGTGATATACGGTGTCGAAGGCTTTCGGTATATCCATAAATACCCCTAATGGCCATTTATTCCCGTCGAGAGAATCGAGTTGCACTTCAAAATACTCTGATTTACCTTTATATTTGATACGCATTTTCTGAAAACAAACAGTATTTTATTAAGTTGTTGTTCTCCAAACACTATGTTATTCTATTATATATCACATATTATAGAAATTTCCGAGGATGTGGTTAAATCAGTGACGTAGCTGAAGGATTAACACCCGGAAGCCTGAGGTTCGAATCCCGGTCAATCCTTGGTTGAGATTTTCATCTCCAAAATCACGTGGCATCGGGAATTTTCGGAGATGGTCTAAGGGTGGAAATTAGAAGCTCCTATTGTATTTAAATATTTTATCTTAACAATTGGCAGGCCGAGCTGAGTAGCTCAGATGGTAGAGCACTGGCCTTCTGACTCCAAGCCGGCAGATTCTATCTTGGCTCAGTCCGGTGGTATTTATAGAATACACCAGTCCCGACTCGGTAGATTTACTGTCACGTAAATGAATTCCTGCGGCACAACATTCCAGCACCTCGCTGTCTTAGAAAACCGTGAACACTTATTTAGTAGAACGAAACCCATTATTATTATTATTATTATTATTATTATTATTATTATTATTATTATTATTATTATTATTATAACATTGGCGAATCTTTGAAGTGATCTTCCTGGAATATCGCACCAACCCTCGCAACCATAGAACATACAGTAACTGGTTCGGCGCAAGATAAGTGTATACTTCTTTTAATCGAGTTACTTCCAGTAGATATGTATTGCTCAGTAGCGGTCTCCATGGCTAAATGGTTAGCGTGCTGGCCTTTGGTTACATGAGTCCCGGGTCCGATTCCCTTTGGGGTCGGGAATTTCAACCATAATTGTTAATTCCTACGGCACGGGGGCTGGGTGTATGTGTTGTCTTCATCATCATTTCATCCTCATCACGACACGCAGGTCGCCTACGAGAGTCAGATAGAAAGACCTGCACCTGGCGAGCCGAACCCGTCCTGGGATATCCCGGCACTAAAAGACATACGACATTTCATTTACCATCCAGATTTAAAGTTCTAGAATGACTACGATAATTACCATCGTCGGCCTAATGTTCTTATGGCGTAAACTGAGGGTGAATGAAAAGACAGAATCGGACTACGAAATATACCGTCATGCGTCAATGTGAGTCCTGCGAATATCCATTGCCCCTCTTGTTCAAATATTAATTACGATACGCTTTTATGCTACTGAGTCTTACCAGATTTTTGTCGGTGATTGTATTCGGGTTCATAATAGCACAAATATTTAAAACGTTGTCGTAGTAGCCTACTCTAGGTATACTTATATTGGCAGTGGTTGTATACTTTTGTCGTGGGATTGTTTACAATTAACGATATTCATGAAAATGAATTAAGAGGTTATGTGGGGTTGGGGTAGTGTGGGGTAGCGTGGGGGAAGGGGTACAGTTTTCATCCCATACCCGGACCGGATATGGCGGGCCTCTTAGACAATAATGGCATCTCTCAGGTCACGGAGATTTGTATCGCTGAAGAGGTTATGTATATTAATAACGTGGTATTTATAACTGCACTGCTGTCAAACACTGTTTATATTTTGGCAATTACATGAAGTAAATACGGTGCATTATTCCAAAAACAGTCCTCAAATTCTTCTGAGTGAGCTCAAACCGTATGAAACTGAAACCCACGACTACAAGAACACCAAACTATTAGTCGGAATCTCAAATGCTCCCTGAATGGATGCTCGAAATACAGTACGAAGAATTACATGCTCGCATGCGCCTGACAGTCGGGGGTAGTTTCGGATAACAAACTTTAAAACAAAACCGCTTTCATTTTTACCCTCTGACTAATGTTAATAGAGGATGATTGCCCACTAGTACTTCATCTTAAAACAATAATCACCACCACCACAGTAGTGCGAGGGGTAGTATCTAGTGAGTAGTTTATTCGATAAATTAACTGCTATTGCGCTGTGCAATGCAGTGAAGATTCATCGCATCAACAACTATAATAAATCAGTAGCCATCTGACAGATATCTCACCATTCCAGAAACCGGCCAGTAGTCTAAAGCACATAGAAACAATAGTCTGTATTTGTGTAAGAATCAATAATCGCCTCTGTACTCATTTTTGGTTTGTGCCCCTATCTACCAGTTCGTTCGGAACTACGTTGTGTTTGCTGGCTTTGCGGGTTATTCATCAAGTGGTTTGGAGTTTGTTCTTTTCAATGGTTTACAGGCTCGTGAAGGAGCCTCCGTGGCTCAGACGGCAGCGCGTTGGCCTCTCACCGCTGGATACCGTGGTTCAAATCCCGGTCACTCCATGTGAGATTTGTGCTGGACAAAGCGGAGGTGGGTCAGGTTTTTCTCCGGATACTCCGGTTTTCCCTGTCATCTTCCATTCTCATTTCGTAGCATCTATCAGTAATTAATAAATCACTTTGGGAGTGGCGATCCCATCGTACTAATAGCCTACATATACATGTATACGATTCATTAATTACACTCTTGACCCGGTCAATGACTGGAAAACACGTTGTAGGTTTTCATTTTCACAGGCTCGTGAAAGTTGAACTATGCAAGTGATGTCCGCCGTCAAATCATACTCTGTTATGTTAATAACAACTCTTTATTAAGTAAGATAGGAAGTATTTTACCGAGCGAGTTGGCCACATGGTTTCAGTCACATAGCTAGTAGCTTGCATTCAGGAGATTGTGGGTTCGAACCCCACTGTCAGCAGCCCCTAGATATGTTTCTGTGCTTTCCAGTTTTCACACTAGACAAATGCTGGGGCTGTATCATACTTAAGGACACACTCACTTCCTTCCTAAACCTACCTCTCTCCCACGCCAGCGTCGCCATAACACTTCTCTATCAACGCAACGGAAAACAAATACAAAAAACAAATGAAGGATTCTTGATCAGTTTTAGTAGAACTTCTTGTGTTTCCTTTTAGGGAACAATATTATTAGACTATACATTTTGTACCTCTTAAAGCGAAAGTCTTGTAAAAATTCGACCTTCTGTAGTACATAGCAGAGCGCGACAGTCTGAGTCAGGGAGTACTGGGTTGTAGACACAGATCACTGATGCTGCTGTATATTTATGAGTAAAATTTCCATGGAAGTTGAATGTAATTACAACGCACAGTCGCCCTACATGGAATTAAATGAAATTATGGGAGTAATGACATTCCAGATTTAACTTTATTTATTACCGCGGTGTGTTAATTTTATCAATAATACGCTTCACCTTCGAAATTATATTTTATATTATATGGCAGATAGATGCATGGAAGCTTTTAGCATTCGTGATAGAAAGAGATGTTCACCATATCACATGAAATCAAGCAAAGCCGTATGTAACAAACACAATGAAATGAGCTTGAAAATCGATCTCACAGTACTGGAATTAATGGCAGTAATGATTTCGTTTCGCTCTTCCTAGCGTAGTGCAGCTTTTGTAAAGCAGACCCCTCAGTGAGGATGGATGGCATCTGTCGCGTATGGGAACTGCGTGATTTTTAGTGTTGTGTGTGGTGTGCGAGTTGCAGGAATATTGGGGACAGTACAAAAACCCAGTCCCCGAGCCAGGGGAAATAGCCAATTATGGTTCGAAATCTCCGAACCGGCCGGAATCGTACCTGGGCCCCTCTGAACCTAAGGTGACTACACTGACCGTTCAACCAAGGAGACGGACAATATTGGAATTAATTTTGCTGCTTGTTATTCCTCTATTCTGGGTAGGAATAACTTTGAACAACAGTCTTTCAGTGTAAAACATGTCAGGAGCATTGAAATGGTTATTAAAGTGGATTGGTTGAATAAACTCTTTGTTGTGATGTGTATGTATTCAGCCAGACAGTTGGTTTGATCCTCTACAGTTCCGCCAACAGCTGTCACAGATAGCCTGGGCGTTACTGAAGAGGCGTACTAGGGAAATGAGGAGTGAGGTAGTTTCTCGTTGCTTTCCTCACTGAGCCAGAAATTGCTATTAAATATCAGTCTTCCAAGCCCACTGAAATGCATGCACTAACAGACCCTACGAGTGATATTTTCACAATTTTCATAACAGGGACTGGCTGCATTGAGTAATGGTACAGTATTACTAGCATCGATCTTACTTCGGCCATTTTCATAATGTCAAAGCCAAGGATGAGACTGAGACAGGTCACTGAAAGTAACAAACTTATTCTGGCTCATACCAGAAGATATGGTACGCTGTAAATACTATATCTCGCCAGCAAAGGCATTTTCTGTTAGAAAAGTTCCCATTTTACGTCGCACCAACACAGATAGGTCTTATGGCGACGATGGGACAAGGAAGGGCTAGGAGTGGGAAGGAAGCGGCCGTGGCCTTAAGGTACAGCCCCAGCATTTGCCTGGTGTGAAAATGGGAAACCACGGGAAACCATTTTCAGGGCTGCCGACAGTGGGGTTCGAACCTACTATCTCCCGAATACTGAATACTGGGCGCACTTAAGCGACTGCAGTTATCGAGCTTGGTAGTAAAATGTTTAATTGATTACGCTGTCAAAAATGGGCATTTTGTCACCAGAAAGAAATTCAGAGATTGAATTTAATTTCACTATACATTAAATGGTTGCACACTGTATTAATGAGAAATGCAGTCCTCCTGTGTAAACACTTGTATAACACGAACATAACGTAAATACACCCTATACTTGTACAGAGCATGGTAAACATACCGGGTGTCTCATCTCACGTAAGAGTTGCCAGGCGCCTTCACCTGGTGTTTCAGACGATATTTCAATATCGTTTTTGTAATGTGTAGGTAAAGCCAGCCCAAAGAAAGAATGCTCAGCGGGTACACCATACGATATCCAATGTAAACAGAAAACGTCGGTTTGTTTCTCACTACAAAATAAATATTGTTTAAAGGGTCATTTTATGTGCCCAATCAATAGAGTGACGTAGCGAGGATCTGTACCAATACGTGGAACTATTTCTCTTGTACTGTCACAGTCGATTAAGATCCTTGAACGTAATATTTTTCCAGAGTAATACGAGGCCACTCTATTGACTGGGAACATAAAATTACACTTTAAATTGCCGGGCTGATTGGCTCAGACGGTTGAGGCACTGGCCTTCTGACCCCAACTTCGCAGGTTCGATCCTGCTTCAGCCAGATGGTATTTGAAGGTGCTTAAATACGTTAGCCTCGTGTCAGCAGATTTACTGGCACGTAAAATAACCCCTTGCGGGACAAACTTCAGGCACCTCGGTGTTTCCGGATACTGTAAAAGTAGTTAGTGGGACTTAAAGCAAATACGGTAACATTGTTGTTATTATCATACCTTAAACAACATTTTGTTTTCAGTGAGGATCAAAACTACGTTTTCTGTTGACACTGGACGTCGCATGACGTACGTGATGAGCGTTCCTAGTTTGGGCTGTCTACCTACAAATTGCAAAAATTAAATTGAAAATATATTCCGAAACACCATAGAAATGCGCCTGACGACTCGCGCTATAATATCTAGACACTTTCAATAACAGTGAGGGATCTCCGCTTCCCTGACTTTCATCATGCTGAAATTTCTCCCCATGCCTCTGAGGTGTAATTATCATGTCTTCAGTTTTAAATATGGCTGAAGATACATTTTCGGTCGTGTTGCCAATATGCCCCACTTATGATTTGCTGACCTAGCCAACCTCTATTGACTTGCGTCGTCGTGCTGCAAGTGCAGAGAACTGCAACAAACAACACAAGAATAATAGGAGTCAGGATATCCGATCGTACTTGAAGGAACAGCTTACGCGAAAGGAACTTACACCTATGACCCTGACGACCTGTCCGTGTGACTCACGTAACGCAGTTCGCCTTCTATTAGCTTGTAGCTACGTCAATTTGCAACTTCGCTATTGGAGCGTTGTGTTAGTTTACAGGCGAGTCATGATTTCCCCTGCCTCAAAGTGATGGCCGTGTACCTGTATAAAGAAGCCCTGGTGAGCGTTATTTGCCAAATTTTGCAAAGCAACCAGACAAATTCGGACAAGGTGCTTTGATGGTAATTTTTTAATTTCGTGGGGCTATATCTAGCCTAGTGCAGCCCTTGTAAAGCAGACCCTCCAATGAGGGTGGGCGGCGTCTGCCATGTGTAGGTAACTGCGTGTTATTGTGGTGGAGGATAGCGTTATGTGTGGTGTGAGAGTTGCTGGGATGTTTGGGACAGCACAAACACCCAGCCCCCGGGCCTTTGGAATTAACCAAAGAAGGTTAAAATCCCCCGACCCGGCCGGGAATCGAACCCGGGACCCTCTGAACCGAAGGCCTGTACGCTGACCATTCAACCAACGAGTCGGACGCTATGATGGTGTTGGATGGCATTAGTGTCCACAGCTGCACAAATATTGTCGTTGTCCACAGCCGCCTTACATCACATCTTGGGAACCATGTGGTCGTTGCTGCATGCGGTGTTGGCCTTGTGCACGACAATGCCAGGGTATGTAATGGCTGACACCAGGTAGACCTCGAGAATATACCACATTCAAGTGATAGAATGGCCAGCGGTTGAGTCCCGACCTGAATCCCTTTAAGGACCTGTGGTACATGCTTGACAGACTCGTTCATAGTCGTCCTGTTACACAACAGACTCTCCGGGAACTCTCACAAGCTCTCTTTGAAGAATGTGTCCGGCTCCATGGCTAAATGGTTAGCGTGGTGGCCTTTGGCCACAGGTGACCCGGCTTCGATTCCCGGCAGGGTCGGGAATTTTAACCATAATTGGTTAAATCCCCTGGCACGGAGACTAGGTGTAGGTGTCGTCTTCAAACTCATCACGACGCGCAGGTCGCCTACGGGAACCTGGCGAGCCGAAGTCATCGGACACGTCCCGGCACTTAAAGCCATACGCCATTTTTTATTAATGAACGCATACCGCAGAGTGACCTCCGAAGATTTATACGGAATATGCCATGTAGCTGCCAGGCTGTGTTAAATACTTACGGAAGGCATACACGATACTTAACATCTTGCACTCTGAAGAAAACAAAACTGGATGCCCGGATGAATGGCTATTCCCACGTTGTTTTTGATACTGTATAGATATTTAAATTTGTTTTAAAAAGATAAATGCGAATCAAATGGTGCCTTTTTTAATGTAATGCACCTATAAAGAATACAAATATATTTGGTAGCATTGCTAGTAGTCAATTATTTGTTCTATGCGGTATGGTATACGTTCAAAAACGTATTCTGTTAATTATTTTGGACAGTGTTTACTGTAATCGCATTTTAAATGGCATATCACTGCATCTCACTGTGAGGTATATTCACGATTAATAAAATTCGTGTATACTTCAATGAGGGGAGGTAAATGGCATGAGTTCCCTGAGATTTAGTCATATGTTTACATTATTATCTGCACTTTTATTGGGATCCAAAATACTATATCCTACAATAAGCGAGCTAGCGAGTTTGAAGTAAAGGACACAAAGTCCAGTATACTTCCAATGAAAATGAAAAAAGCTAAATATTTGTTAAATGTGTGTTAGAAAGTCGACGAAGTTTAATTTAAAGTAAGTTAACGTAGCTTTTTTTTTTTTTTTGCACGTGAAACAAATGCTGAAATTCAATATTTTAGCTCTCCCGTAAAACTCTGTAAAACTACCCTTTCTTTACCTCGGGTTACAGACATTCTCAGTATGTAGTGTTACATACCCCTGTGTACATTACCTTCTCTGTAATTTATGAGGGATTATCCAATGTTTCCTTTTTATTTCGGATTAGGCAAACAAAGATCGAGAATAAGTTCACTTGTTGTGTTTGTTCTTTTCTTTGCTTGCTTCATTGTTTAACTTCACGTGTAAATAGCTGAAATCAACGTTGAAAAACAAGGCATTTAAAGTCGAGGGAGGTTGTAATTCTGGCTCTTAATTCTCTCAATAGTACAGGGTGGAGTGGTAGTTTAGATTAATGTATATAAAATCTTTCTCATACACATGGTCTAAATGATAATGGTGCTTAACAGCGGAGGATTTAAATCCCGAGCTTGTATGTCTTACGTCCAACTAGCAAGTTTGTCACACCATCTTCTTAGACCTTAAAAGCATCATCATCTTGGAGATTCTTGTAGAATGTCAAGAAAGGGTGTACATAGGGTATACGGTAGCGCAGAATGTGATTATCAACAGAGGTGGACTCATAATTGTATATAAATTATTTGTAATAGCCAGTATCCAGTAATCGGGAGATCGTGGGTTCGAGCCCCACTGTCGGCAGCCCTGAAGATGGTTTTCCGTGGTTTCCCATTTTCACACCAGGCAAATGCCGGGGCTGTACCTTAATTAAGGCCACGGCCGCTTCCTTCCACTTCCTAAGCCTTTCCTATCCCATCGTCGCCACAAGACGTATCTCTGTCGGCGCGACGTAAAACAAATAGCAAAAAAAAAAAGAAAAATTATTATTACTAATTTTAATCTTAATCTTTAATCTTACTTAAATGATTTTCGGAGATGTTGAGGTGCCAGAATTTTCTTCCGCAGGATTTCATTTACGTGCCAGTAAATCTACGAACACAAAACTGACGTATTTGAGCAGTTTCAAATACCACCACCAGACTGAGGCGGGATTGAACCCACCAGCTTCATGCTCTGGTCAGCGCTCTTCCGTATGCGCTATTCGGCATGGCAAATTCAATTATTCCTACCTCATTTGACTCTTACGAAAACTGTGAGTTAGATCGGTTGATACAAACTTCACGTTTTTCGCATTTTTCTACTATATCGACCTTTCTCTACTTCTCCACTACGATTTTACTCAGCCATAGTTCTTTTCACGTTCCTCTTTTAAGGCCCCCAACAGTGATATTTATTATTTTAATACGTTACCTTGCCTATTATCGTATGTAACATGTATTCTGGGCTACGTTTTACCGAAAACCCTAAGTAAATTCTGCGATCAATTTGCATGAAGGCAATTTTGAAGGCAGTTCCTCAACTACCGGGCGATTTGACCGTGCGATTAGCGGAGCGCAGCTGTGACCTTGCATCCGGGAGATAGGGGTTCAAACCCCGCTGTCGGCGACCCTGAAGATGGTTTTCCGTAGTTCCCTATTGTCACACCTGGCAAAATGCTGGTGCTGTACCTTAATTAAGGACACAGCCTGGACAAAGTGTTATGAGATTCAAAGTTTATTTAATAATCTCCAGAAAATCCAATAACGTCATTTTCCTCGTTTCATTTTACGTTAGGTCATATTGGTATGGAATTTTTAATTTGTATGTTAATATTTTTATCATAAGTGGGACGTAAAGTGTGTCCGTTTTTAAATGTCTTTCAACTTGCATCAACTTCAAGACATTGCTTCTCAAAAATCTGATCACCGAGCTCGATAGCTGCTGTCGCTTAAATGCGGCCAGTATCCAGTATTCGGGAGATGGTAGGTTCGAACCCCACTGTCGGCAGCCCTGAAAATGGTTTTCCGTGGTTTCCCATTTTCACACCAGGCAAATGCTGGGGCTGTACCTTAATTAAGGCCACGGCCGCTTCCTTCCCACTCCTAGCCCTTTCCTGTCCCATTGTCGCCATAAGACCTATCTGTGTCGGTGCGACGTAAAGCAATTAGCAAAAGAAAAAAGTCTGATCAAATCCAACTTTTAACACAATATACATTTGGATGTTCTATACTTTGTTTATAAATTTCAGAAATGTATGTTTTTGGGAAACAATTTCTTGAAGTTGACGAAAGTTATGAGCGGTGTGTTTGGAATGGCTCAGGAGGAGGCGAAATACTGAATAGTTGAAACACGTTTAAAAACTGGAACATTTTGCGTTCCACCTGCGATAAAAGATATTAATTCCACATTTCAAACCTACATGATCTGATGAGGAAAATGGTGCTATTGGATTTTATGTAAGCCTATTGGTTATTTCGAAAACAACCTCCAAACTCGAGTACACATTATATTTTGGTCCACTTGAGTGATGACGGCACTTCTCCCGCGACAGATTCCTCTCGCACCTCGGCCAACACAACCCGGGCACAAACATCTCCGTGACCACAAATGTCCGAGATTTTGTGGTGACCGCAAATCTACGTGATTGCTTATGTCCAGAAATCCGTCACGACGACCAGACCGGTCGGATCGGCTGAAATATAAAATATTCAATGCGGAACTGAGTGTGTATTCCCATTCCGACCCTCTGGTCACTTGGTTTCAGCCTGATCGATTGTACTTCATCTTTAACAGGCCGTATTTTCATTTCGCTTGATGTGACAGGTTCCATTCCTGATGTGAGTTTTGTGAGGGTTTTAGAACTTCGCATCATTTCCAGGCAAGACGACCACTTCCACATTGGTGACATGGAATATGGGACATTCTGTAATACACCCACATTTCAAAGACGGGCGAACCCTTTACGGTTTTTCCTCTGACACTGTGAAGGACCACACGACATGCTAACGAGTTTCAAATTGCAAGTCACGGTTAAAAACGATGTTTTAATTTCAGGAACACACATCTTGCAATGCCGATTTAATTTCACATGAGTACTCTGAAATACCAATGAAAGGATTCGAACACGGTACTCAAAGAGTGACTACCCAACAAACTGCGTTTCCAGTTTATGTTAAGGCCAATGCATCTGTTCTCACACACATGCTGTTCATACAGAGTAATACTATGCTTGGTAACGTTAAACGCTTCGCTCAATGAATATTCGTATTACAATACATTTAAACGAATGTTCTTCATGAAAATGGAATTGCGCGCCCATTGCAATTTCAAATAGATTGCATTAAATGAAATTGATTTGGACGTAGGACTGAGTTATCCGACAGGAAAGGGGATAACATTATCGGGTTTATGAATTTGATATGCTACATTATTCAGAATGGAAAGCCCGTAACAGGCGCAATCTAAGCGAAGCTTCCTATTACAGTAGCTGGCGCGGTAAGTAATTGTGGCGATTGTTGTTTGATAAGAAGATGAACATGATTTTCAACCTCTCGTAATAATAATAATAATAATAATAATAATAATAATAATAATAATAACCTCCAAACTCGAGTACACATTACATTTTGGTCCACTTGAGTGATGTCGGCACTTCTCTGGAGGCAGATACCTCTCGCACCTCGGCCGACACAACCCGGGCACAAACATCGCCGTGACCACAAATGTCCGATATTTTGTGGTGGCCGCAAATCTACGTGATCGTCGATGTCCGGAAACTCGTCACGACGAGCAGACCAGCGGTACACCTTCCCCGGTTATTTAAACTGCGCGCCTTCTCTAAGGCCATCTATAGCAACAGACTTGAACTTGTAAACTTCCAAAGAAATCTATCTTCTACTGTTAGATGGTTATACCATCGACTTGTAACTACTTGAAAGCGTAATGTTTGTTTTGGGAATTGGTAAACCTGTGTCTAAACTTCAACTGGTCCCTCCTCGATTGTAATCAACCTCCGCCAAATGCTTAGATAACCTAGGTGTTACTGAAGAGGCATACTAAGGAAATGAAAAAAATGCGGTAGTTTCCCGTTGCTTTCCTCACATTTTAGTCTGCCAAGCCCACTGAAATGCAGGCACCAGCCTACCCTCTGAATGACAGTTTCACATCATTTATAACAAGGACTGGCTGCATAAGGAATGGTTTTACTAGCATCGCTCATACCTCGGTCACTTTCATATTGTCAAAGTCAAAGATGGACTGAGACAGATCAATGAAAGTAATACATTTATTCTAGCCCATACCAGATGACACAGTACACTGTAAACACTACATCTCGCCAGCAAAGGCAAAATCAACCTATCAGATGCTGGCAAATATGTTCTCTGGCCAATTAAACCCGGAGGTGTGTGCAGGAATTCAGCCAATCAGCAACATGTTCTGGAACTTCAGCTGGTTCTTCCTCGATTGTAATCATTCTATCGTATGCATGTTCGGTATTCAGACTGAAGGCTGGTTTGATCCTCAACAGGAACATTTGTTCCAATAGAGAACGGCACTACAACAGCAGGGCACTTTAGGGCCGTCTTGTCTGTACTGCTCCAGTGCTTGGGAGTACAACGGAGGGCTAGGAGGCAGGGGCGAGGCCTGATTGAGGAAGATCCAGTGACACAAGGTAATGATAGAATTCACCTAGACATGTGATAGCGCCTGCGGATAGTCTGAGGGGAAGGTTTCAGCCGTTTTTCTTTTAATGTAACTTTGTAAACTGGTAGTTTAAATGTAGGTTTTTAGGCGAAGTCTGAGGACTCCTTTTCTATCCCCTAATGGGAAATGGCTAATGTAAGGGAACAAAGAGCGCTGACCCTCTGCCGTTTGCCATTCAACCTTGCACCGAGTGACTAAAGCTTTCAACCTCAAAAGTTTGTAAATCTTGTCTTAGCATTAATATTCTCCTTTAGTCACCTCCGTATAGTATAATATTAGCCTCTGTATCTTCGGGCCGTGAACCCAATTAGGGTTTTAGAGATTTATATAAGGAGTGCTGATGTTTCACCTACTAGCCTTTTGTTTGCGGCCGGTTATGTGCAACATTTCCTTTTTACCATTAGGCCACGTAGTATGGGCAATTATAACCATGTTTATTAATTTTAGAGTGTAAATATTTCCATGTGTCAGTTCCCTTCTGGAACAGTGAGTAATATAACAGTTGAGCAATGAAAAGCCCATATCGGGGTAACTATGCATGAACACTTTAATGTGAGGTGGAAATTTTATTGCGTCAAAAGAAACCGATTGCCTCTGCGAGGCTAGACTATGGCATTTCTGGAGCTCCGACTCCTGAGTAGTGTACCTTCTTGGGGCAAATCTTGCTCTTGTAAAATATTTTACCTAATGCTCTTTTCTTTTTAAATGAACAATTTTATAATTCTTTCATGTTTTTGTACATGATGTTCGGACTTCTAAGTCCCCTATATTGTTAGATCTGACGCTCTCATTGATATTGTTTATTATTCCTTCAAATTTTCTATCCATCAATAAAAAGGAAAGAAATAAAATTTACAAATTTGTTCCATTAAAAGTTGTTCTAAATAATTCCTTATCCAGCCAATCAACCCAGGTGCTTCCTAATCCTCTGTGAGCCACGGAAACCCCCGTTATTATTATTATTATTATTATTATTATTATTATTATTATTATTAGTCGAGCTCAAAGGCGCAATCAATTAGTTGTCATTCTTTCGTTTTCAAGGTAGCGGGTTCAGTTCTCACTGAGATCAGTGGCATTTAAGGGTATTCAAGGTACAGGCCCATATTTCGCTGTCTAGCTCATCACTTTAAACAACGTAGCATTTATTTAACAAAAACAATATTTTTTGTAAAGCTTCCTGTCACTGAACCGGTAATGTTATCGATCCACTCTTATGAGGTTGAGAGAGAGAGAGAGAGAGAGAGAGAGAGAGAGGGCGGGGGGGGGGGGGCACTGACCCTGAACTTGAGGCAGGATATCTTAAATGTGGTTGAAATGAATTTGAAAAAAGTCACGGTCGGAGTAACTATAATAAGCTCAGGGATTTGAACTTTTCAACTCTCCATTCTGGTGCTTCCCCGTCCTTACGTGATAGTAGCAGATATCTTTATTAGTTGCAAAATTAGGACAGTAATGTCATCTCTTATATTTAAGCACGCAATATTAAATACAATACAATATGTGAATGAGCTGCCTCCTGTCATTTCTTGATGGATACAGTACTTTTGCATCCAACTCATGGCGCAGGCCAGAGCAAGGTGTAGCTTCCATCCAAGCCCAGCCTCATCCACGGCCGTGACAATATAGAAGCTGCTGGGGTATGGGTGTTGCTGAGTAATGACATTCAGACCATGACCAATGCGGCTGAGTGTTATGAAAGGTGTTTCTTATAGGTTGAGTCAAGCTGCAATAGGACTTTCTGGTCCAGGGAGGAAAGCAATAACGAACTACCTCACTCCTTATCTTGCCTAGTATGCCTCATTTTGGTGATGCCGTAGTTTTCCTATAACTGCATAGCCTTTGTTGGTGTTATTTGAGGATCTAACTAGTCTCTGGGCTGACGACCTAACAGACGGACAGACAGACAGACAGACAGACAGACAGACAGACAGACAGACAGACAGACAGACAGACAGACAGACAGACAGACAGACAGACAGACAGACAGACAAACTATGAATGAACGCCTATTATCTCAGTGTAAAAAAGAAGATTATCATATTTTTTTGTTATTTGCTTTACGTCGCACCGACGCAGATAGGTCTTATGGCGACGATGGAGCAGAAAGGGGCTAGGAGTGAGAAGGAAAGGCCGTGGCCTTAATTAACGTACAGCCCCAGCATTTGCCTGGTGTGAAAATGGGAAACCACGGAAAACCATCTTCAGGGCTGCCGACAGTGGGGTTCGAACCCACGATCTCCCGAATACTGGATACTGGCCGCACTTAGGCGACTGCAGCTATCAAGCTCGGTAAAACGATTATCATATTATACTACTGGGTAAGTTAATGAAATGAACAGGTTTAAGAAGATAGCAAGAGAAGAAGAGCAAATGAGTTATTCATACATTCACTCATTCATTCATTCATTCATTTCAGTATCAGCTGGAATATTTTTTCTACAGGAAGCACTTTGAAAATACTCAGGGATTTGGATCGTGCAATACTTACTGGGAGAGAGTTACATAATTTACAGCGAACCACGGTGAAATCTATGTATCTGTATATATAAAATAAGAGTTTTGTCTGTGCATTGCTCAGAATTCGAAAAGAATGGTATTTCTGTATCGGTCATGTCCACAGTAACAAGGAAATGCACATTTTACTTTTCCGTAATTTCTGTCTGTCTGTCTGTCTGTCTGTCTGTATGTATGTATGTATGTATGTATGTATGTATGTATGTATGTATGTATGTATGTATGTATGTATGTATGTACACGCATCACTAGAAAACGGCTAAATAGAACTTAATGAAAATCGGTATGCAAAGTCGGGGAATAAGTCGCTACAATCTAAGCCATAAATAATTTTCTTTACGCTGACAGAAATGGTAGTTTAGAGAAAGGGCTAAAATTTAATTTTCAAATATTTATGTTATTAGTGGTCCTATCGTAATGAAAATTGGTATTCAAAGCCGAGGAATGACTTGCTGCAATCTAGACTATAAATAATTTTATTCGCGCTGAGTGAAATGGTAGTTTAGGGGAAGGTCAAAAAATTTAATTCTTGAATATGTACGTCATGAGTGGTCCTATCTCAATGAAAATTGGCATGCGTAGTCGGAGAATGCGCCATTATAATCTAGGTTATGAACAATTCTATTCACACTAAGTGAAATGGTAGTTTAGGGGAAGGCCTAAAATTTAATTCTCAAAGATTTAAATTATTAGTGGTCGTATCGATAAATACTACATAACCAAAGTTATATAGAATTAAATTTCCGACCATTTATGTCTTATACATTGTTACCGTACCGACTGTGATAAAACAGATATTTATAAAATTGTTATTTTGTTGTTAAGTCCATATCAACGCCGAGCCACGAGAAAATGGGTTAACAGAATTTAATGAAAATCGTTATATAGAGTCGGGGAATGAGAAACAACAGTCTAAGCTATAAATAAATTTATTCACCCTGGATGGAATTGCAGTTTAGGGGAAGGCGCCTAAAATGTAATTTTAAAATACCTATGGTATTGGTACTATCGAAAATAATTACCTACATAACAAAAGTTATATTGAATACAAGTTCCGATCATTTATGTTTTAATCAGTTTTACCGTACCGACTATGGTAAGAGTGGTATTTCAGAGTCGGAAGAAAACTAAAAATGAAGACCTACAATATCAAAAGCGCATAGCATTGATCAACAGTGACATTACATTGACCATTGTTTGATGTGATGTTCTTTGTCTCTTATGTTGCCTCTCAACTCCAATAGATGGGATTACTGCTGCGTACCGAGTATAACAGCTTGACTGAAGATTAGCGGAAAATAAGTGGGGAGATAGAAAACTTTCTTCTTTAGCATGCCATTCCTCTGGTTCATACACTTTCTGATACAACTGGTACGTAACACACAGGTTCATCATAGTAGGGCCTATCCCTAATCTGACGCGCTGTTTTGAATGAGCAGCGTGCATACTTAAGGCAAAGGCTCAGTTGTTAGTAGTAGTAGTAGTAGTAGTAGTAGTAGTAGTAGTAGTAGTAGTAGTAGTATGGCATGGTATAGAATAACAATTTAGGCCTATTCCAAATTATAGCACCACATTTCACTAAATAACTCAAAATTCGACCCTGAAAAGAGCCGTTTCTTAATTAAAGCTTCTTCCTCTTTTCCTTTATTAAATTCTACAGTCATTTTATTCCAAATTGGCAGTGAAGGGTGGGTTTCTCCTCTTGCTTGGAGGAAAAATTTGTCTCCAAGTCAGATAGATTTTTCCGCCGTCAGTGTAGTGAATTAAGATTTTCCGACTCATCGGGCACTCCTAGGAAAAAGATTAGTAGAAGGGCATAGTTTATGCCGTGGGAGTCTCCACTATTCAACACCCTCCCTGCCGAAAAAAGACGAAGGGTGTTCACGGATCACGGCTATCTGAGGCTTTGATCATTCCAGCTCTGGAACTTTGGACTGTTAGATCGGCAGCGTAGTCCTGTTCGTTAAAAGTGAGAAAATGTGCGGTTTTTCATTTCATCGAGTATTTTATATGATATCATTGCTTTTAATCGCTACTGTCCTAAAGCCGTTTTTGTAATGACCTATGTTGACTTCATTCAGGAAAACCACAAGGTCAGTCTCTATGAGAATTCAATCCCGTAGTGAAGCACAGGTACATCAGCTGGTAATGACAGTATAGAGCAGTTCAATGTAAGCGAATAGAGAGGGTAGTAGTTGAACGGGAACGTGCATTGCGGCTATGATATGATGAAAGATAACATGATGGCAAGCATAATTGGCAGTCATACGAATTTTAGTGAAAAATGGAAGGGTATGTATAGGTTTTTAAGGCAGAAACAGGTTCCAAGAAGGACATTCCAGGAATAATTAATGAACAAGGGGAGTGTGTATGTGAGGATCTTCAAAAGGCAGAAGTATTCAGTCAGCAGTATGTAAAGATTGTTGGTTACAAGGATAATGTCCAGATAGAGGAGGAGACTAAAGCTAAAGTAGTATTAAAATTGACATTTGATAATAACGACATTTACAATAATATACAAAAGTTGAAAACTAGGAAAGCGGCTGGAATTGATCAGATTTCTGGGGATATACTAAAGACATTGGCTTGGGATATAGTACCATATCTGAAGTACTTATTTGATTATTGTTTGGTCAGAGGAGCTATACCAGGTGAATGAAGAGTTGCTATAGTAGCCGCTGTCTATAAAGGAAAGGGTGATAGACATAAAGCTGAAAATTACAGGCCAGTAAGTTTGACATGCATTGTATGTAAGCTTTGGGAAGGCATTCTTTCTAATTATATTAGACATGTTTGTGAAATTAATAACTGGTTCGATAGAAGGCAGTTCAGTTTTAGGAAAGGTTATTCCACTGAAGGTCAACTTGTAGGATTCCAGCAAGATATAGCAGGTATCTTGGATTCAGGAGGTCAAATGGACTGTATCGCGATTGAACAGTCTAAAGCATTTGATAGGGTGGATCATGGGGGGAGACTACTGGCAAAAATGAGTGCAATTGGACTAGACAAAAGAGTGACTGAATGGGTTGCTATATTTCTATAAAATAGATCTCAGAGAATTAGAGTAGGTGAAGCTTTATCTGACCCTGTAATAATTAAGAGGGGAATTCCTCAGGGCAGTACTATCGGACCTTTATGTTTTATATATATATATAAATCATATGAGTAAAGGAGTGGAATCAGAGGTAAGGATTTTTCGGGTGATGTTATTCTCTATAGAGTAATAAATAAGTTACAAGATTGTGAGCAACTGCAACATACCTCGAAAATATTGTGAGATGGACAGCAGGCAATGGTATGTTGATAAACGGGGTTAAAAGTCAGGTGGTGAGTTTCACAAATAGGAAAAGTCCTCTCAGTTTTAATTACTGCGTTGATGGGGTGAAAGTTCCTTTTGGGGATCATTGTAAGTATCTAGGTGTTAATATAAGGAAAGATCTGCATTGGACCGAGCTCGATAGCTGCAGTCGCTTAAGTGCGGCCAGTATCCAGTAATCGGGAGATAGTGGGTTCGAGCCCCACTGTCGGCAGCCCTGAAGATGGTTTTCCGTGGTTTCCCATTTTTTCACCAGGCAAATGCCGGGGATGTACCTTAATTAAGGCCACGGCCGCTTCCTTCCACTTCCTAGGCCTTTCCTAACCCCCTCGTCGCCATAAGACATGTCTGTGTCGGTGCGACGTATAGCAAATAGCAAAAAATAGATCTTCATTGGGGTAATCACATAAATATGATTGTAAATAAAGGGTACAGATGTCAGCACATGGTTATGAGGGTATTTAGGGGTTGTAGTAAGGATGTAAAGGAGAGGGCATACAAGTCTCTGGTAAGACCCCAAGTAGAGTATGGTTCCAGTGTGTGGGACCCTCACCAGGATTACTTGATTCAAGAACTGGAAAAAATAATCCAAAGAAAAGCAGCTCGATTAGTTCTGGGTGATTTCCGACAAAAGAGTAGCGTTACAAAAATGTTGCAAAGTTTGGGCTGGGTAGAATTGAGAGAATGAAGGAGAGCTGCTCGACTAAGTGGTATGTTCCGAGCTGCCAGCGGAGAGATGGCGTGGAATGACATTAGGAGACGAATAAGTTTGAGTGGCGTTTATAAAAGTAGGAAAGATCACAATATGAAGATAAAGTTGGAATTCAAGACGACAAACTGGGGCATATATTTATTTATAGGAAGGGGAGTTAGGGATTGGAATAACTTACCAAGGGAGATGTTCAATAAATTTCCAATTTCTTTCAAATCATTTAGGAAAAGGCTAGGAAACAACAGATAGGGAATCTGCCACCTGGGTGACTGCCCTAAATGCAGATCAGTATTGATTGATTGATTGATTGATTGATTGATTGATTGATTGATTGATTGATTGATTGATTGTCTGATTGAAAGAAGATGAAAAGTGGATGCCAAGTTTGCTGGTGTCGAAGTGGTTAACAGTTTGTATACTTTTGTGACGATAAGTTGATTCCTTCTTTCTTCCATTTTCAGCCACTCTAGTTGTTTATAAGCAGGAGTTCCGTGAACACCATATCGTAAATTATATAAGAATCTAGCATATGCATCTTATGCTACTTCAGACTTTGTTCTTTTATTAGGTCAGCCTGTACAAATTCACAGTAGTCAAGTAAAGGAAATGTAAGGGACTGTACAAACTTTACTTTTAACCAACTATAGTCCCAGATTTTTAGGATAAAGAATGCTAGTGTTTTGCCTACTTGCCTTTTGTTTGCGGCCGGTTATGTGCGACCTTTCGTTTTTACCATTAAGGCCACATAGTATGGGAAGTTATGCCCGCTATCTTGAAAACGAAAGATTGGTATCACCTGTTAATTATGCCTGAAGTGAATTTCTATATTTCTTTATTGTGACCTTGATTGATACTTTAGGAACTTTTTAGTAGTATTACAGTTATTGTTATGCGTTTAATTTTAAGTTTTAGTTTCCGAATATTTTGTTTGGCGTTAAACTTTGTCCTTGTGGCTGCCCAGGCTGTCTGGGATATAGGTGATCTTTTGAGACAAATAATAAAAATAAGCGATGACTGCCTACATATTAACGCGTCGCGCTATGGATATGATGTAGGCCTACACGATTCTGGTTATCAATGCGACTGTCACATTTGGCCTAGCAACCCCGAGATCGTACTTACATTCACCAATAATCTCTGCCATTTTGGGCATTTTGTTTTCTACTCCTCCTCACCCCCTATGCTGATGGGGGCTGAACTTGGATTTAAACGACATCAGGAGTGTCACCATTCATCTCAGCGACTCCGAAAACTATGGATTTGACAATAATATTAATTTTACGTGTCACCCCACAGTATAATTTTCCAGATAGTAAGCCATTAGTTTACCCAGTTTCGCTGGTCATTTTGGGTAATTTCTTTTTCATCCCTTCTCACCCCTTTGCCGAGGGGTATAAACTTAGACTCAAGCGCCATCCGGATTGTCACTATTGACCTCAGCGACCCTGAAACTATGGGTTCGACACTAATATGAGTATTTTACATTATTTTCTTTTTACACGTCACACTCCCCCCCCCCCCGCCGCCCAGCTCCACCCCTAGGGGTGTCACACTCCTACTGTGATTTTTTCCAGATAGTAAGTTATTTGTGGGCCAAGTTTCTTTGAGAGATACATACATACATACATACATACATACATACATACATACATACATACATACATAGAGTATATAAATAGTCTACATAATCTCAGTCACTTCGGACATGTTATATTTCCCCCCTTCACCCCCCCCCCTCATAACGATGGGGATGAACTTGGACTTAAACTGCAACCAGAGTGATACTATTTATCTCAGTGACTCCGAAAACTATGGATTCGACTATAATAGTTATCGTTTTCGACTACTTTCACATGTCGACCTTTCCCCACCCCCACCCCTGGCCCTGGTAGTGGTGTCTTACCCATCCCCACCACCACAGTACGTTTTTTCCAGGTAGTAAATCATATGTGTACGAAGTCTGGTTGAAGTTGCTCCACACACATCTATTTTTATATATTACTAGTTAATAAAGTAATTTGAGCTTCACTATTGAATATCTAGTTCTTCAATCCAGCGTACAGCATCTAGAGTTACCAGCAGGAAATCAGCTTCATCACCGTGATAGCCTCGAATCTTACATTCCCTGACGATATGATGAATAGTCTGGTGTGGAGCTCCGCAGTCACAGTCTGTATTAGGTAGCTTTTTCCACTTATGGAATTATGTAAGCATATTGTCCGGCCCCGCGGTGTAGGGGGCAACGCGTCCGCTTGTCACCCGGCGGCCCCAGATTCGATTCCCGGCTGGGTCAGGGGTATTTAGTTGTAAATGATGAATATCCCTGGCCTGGGGACTGGGTGTTTGTGTCGTCCTTAACGTTCCTTTTTCCACATTCAACACTCTACATTTCTTCTATTCCAATTACATGCAGGTTCGTATCACATGGTGCAAGTAGGGGAAAAATATCTTTATAGGTCGACGCCTCGACGTCTGTATAAGCCATACGCTAAATAATAATACTAGTTAATAAATTCGAAGTTGCTCGGGGCCATAATTTCTTTATAGACCCATCCATTTTTAAAGTAAACATTGTCGCTAACTTTCCACTACAAACATAAATCTCCTTCCCGGTTTTTCTCTACGATGAATCAACGGTTAGACAAAGCCGTAGATGGAAGAGGAAGTAAGACTTGCACAACTACGTATTTAAAAGTAAGTGACAGCGGAATGGCGGGTCCGAAACCTTTCTTTTTAATGTTCTATGGTTCTCACCTCTCACCCCTCCAGCAGCGGGGGACAGGGATATATAACACCCACAGTATTTTTGCTGAGTTAATAGTGAATAATTGTCCCAAGTTTTATTTAAATCGGTCCAGCGATTTAGGAATATATGTGTGGAACAAAGATACCCAAATACATGCATTACATACAGCACATACAATGATTTCTTTATATTAAGACTTGAAAGGAAAGAAATGACATAGTTTAGCGTTATATTTGGAAGGCTTATAGAATGAATGTATTTGATGAATTTCGTATATCTTGTTTTCCAGTTATAATGGACTGGGGTTAAGAATTAATACCAAGAACATTGCATTGGCTCCATTTCAAAATGGACTTCAGATCTGAATAGCTATGTGAAGGAGTAATGGTAAATTTGGAGGGCGTCGTCAAAAAGATGATACATACTAAATTGATTGTAACAATAGGAGGTATGTCATTGATATACACAGAAAATTGAAGAGAACCTAGAACAGATCTCTGTGGTAGTCCAGCTTCAAGGGATGCACGGTCTGGGACATTATTTATAGTGACTGTAAGCTGACTAAAAAAATTTAGGTAAAATGTTGCCCTTCCTGTGGTGCGAGAAGTGTTTACAAGTCGACAGAGCTGAACGCACTGCTAAAGTCCAAGAGCGTGAGAAGAGTCAGCTGTCTCGATTTTACGCATTCCTCAAGATGGTGCAGGTCTTTTCAAGCACACGCTCAGTTGGCCGGCAGGATAGGGTAGGTGGTGGTATACAATTTCTAATCGCTAGATTTCTTGCCAAAAGCCTGGATTAAATTAAAAACCTCTCCGCAGTGCTCATATGGAGCGAGGGCTTATGACGCTGTTGATGGTGATTCGTCCGTCGGATGGGGACGTTAAGTCTTCAGCCGACCTCTTGGTACTATTCGACAGGAGTAGGCTATATGTCGGCACTAGGTTTCACCCTCTCCCTTCCTACTACCATAAATCTCTTCATTCATTTCGTCTCATTAATTCCCCTGATGAGGTTGACGTTAGGAAGGCCATCTTGTCATAAAAACCCGCCACGACAGGTTCATCTCACCTCATACCCCACCCCATAGAGAAACAGGACAAGGGTTGGACAAACAAACAAGCAAACAAACCAACAAAGCATGTGAAAGTCTGCTGCTGACAGTGAGCATCGAAATTCTTGAAGGAACGTGGAAGTCACGACCACATATCCACGGCCTCCTACTAACTGGACTCAAGGATCGTCGCGCTGTGTCATAGTGCTGTTACACTAGTATTTCTCGAGTACATGTTTCCATGAATTTGACAACTTGAAGCAGTGTTCCCTGTTGAAGTTCTTTCTAGTTTCTTTTTGTTAGACTCGTTTATATAAGGTGGCTTTAATCCAGATATAATATTTATTTATTTATGTATTTATTTATTTAAACAAATGACAATGAGCCAAAACCTACATTCATCAACTAACCTATTTTGTTGGAAATATTCTGAACTAAATCATTATATATTAAACAAGGAACAGCCTTCGGGGAAAAAATCATTTAGAAACCTAGTCATTAATCTCATAGATTCTAACTTAGAGCATACAGTTTCAAGGTCGCCAACTAGATTACTGATGAACAATTAGCGTTCATTTCAATTTGTTACATGCACTCATTGCACGTGTCATAGCAAAACCATTGTTTGGTTTTCGATTACTGAATAGCAATGAGGTTATGGAGCTCCATTACCCATATGATAATTTCCCAGCGATGGAGTAGCGTCATAAATACGAGGCAAAATTCTCATCAACCAATGGGAAATGCAGTAATTGGAGTTAGTCAACATACTAGACAAAGAAATGTAACTGGACAAAGTACATTGCTGAACTGTGAAGAAATGGTGTGCATGTGGTGTGTTGTCATCGCAGTGTACATATTTATGTACTAACCCACTAGTATGCGAAGCTCTGCCAATAATTTGACATATAAAAATTCAAAAGGAAATCAACTTCACTTTGCAGCAGCAGGCAGGAATTTTTAAAATTTATTTTATATTCAGATTAGCAAATGGTCCCTGAGTTTTACGACAAGTTAGTATGTTCTTCAGTTACACAATAGTGTCGATAATTTGAATCTCGATAATTCAATGTTCCGTCTAATCCGGGCCACACAAAATTTGTGTGACTGACTGCTACTGTAAAAAGAGGAAATGTATTCCCGGCGCGCCTTTAAGTTCTATCATGTTCCTCAATGATGAGGTGGAGTCGGAGAACTAAGGAACAATGGGCAGTTTCTTTCAAATCGCTCATCATTCGTCACAACTCCTCCTTGGAATTTCAGTCGAGTTCTGATTATATACAACAGGTCATTCGAATTCTGTTTTCAAATTTCACTCGTATTTGAAGTATTTACTCGTAAAGTACCACGCCAGTTTCTGGAATGTTCCTTTTTACTCCGTATAATCCGAATTTTCGATAATTCGAGGTATCCTTGGTCCCAACCAAATGGAATCATCGAAACTCTACTGCACTTATATTCGGCTTATTAATTGTCTTTCTTCGTAACTGAGGGCTGCCATTTGAAGCCTCGAATTTTGAAACCAGGTGATTAGAGTGACTAACCTTCACATTATTTCCCTCTCTCTACTTCCTCCACCGTCGTGCTGACCACAAGACACCTTGTAATCTGCAGGCCTTCGCTTGGTAGGCCAGGGACCTTCGGGGCTGTTGCGTCATGGCGTTTGGTTTTGTTTTGTACTTCCTCCACCCCTTCCAAGTCCGGCTCCATGACTAAATGGTTAGCGTGCTGGCCTTTGTTCACAAGGGTCCTGGGTTCGATTCCCAGCAGGGCCGAAAATTTTAACCATCATTGGTTAATTTCGCTGGCATGGGGACAGGGTGTATATGCTGTCTTCATCATCATTTCATTCTCATCACGACGCGCGGGTCGCCAACAGGAATCAAATCAAAAGACCTGCACCTGGCGAGTCAAACATGTCCTGGAACACTAACGGCACTAAAAGCCATCCGCCATTTCATTTCACCCCTACCAAGAAAATCCTTGGGTAGTACCTTACTTTACAACTACGTGCCTCCAGTCTCCATCCTGAACCCAAATCCAGAAGTCCAATGTAAACACTGGTTATCACAATTTCCCAAGCGCGTAAAATTACTCAACAAGAACAATATGAACACTATTTTCCTGTCGTTTATTTTGCAGTGAATAGACATGTACATACTACCAAGACGGTTTGTAGCACGGTACGGGTCGTGTAGCCATACGCAAGCGTGTGAGACATGATGAGTTCCAAACCCACCATCGGCAAATGACAGGTATCTTTCCTTTCCCAAGCCCCTCTGATCACTGCGTTGCCAAAAATGGGTGAAATAAACCTAGAGAGAGTCATCTTTTACAGGCTATTGAGACCCTTGGAGAAGTGGGAGGTAAAATCTTCCTCTATTCGTAACCTTTGCACTAAGTCGGTTAACAGTGGTTATGTCTATGCCCGGCCATCTTTGTCCCCAGGAATTAACCTGGCAATCATTTGTGATGGAGGCTAAGTCAACCCCTGAGGACGGTGCTTATTCAGATATTGAAATCTCCTGACAAAGAAGCAAACCTACGTCATTCCGACTAAATCGAACAAGTCTATATCATCACAGCGAGGAATCCGCTAATGCGAACTAAAAACCGCTAGGAAAAAATCCCAATTTTCATGCTCCCACCGTTTTCAAATTATTATTTTCATAAGTTAGCGATAATCAGCCTGCCGGGTGGGGGATTTTAACCTTAATTGGTTAATTCCAAAGGCACGGGGGCTGGGTGTATGTGTTGTCTTCATCATCATTTCATCCTCATCACGACGCGCAGGTCGCCTACGGGAGTCAAATATAAAGACCTGCACTTGGTGAGCCGAACCCGTCCTGGGATATCCCGGCACTAAAAGCCATTCATTTCACATTTCAGCCACTTAATTTTATTCGGATATTTAGCTCTTCCAATGATTGGTTCCTTGATCAGCATCAAGGTCTTCGGTTCAAAGTGTTCTATTCCCTGTAGTCATGGAATATAATTGCATTTGATCAATTCCTCTGATACTAGGACTGGATGTTCTCCGAACACATTCCTCTTCACACGAACCACTGGGGCAAGCAATAGTAAATACATCCCTAGAAACATAGGGTTAGCGTTATGAAGGTCACCCAGCCGTTAAATAGGGCTAGGGCCGAGTCCACATGTATGGCACAGTTATTATTATTATTATTATTATTATTATTATTATTACGAATTAAGGTACAGTCCCAGCATTTACCTGGTGTGAAAATGGGAAACGACGGAAAACCATCTTCTGGGCTGCCGATATTGGGGCTCAAACCCACTGTCTCCCGAAAGCGAGCTCACAAGCTGCGCGCCCCTAAAATCATGGCCTACTCGCTCTCGGTACGGCACAGTTCGCTTCTGCTACCCCAGCGTGGTGTGGGGAAGCGATGGAATTATAATAAAAGCTCTTTCCATACTTGCCGGCCCCGTGGTGGAGGGGTAGAGTGCCTGCCTCTCACCCGGAGTCCCCGGGTTCGATTCCCGGCCAGGTCATGGATTTTTCTCTCGACCTGAGAGCTGGATCGATGTCCACTCAACCTACGTGATTAGAATTGAGGAGCCATCTGACGGTGAGCTGGCGGGCCCGGTCTCGAAAGCCCAGAATAACGACCGAGAGGATGCGTCGTGCTGACCACACGGCCCCTCGTAATCTGCAGGCCTTCGGGCTGAGCAGCAGTCGCTGGGCAGGCCAAAGCCCTTTCAAGGGCGTAAATGCGTCGTAACTAGTGGTAGCGACCACGAGGTCTCGCCTGAGTCTAACAGTACCCCTTGTCGTATGCCCTTTCCTACGAATTTTCCTTATCCATCCCTCCATGATCAATCATTACACTCTTCTCACCCTGCTCTTATTGCATTTTTGAGGTCTACGAAACCTTTCATTTCCCTTTCATTAGCCGATATCAGTATTCAATGAAGGATCAAACTGCTTCCCTACTTTCACGTCCGACATATGCTACATATGACTTATTATGCCATAGCTTTTCGCTTCCACCCACAACCTACCCAGTCAGTACACAGAATTGTCAGGAGTTGTCGCAGATTTTAAACGATATACTGTACCGTAGGTGCGGGCGAGATTCCCGAGCTACATTTGAACTGTCTTGTCAACAAGGTCATAGCATGCGATTTTCTTGAAATGAGAAAAGTCACGTCCTTGTGATTCCAATTCCACGTGCCACTGGAGATCTTGTGACTGAAATAGTGATATTGACAGTCATGTAAAAGCTCATTTTCTTCTCATCTATATGCTCTTAAGGCTGCCACGCGGTAGAGGGGTAGCGTGTTCATTCTTATACGGAAGCCCCACGTTCGATTCCTGACCAATCAATGTATTTTTAATTCAAATCTGAAGGCTTGAATGGGGCTCACTTAGACTCGTGAGACCAAGTGTGGGGAACTCTTTCAAGAAAGCCAAGCAATGCGGCTGGGGATAACATCACACTGACCTCGTGGTACTTCAGGATTTGAAGGTCATCGGAATGGGTAGCAGTTGTCTGTTGTTCCACCATGGTTTTATTTTTGTATGCTGTTAATCGAACACCCGGCCCCGCAGTGTACGGGTACCGTGCCTGCCTCTTACCCGAATGCTTCTGGTTCGATTCCCGGCCAGGTCTTGGTTTTTTACCTGAATCTGAGGACTGATTCGAGATCCATTCAGCCTACGTGATTACAATGGAGGAGCTATCTGACGGTGAGATAGTGATCCCGGTCTAGAAAGCCAAGAATAAAGGCCGGGAGGATTCGTCGTGCTGACCACACGACACCTTGTAAATTGCAGGCTTTCGGGGCCGTTACGCCATGGGGTTAGGGGTTTGGTTTGGTTTGTAGGTAGGTGTTGGCTCGCGTTCAGGAGATGGTGGGCTCAAATCCAAATATCAGTAGCCGTGAATATGGTTTTCCGTTGCTTTCCGTTTTCACGCCAGAAAAAATGGCGAGGTTATACCTTAACTAAGGCTACGGCACGTCGTTCCTAGACCAAGTTCTTTTCAATCCCATCGTCGTCAAAGATAAACGGTTTTAGATGGTGCGACCATTACGCAATGAGCAAAATGTTATTGTTGGTTACTTTTTGGGCCTTAGGTTACTGTAGCCATCATGTCTGTACAATTGAGCGTGCCAAAGCGTGTCTGGTAACCGGTGTTATTGTGGTGGCAGATATGAATGACGTGATGTATGACAGAGGAAGACTGTGAAACCCGGTGCCGTCACATAGCCTACTCCTGTCGAATAGCACCAAAGGGTCTGCTCAAAACTTAACGTCTCCATCCGATGGACGAATCACCATCAACAGCGTCATACGCTCTCACTCCATATGAGCACTGCAGAGAGAGATGGAATTTAATCCAGGCTTTTGGCACACAATCAAGTGACTAGAAATTATATACCAACACTTCCCCTACCCTGCCGGCCAACATTCTGATAGTGAACATTTTTTCGACCAACAGGACTCGAACGGATAAGTACGGTGTCAGACCGTTTAGAATTCAATGCTTAACGATCATGGCCACCAGACGCCCTTCTTTCTTCTTATTATTATTATTTGCTAGTTGCTTTACGTAGCACCGAGACAGATACGTCTTATGGCGACGATGGGACAGGAAAGGCCTAGGAATGGGAAGGAAGCCGCCGTGGCCTTAATTATGGTACAGCCCCAGCATTTGCCTGGTTTGAAAATGGGAAACTACTGAAAACCATATTTACGCCTACTGACAGTGGGGTTCGAACCCACTATCTCCCGGATGCGAGCTTACAGCTGCGCGCTCCTAACCGCACGGCCTTCTCGCCCGTATTATTATTATTATTATTATTATTATTATTATTATTATTATTATTATTATTATTATTATACGAATAAGCCCATTACGAGTAAGCAAAGTACTACTGTGGGCTATTCCAGTCTTCTTCTTGGTCTTTCTTCTTGCCATTTGTGAATTTCAGATCTGAAGATTACTCGATTTTGGAAATCTGCTGGTGTAATTCCTGCCTCTTTCAGATCGTTTGTTATGTCTTACGGCGACGATGGGAGAGGAAAGGCCTAGGAATGGGAAGGAAGCGGCCGTGGCCTTAATTCTGGTACAGACCCAGCATTTGCCTGGTTTGAAAATGGGAAACCACGGAAAACCATCTTCAGGGCTGCCGACAGTGGGGCTCGAAACCCACTATCTCCCGGTTACTGGATACTGGCCGCACTTAAGCGACTGCAGCTATCGAGCTCGGTTTGTTAAGAAGGAAGCCATACTTCCCAGTGTCGACTCAGCTAAATATAACGGAACGTTGTTGTACGTTTTTCGGAGTTGCCGAGGTGCCGGAATTTAGTCCCGTATAAGTTATTTTACGTACTAGTAAATCTTCCGACACGAGGCTGACGTAACTGAGCACCTTCAAATGCCATCGGACTGAGCCAGGATCGAACTTGCCAAGTTGGGCTCAGAAGGCCAGCTCCTCAAACGTCTGAGCCCCTCATCCCGGCAGTTAAATGTAACTTAAAAATCTCTTCATTTTATCGAGCACACAGCTTAAATGTAAATATTATACTACAACATGCCTGTAAAAAAAAGCACACTATTTCTGTCCCTTGTTTATGAATGTAGCCCTAAGGAACTGTAGTATAATATTTATATTTAACCTGTGTGTTCAACATACTGAAGAGATTTTAATTTACATGTTAAGGATCGGTTCTGATTTCATGAATTCATTTCATTGTCTCTGTTTTCGCTTTAGACCAACTCCTGTTCTCATAGAATTGGATTATTTGCTTTTTATCATAATTATTGTCCGCCTCTGTGGCGTAGTGGTTAGTGTTATTAGCTGCCACCCCGGAGGCCCGGGTTCGATTCCCGGCTCTGCCACGAAATTTGAAAAGTGTTACGAGGGCTGGAATGGGGTCCACTCAGTCTCGGGAGATCAAATGAGTAGAGGTAGGTTCGATTCCCACCTCAGCCATCCTGGAAGTGTTTTCCGTGGTTTCCTCTTTTCTCATCCAGGCAAATGCCGGGATGGTACTTTCCTTCCAATATTCCCATCCCCTCACAGGGCCCCTGTTCAGCATAGCAGGTGAGGCCACCTGGGCGAGTTACTGGTCATTCTCCCCAGTTGTATCCCCCGACCCAATGTCTCACGCTCCTGGACACTGCCCTTGAGGCGGTAGAGGTGGGATCCTTCGCTGAATCCGAGGGAAAAACCAACCCTGTAGGGTAAACAGATTAAGAAAGTATTTAAAAATACGAAAGGTAATCAAATACTGTCTAAGCCTAATATAGGAACGGTTCTTCAGAATAATGGTATACAAGTGCATCATAGTAAACGTAAAAAGGACATTCTGAATATCGATGCTTCGATTTATAATATCTCATGTTCTACATGGAAACTGATATTACATAAACTTAAGAACGTTTTTCTAGAGTGATAATAATAATAAGCCGAATTTGCAGGGTATTTAATGGCTTTGTGACCTCCGGAGAGGCCTGGTACAGGTCTTTCGAGTTGACGCCTGATAGGTGACCTGCGTGTCTGTGAGAATGACACCCTACCTGCAGTGAATTCTAATTATGGAGACGGCACACCCATCCATCCACCCACCCACCCACCCACACGCACACACACACACACACACACACACACACACACACACACACACACACACACACACAGGCCCCGAACCATCGAATCATCGGAATTAACCAAATGAAAGTTTAAAATCCCCGACGAGGCCGGGAATCGAACCCACGATCCCTTCAACGAAAGGCCAGCACGCTAAACATTTAGCCTTTGAACCGGACATTTGTATAGTTACGTGACCACTTATATCGTGGTCATAGACAAGTTACTTACATTTTCAACGTGGAATCTGAACCACAGGGACATGACTTGTTTAAAAAGCCACATGCTCTGGCAAGCATTCTAACCATGGTTGCCTGAATAATAATAATAATAATAATAATAATAATAATAATAATAATAATAATAATAATTCCATTGGAACTGCTAATAGTGAAAACAAACTTGAACATTTATATGATTGTTAATATTTTGATCGTTAGCCACGGAATCTATAATTTAGCCTACTGTATGTAGAATCCGAACCACAAGAATGTAAGTTTTCTTTTCAAACTTTCTATATTTTAAGCTGAAATTACGATCGTACCCACCTTTGCGAGAATCCAGCGATTGTGTCACACGGCTATTATTCCACTATATTGATAGACATAACTCTCATTGAAACCTCTCTTAAGCTGTTTTGTAAAGTACCTGAATATGTAATCACACGGCTCTATATAAAATTCAATGTCCAATCAACTGTTCTGAGATCCTGTGGTATAGCCATTAACCTACGAGGTGGGTAGTCAATTAAACGGTAAAGATGTTGCTAGAATAATTTAAATTTGCCCATGGCAAAAGTGATGAAAATATATTTTTATCTTACAAGCTTACATTTCCCACTTCAAGTACTATATTACTCAGTTTGAAACGGTTACAAAATAAATATTCAAGAATTAGTGGGAGCTCTGAGAAAAGTAACACATGAACTTTCACACCATGTTTAATTAACGTCCTGAATGAGAAGTTACAATGTAATAAACAGGCATTATCGCAAATACGAACGTAATATAAACTTCTCATTTTAATAAGTGGTTATAATCTACCGATTAGAACATGAGAATATTATTTAAAGTTATAATTAAATATTACGTAAACACAAGTAGGTTACTTAGCTGTCAGGCTCCTAACGATAAGGTAAAGATCCCAATTTGATGATTTGTAGTATTCACTTCAAGTGTAACCACCCACACGCGCTATAATAACGGTCACGTTATGTATCCCCATATGACGGATACTCGCTAAGTCATAAACGCTTTTATGCACTGCATTATTTATGAATATACTAATATTCGGTAATAGCCACTGCACATTATCATCGTAATATATAACACTCAAATTGCAATTTGCTTCAGTCAGCGTAAAACCGGACACGTTCTGAACTCGCCGGCTACAAAACAGTTAAGTGACAGTGGACTGTAATGCACGATACTTTGCTACGGTATAATGGAGCTCATTGGCTTCAATTAATGATGATAATTCTACAAGAGAAAATAATTAAATAGCTACTAAATACCTGTAAGCGGTGGTACATCCATGAAAGAGGCTGCGACAATAAATCTTCAAATGGTTCCAGTTTAAGTAACACCACACTTTAAAAAATCACACACAATTTAAAATTGTATAAAACACTGTGTCATACACTTTTAACAAAAAATGCGAAGTCGCTGAAGTACATACTGAAGTCCACTCGATTTTACACAGCTCGCATTAGTTATATGTCACACGATATTTTGAGTGAAAAGAAAAATATTGTTCAAAACCAGAACAACACAAAATTAATCAACACATAACATGTTTTTTGACAACACTACGTTTGAAAATCATGTAATGTGAGTCGTGGAGTTTAAATATGACATTGTTCTCAATTCACTTCAAGTTAAATGCGTTCACCGAGTTGCACGACGAAGGCGTTGAAACAGGCTATGCGAAGAGGCACAGCACGAGCGAACAACCGACACGAGCCCGCCGAAGTTCCCACGTCGAGTCAGAGACCTAGCTAGACCAGGCATCCAGTCGCCGCCCCACGGGCGTACCCCTCCCCCCTGGTCATGCGCCGCGAACAGAGATGAGCCGATGAGTCGCAGGCAGGCAGCTAGACAGTCTAGCTAGCTACTAGCTGCCCAGCTGCTGGCAGATGGTGCGGGTCACACAGATAGGCAAAGCTAAAAACCTACCCTTCTTATCTCCGCCAGAACAATAAAGACAGTTTACCAGAAAAAAAAAAAAGAAAGGAAAAACTTACTTTCACCTGCTGCAGAGGTTAAGAGTTAAAACGGCTCTATTTGCGAAACACAATTTAGAGTTTTATCTTCCATCGTCATATTCTGAAGGATTGTTTTTTTCTTATAGTGGAACAGAGATCTTCACGTTATTACCAAATTATTGCCTAAATAAACAGACTCGAATAATCATAATCTGTAAGTTGACGCACTGCTGTTCAGAAATTCCAACTAAGATAAATTATATCCTGATAATGTCGTCAAGTTTATTTCGAGATTCAGTGGATACATACACATCCAGAAGCTTCGATGATTAATCCGTATGTAACTGTTATTATTAACTGTGCAAGTAAACAGTCGAACAATATTCGTGATTAACTGGGTGAAGAAATATTATCTGTCTTTCTTCTTTCTTTTCCTACCGCTTTTCCCACACCTGTGGGGTAGCGGGTGCGAACTGCGTCACACATGTGGATTTGGCACTGTTTTACGGCCGGATGCCCCTCCTGACGCCAACCCTATATGGAGGGATGTGATCACTATTGCGTGTTTCTGTGGTGGTTGGTAGTGTAGTGTGTTGTCTGAATATGAAGAGAAGAGTGTTGGGACGGACACAAACACCCAGTCCCCGAGCCAGAAGAATTAATCAGAAGCGATTAAAATCCCCGACCCGGCCGGGAATCGAACCCGGGACACTCTGAACCGAAGGCCAGTACGCTGACCATTCAGCCAACGAGTCGGACGAAGAAATATTATCTGTAACGTCCACAAATAATTTTGTAATTAAACTCTTACGATTAATCGTGTAAATTAAGTCAACCAACTTATTCGTGTAAATATATCGCCATCCAACTTACAGGTTTCTTGCGGTCACCGGTTTAGCCACGACAGCCACTGTAGATATAAGTCACGTAATATTCATGATTACTATAATTGTGTAGATAAACATACCTGTACGTATAAGTAGACTCTTCTGCCTATCAGGGCTCAGTCTGCAAGCCTCTGTAAATTTACTTTTTTTTTTTTTTTTGCTAGGGGCTTTACGTCGCACCGATACAGATAGATCTTATGGCGACGATGGGATAGGAACGGCCTAGGAGTTGAAAGGAAGCGGCCGTGGCCTTAGTTAAGGTACAGCCCCAGCATTTGCCTGGTGTGAAAATGGGAAACCACGGAAAACCACCTTCAGGGCTGCCGATATTGGGATTCGAACCTACTATCTCCCGGATGCAAGCTCACAGCCGCGCGCCTCTACGCGCACGGCCAACTCGCCCGGTGTAAATTTACTAAACGCCTCCACAACCCTCTATTTGTAAGGATCTATGCTGTTTTTTAAAAATCTATACCGCTTATAATAAAATTATTAGAAACTGAGTCTAACCATCGCCGTCTTGGTCTTTCGCTCCTACTCTTACCCTCCATGACTTACTCCATTATTCTCCTTGGTGACCAATCTTCATTCATTCGCCTCACATGACCTCACCACCGAAGCCAGTTCATGCATACAGCTTCATCTATCGAATTCATTCCTAACTTATCCTCTATTTACTCATTTCGAGTACTCGCCTGCAATTTTTTCTCGTTTGTACCAGCAATTATTTGCGTACTTTCATCTCTGTTACTTCTAACATGAATAATATATATATATATCCTGCTTCCACCCAGCGTTCACTCCCGTACAGCAAAGTTGGTCTGAAAACATACCGGTGTAAAGATAGTTTCGTTCGGGAGCTGACTTCTTTCTTACAGAATACTGTTGATTGCAACTGCGAACTAACTGCATTAGCATCACTCCGCCTTGAGTCATTCTCACCTACTATACTACCATCCTCGTAGAATAAACATCCTAAATACTTTAGATAATCTACCTGTTCCAGTTTTGTATTCCCCAACTGGGATTCAATTTCCTTAGGATTCTTTCCTACCGATATCATTTTTAGTCTCGGAAAGGTTAATTTTCATATCATACTCACTCATTTTCAAGTTCCGATATATTAGATTACAGGCTTTCAGCACAGTCTGCCATTGAGACCAAGTCGACACCATAGGCCAAATTGCTTACTATATTTCCAACCAACTGAATCCCTCCCTGCCACTCTACACTTCATATTAAATTAACCAATTATTATTTGTTCGTATGATATACAAACGCATAGGCCTATAATACAAAGTATGTATTACATTTAAAATGAAAACAGGGCTGCCGCATTTCAAGTTACATTTTTTTATTTGAATTTAGCCTACCAGGTGAACATTTTTCTGCCCCGCGGTGTAGGGGTAGCGTGCCTGCCTCTTACTCGGAGGCCCCGAATTCGATTTCCGGCCAGGTCAGGGATTTTTACCTGCATCTGAGGGCTCGTTCGAGGTTCACTCAGCTTACGTGATTAAACTTGAGGAGCTATCTGACGGTGAGATGGCGGCCCCGGTCTAGAAAGCCAAGAATAACGGCCGAGAGGATTCATCGCGCTGACCACACGACACCTCGTAATCTGCAGGTCTTCGGGCTGAGCAGCGGTCGCTTGGTAGACCATGGCCCTTCGGGGCTGTTGTGCAATGGGTTTTTGTAGGTGAACATTTTATGGTGGCCTTATTAAAATGTACGATAAAAGAAATCCACGCCGCGTTCTTTCTTGCTAGCAAACACGTCGATCACTTTAAAGTAGTATATTTCATTAGCAAGACCCTTTCACAAGATAACATGCCCTACGCCGTCAAACTTTCTTCTGTCATAATGTTTAATGTTTGGGCCTACCTAACTGCTTCACTTTCAGCGTATCAGTAGGCTATATAGGTAAGGTAAGGGTTATTCTGCCCGGAGGCAGGTCCGAACCTCCGCAGAGGGTTCCCGAGCCGGAGTTTACGTGCAGTAGGGTGGCCAGTTCCTTTCCGCTCCTCCATTCCCTTACCCCCCACCAACAGCGCTTGGCAACCCATCCAACTCCTGACCACGCCCAATGTTGCTTAACTTCGGAGATCTCACGGGATCCGGTGTTTCAACACAGCTACGGCCGTTGGCTAAGTAGGCTATATGGTAAGAAGAATGCCTAGGTAATTTATAATGTAAAACACATTAGAAAAGTGTACGAATCACACTGCTGTGGCAAGGCGGCATATTTTTTAGCTATAGTTTCCTGGAAGTCCTACATTTTACCCCCCCCCCCCTCGCTCAAAATCAAGATTGCCTCACAATCTGCCGCACAAGCTGAAAAATTGAAATTAAGCAAAATTATACGTTTTAGCCGGTAATCTACGGAAAACTTCCAAGATCTTTGAATATTTAATTTTTTATGCCGAAGAATATCGAAATATAGGTAATTTAATGACGATCCAGACCTTCGTTTCGAGGTATTTCGCGGCTAAACGGTAAGTCCTATCACAAAACGGATGGCACAATCTCCGTTCAATTTCGAGTGATCTACAACTATTGTCCTGTGATATTTTGTCGTCTCTCTCTTTCCCGTATAGGGTAGATTTGGCTGTATATTTCGATTGTTCGTAAGTTTTGTGCTCTTTACACGTTTGTTACTTAGATTGACACACACACACATAAGAAAGATAGAGTCATCAAATTTGGCACGCACATTGACACAACCAATCGCTATATGCGAACCAAATTTCATGATTCTGGCTTCCACATAAGTATGTGAAAAATAATGTAAAATGATAAACATGTATCCAAACTTCACCCCATTCAAATATCGTAAACAATCGAACCCATAAATATGTGAGATACGAGAAAATGTTTTAACAGCAAACACGTAGAGCGATAAAAGGGACGTCTGAGGGTGTAAACCGTTTGTTGGTATGATGTACCGTTTAGTAGCAGTAAATCTCGAAATGAAGGTTTGCACTTACAAACGTGCTCATGCTTATCTGTCATCTATATAAATATAATGGTAATGACCGTCTGTCTTTACACTGACTATTTTGGCAGAATTTCCGTACTGTTGACCATTTCAGTTGTAATAATGACCATCTGCATATTTCTTAGCTTTGGTGTCTGTTTGTCGGTTTGATTGTATGAGTTTTTATAACTTGAAAAACTACTGAATATATTTCTACCAAACTTGATATTTAGAATCCACCTGTCCTTGTGTAGGTTTTCAGGCCAATATTATTTCTGAATACCTAAATTTACTGCGGGTTTATCCGAAACCGGAACCATGATTTTGCACTACCTCAAAATATGCACATTCGAAATTAATCGAAATCTACAATCCTTAATGGAAATCCATTTCCTTCTAAAACTTTTTTCTCATTTGAATTTTTCGGCAGGAGGATTAATAAGTGAGATATCATGAACGGTTTGTTTTTCAGGTTAAGTCCAGCGGACGCAGCCAAAAGGTGTTGTACGTTGAGCAGATTCCTCATCTATCTATATAAATAAAATCGTAACGACTGTGTGTTCCTGTACATTGACTATTTTGGTGAAATTTTCGTACAGCTACCCTTTTGAGGGGTAATAATGATCATCTGCATATTTTTTGGTTTAATTTCCTGAAAGTCCTAATTTTTACCCCCTCACCAAAAATCCAGATTGCAGTATAATCTACCAGACGATCAAGAAAATTGAAATTTGGCAAAATTATACATTTCAGTCTGTAACGGACAAAAACTTCCAAGATCTTAAAATTTTTCATTTCTTATCCCCGAAGAATATCGAAATATGGAGGCAATGTTAATGATGGTGCAGACCTTCGTTTCGAGGTATTTCGTGGGATAAACGGAAAGTCCTATCACATAACGGATGGCACAATCTTCATTTAATTAGGAGTGATCATCAACCTTGGTCTTATGACTTTTTGTCGTATCTGTATCGCTTATACGTTAGATTCGTCTCTATTTCTCGATTTTAAGTAAATTTGGACTTTTTACCTGCATAATTCATACTTTCAATCACTTACAGGAAAGATAGTATCATCAAACTCTACACGACCATTGGCCCACCCAGTACCCATATGTGAGCCAAATGCTATGTCAAATAATTATCCGAAAAGTAATGCAATGCAAGATAATCTTACACAAATTTCAACCTAATTCAACGTTTCTGACTCAATCTGACCCATGAATAGATGAGATGCGAGCAAATATCATAGGACCAGCCATTTAGATCGTTAAATTATAAGCCTTACGGTAAAATCCTTTGTGGATATGACGTACCGTTTAGCAGCAGTTAATCTGTAAATGAAGGTCTGCAATATTGTAAACATGCATATACTTTCGTATGTCCATCTATATATATTCATTGATGTCGATTTGTAGCGATCGAGAAAGCGTGAGTCTGTTTTTTTAATCAGTAGTCCCTACACCAACTCTGACTAGCAGTAGAAAAGGGGTCCTTCTCCAACTCCTGTGTAACTGGCATTAGTAAGGAGGGCCTACCATGGTAATGAATAATTCACTAATCGATTTGTCTTGCAGAAGGCAAGGGAGCATGCAGATTTGTTCAAAAGTCCTCTACCCTATTGTGTTTGGCTCTAGACCAGGGTGCCCGCCATTATAAACAAATGTTCCAATCTAAAATATGACTAGCATTAGGCATAGTGGCCTGTTATTTTCATTGAAACTCACTAGTTCTGTGTGAATGGCAGTAAGCTGGCTTGCAGCAGGAAAAAGGGTCTGTCATTATAATGATAACTGCACAACTCAACTTTGACTGGTAGTAGGGAAGTTGCCTGCTATTATAATAAAAACTTCTCAACTGTAATCTGTCTGAAATTAGGAAAGGGGCCTGCCATTGTAACTAAAACTCCCCAAACCGATTGTGACCGCGCAGTAGGCAATGGGGCTTGCAATTATAATGTAAATTTGCCAACTCGATTGTGAATGGCGGTAGAGAAGTGAGCCTGCCGTTATCATCACAACTTCGCAACCCACACTTTACATTGGAAACAACGTATGGGGACCTGCTCATGCTATTTCTCGGATAAGGCTAAGAGACATGCAATTTTAAACAATCTCATTTACTGCACGCACAGTATTTACTTCGATATCCGTATACAATGTAGAATACCGTAGCGAAGCACAGGTACATTTGCTAGTTTTGAAATAAATATGTCTTATGGCCGGGCTCATCTGAAAATTTGCGTTCCGGAAGTTAGCGTGACGCTATCCGGGGATGAGCAACTGAATCCAGGACCAAACAAAAGCTATCAAGGTATGACATCTTTCTATCAAAATGTGATAAGTATGCGTAACTTGCTTGCTGACTTTAATGCTGGACTAATTGAAGGGAACTATGGCTGTATTTGTACCAGTGAAAGTTGGATTAACGAAACAGTAGCTGATACTGAAATGCTAACGGACAGTTACATCGTATTTCGTAAGGACAGAAATTCCGCGCATTCTTCAAAACTGGTTGGGGGATGTGTTTTACTGGCTGTGAAGCCTGACCTTGGACCAGTGTCGAAGCCTGAGCTTCCTGGGAATTGGGCGTGTCAAGTAGCGATAGTCAACCCTCAACCCGGTTGTGCTGCCTTCATTGTGTGCTGCTACCTGCCTCCAGATGAAGTGAACGACCGGCTTAACGACCTACGTCAAACAATGGGAAACATTACATCTGATCTCAACACACGGTGATTTTAATTTGAGCCAATTAGTTTGGAAAACTGATGAGTCGTTAAAAGTCCAACACATTATCAAACAGAGAAGCGAGGAGGTAGTGTTTTTTCTAGAAGTTACTAATGAATACGATCTCAGATAGATTTTTGACTTCCCTACTAGGAATTATAATTTTCTAGACTTAATTTTAGTCTCAAACGAATTACTTGGGAGTGGAGAGTGCGTCAAAACTGAAGAGGTAATTCACTCTGATCACCAAGCAATCAAAATCTTCCTGCCTATGCCAAGGACATTTCGCTTGAAACCACAAAACAATGTCATATTTGCTTTTATGAAAGCCGATTTTTCTTTAATGAGGGACCTTTATGCGTGTGCCCTGGGATATGATTGAAGTATCCCTCTCTGTGGATGAAGCTATGCACTTTTTATGACTTAAATATGCGGTCATAAAAGAGAGCGAACCATTTCAAAAAATTAACGTCAGAAAATATCCATCTTGGTACCACTCAGAACTAATCCAGAAACCGAAGGAAATAGAAGGGGCGAGAAGGAAATAATAAAGATCAGGCCAAGAGTGCGACTTTGTGCAGTTTTCCACATTACGAGGTGAATGTAAAAAACTGCAGCGTGCTAAGTACAGGGACTACGTTAGGTCGGTAGAAGATGACGTCATCAAATGCCCTAAGCTATTTTGGAATTTCATGAATAACAAAAGAAATTCTAAACACATTTGCGCAAACTTTCGCGAAGTAACATTCTCCCTCCGAGCCCTGCAATGCACATTTTTCTCCCCCATTTTCAATAGATCCAGTGTCTATTCAAACTTTTGTGACAGAAGTGACAGGGGTCCTGTCATTGGTAGATATCAACAAATCATGTGGGCCTGACGAGGTACCTGGCATCGTCCTCCGTGAATGTACTTCCTAAATGGCAATTCCACTATGTGAAATTATAAATAAATAAATCATTCAAGTGTGGGTGTTTTCCAGCCAAGTGTGAAAAGTGTTACGTAATCCCTATCTTCAAGAAAGGTGATCAGGTGTTATTCGATAATTATAGACCAGCAGTGCTGCTTTCACTTTTATCGAAGGTGGCGGAGAAAGTAAAATGTAATCACCTGTATGACTCTTTTAGTCAGTACATAGAGCCATCACAGCATTGATTCGTTAAAGGTAGATGAACTGTTACCAAACTGGCAGTTTAGTTTTCTTCAGTATCGGAGGCATTGGACAAAGGTAAACAGTTTGATGTGATGTACTGTATACTGATTTCCCCATAGCCTTCGACTCTTTACAAGACGAGGCCTCGTTGAAGAAGTTGTCAGCTTATGGAGTGTCCGGGAGTATTTTCGGGTGGCTGAGGAGTTACTTGACAAAACGAATATGTTTTGTCAAGTCCGACGGTTTGACCTCTAATCCCTACCAACCTTCATCTGTCGTCCCACAGGGATCACCGTTAGGGCCTCTTCTATTTGATTTGTATCTAAATGTTTTTACTACAGTCGTTCAGAGCAGTGGATGTTTCTTGTAGGCTGATACTTGAAACTGTACAAAGTAATAGATGACGACAGTGATGGCGTTCATTTACAAGAAGATTTGAAACAAATATGCGAGTGGGTGATAAGTGGTCCGTCAGAGAAAATAAAGTTAAGTGTGGTGTCATGTCATTTACTCGAAAATTAACACATGTAGGCCTATATTACAGACATTGAATCAGTGGTGAATTCTTAATTCGTGTGGAGAAGTGTAATGACCCAGGTGTAATTCTTAGTAACAGGAATGGCTTATCCTTTCAGAAACACGTCGATAATGTTATAAATAAATTTTTCAGACTACTGGGGTTTGTCAAAAGGAATTTTAAAGAGTTCAGTAACATTGCATATGCCAAAAAGCTGTTTTATTCCCTGGTGAGAACTTGTCTCGAGTATGGTTGTGAGGTATGTCTCTCGTATCAGAAAGGCCACATATACGACCTCGAGGGAGTAGAGATAACGTTCATGAAGTGGATTCGTTTTGGATTCCTGGGCATGCCACTTTCTTCAAGCAGGTATGAAGAATTTGTAAATTTTTGGGAATGAGTACGATAGCAATGCGCCGAAAATGTGCGAACGCAGCATTAGCAACTAAATGCTTGAAGAGTAAAGTGGACTGTCCCTCTATATTGGGGTTGATTTCACTTCATGGTCCAAGCAGACGAATAAGGTAGAAATGCACATTCCACCTGCCCAAATACATCACGGTTTTTACATGAAAATTCTTGGTTCATGCAAGCTGTTAGGACCATAAATAGCTGGAAGAGTCACTCGACATTTTGCACCATCCTTCCATTGCATTTCGGAAAACTCTTCTCAAGGGTGGGAAGTGATAATATTGTAAATTATGTGAATTATTATGTGAATAGTCTGTAGAAAACATGTGCACATGTATATCTGTATGTTTATGTATATTTGTGCACTGCTCACCAGAAAAAGGAAGTATCACAACTTTGGTATGAACTACCGTACACACATGCTGTTTCACATCCATGGTGCTCTGCAGGGTTGTTTTGTTTATGCCGTAGTGACATTAATGTGGTGGAGTACAGAAGTCAAGTACTTAACCCTCCAGTCGTAGCAGTTATCTTTGTGACCCCACCTCAAACATGAAAGGTTCATGACGTACGGCATGGTCTGTCAGTGCTGTGTGAGCTGCCGTATTAGTAAGCAGCACAGGCAGGATAGAGCACAAGACATTTGAAATCATTTACCATCGGAAAAGGTCATGCGTGCAATAACTCTCTTGCAGGAAGAACACACTCAGCGTTGCATGGCAGAGCGACTCGGAGTGTCTCAATCAGTCATCTGTAGGTTGTGGCAGCGATATCAAGAGGTACAGAATGTCAAACGGTGACCTGATTCAGGAAGAAAACGGAAAGCTGAGGACCGATTTCTTCGTTTACAGGCCCTCCGAAATCGCCGCAGCGCAGCCAGGAACCCACAAGGTGAGCTAATTAATGCACATGGGACTGTCGTCAGTAAACAGACAGTCCCTAGTAGACTAGGGGAAGGACAGCTCAATTCCAGGGGACCACTTAAAGTGGCCCGGTTGACCCCTCATCACCGAAGATGCCGTCTGCAGTTTGCACAACAGCATGCCAACGGGCAGCTCCGACACTGGGCTCCAGTATTTTCTGCTGATTAATCTATAATCAAGCTTTCTGGGTCTGATAGACGTATTCGAGTCTGACGGTGTCAAGGAGAACAAAATTTGCCTTGCAACGTGTAGGAAACAGTCGCTTACAGTATCGGATCAGTGATAGTTTGGGAAGGAATTTCTTTGAATCATAAAAGTGACCTCGTAGTCATTCAGGAGCGATTGACAGCTGTGCGTTGCATTGAGGAGGTTCTGAAAAACCGTGTACTACCCATCGAGGACAATATTGGGCAACATTTCACATTAGTGCATGATAGAGCCTCTGCACATTCTGCTAGGACCACCAGAGACTTCCTTGAAGATACTGGAATTCAAGTAATGGACTGGCCCGCATGCAGCCCGACCTAAGTTGTATCGAGCATCTGTGGGATCAACTTGGTAAGCGTATCCAGAATCGCCCGCAGCAACCCCGCACACTCGAGGATCTGACAGCAGCATTATTGAATGATGGGGAGCCATCCCTCCGGATGCAATCCAGAGGCTTATCAGAAGCATACTACGCCGGTGTGCTGTTGTGCTATGAGCCAGAGGTGGGAACATAGAGTACTGAGAAGTGTTACGTGTTAGTTTCAGTTTGTTTCTAGTTGCATTCACGTGCAGTGACTTTTGGCTTTGGACCACTCTGTCTGTTTGGGACAATCAGGCGTAAATGTGTGTGTATTTTTTGTTCATTTTTGGTTTCTGTATAAACAAATGAACATCTTTTGGTTCTGTATAATCTACGTCTGCAAAATAAAGACACATACAAAATATTACACCCGACCAAAAGTTTGATACGGTTCTTTGTGAGCAGTATATATATTATTAACATTTTTATTTAATTTTCTATCACACCATCTGTAATTGGGACATCCTGTAGCTGATAAATACATATATTATATTTTATTCTATTGGTGTAACGGAAATGTAACCCTAACAACCGTACAGGCTGTGGTGTGAGATATGGATAGATGGCCAGACAGTGTGACCTATTTCCATCAATTTAAGGAGCTACCACCCCTAGGGGGGCATTGATACCCCCTCCCACCGCGAGCTGGGGGCGGTGCCTGAGATAAGCGGTACCGGTGCGCTATATGCGCTCCTCTGCAAGCCTTTTTAGGGGTTTGAAATGATAATTGATTTATCTATGAGAGTAGATTGTGATTTACTAAGGAGAAGGAAGGAATGTGGTTTAATTTATAATGTGTAGAAATAGAGAATGGGTATGTGAAGAGAATACTGATAAGGTAAGCTTTACGTATTTGAAGTCGCAGAGTAGATACTGTATTGGTTTGTTAGTGGTCCTTGAAAGTATGGATGGATCGAACCCAAGTCCTTGGACAGCACCGGTGTTGACTTTGCTGACACTGTAAGGAACTTGTATAATTTTTGCCTGTGATGTATGGTGGGACCTGGATGATCACCCATCCAGGTACTAACCGGGCCTGATGTTGCTTCAAACATGCAACACGGACTAGCTTATTACTGGTGTTCGCTTATGAGATTTAGCGAGTGTGAGATGTTGGTCGCACTTGTGACAAGTGATTTGCAAAAGCAGCGCTAGCAACCGTGCAGACTATGTCTTATGGCTGGTGGTTATTTGAAATTAGCAGTTGTTGGTGGATAGCCATGACGAAGAAACATATTTATGATTATGATCATGCGATTTTTGCTGAGAAAAAAGAGGTTCTTTTCTTGTCAATCTAGGGAGTGACATGTCATCGTGTCACTCTCTTTCAATTTGCTTTACGTCGCACCGACACAGATAGGTTTTATGGCAACGATGTGATAGGACAGGGTAGGAGTGGTAAGGAAGCGAGCATTGCCTTAATTAAGGTACATTTGCCTGGTGAAAAACGTGCGGAAAACACAGAATGCCATTTTTAAGGCTACCGACCATGGGGTTCGAACCCACTATCTCCCGAATGCAAGTTGACAGTTACGTGATCCAAACTACGCAGCCACTCACGCGGTGAGAATAAATAAATGATTCATATCGCCCAATGACTGGCCGTCGCAAGAACAGTACGAAGAGTTAGTGACGCCAGTTCTAAATAGATGACGAGTGAATGATCCATTGTTGAATTGGAAGCGTATGAGTGAGGTGATAAATCTCCTGTTCATGTTCCACTTGGAGAACCATGGTATTACAGGCGGGTGTGGTGGAATGATAGCGTACTGATGTCCTCGGTGCAGGTTTGCGTTAATCCAAATCTCGTTCCAAGTGAGTAGTAACCGTTGTTTAATCAGTGCGATGTAATCAGGAGGTTGTGCAGATGCCGGCCCCACAGTGTAGGGGTAGCGTGCCTGCCTCTTACCCGGAGGCCACGGGTTTGATTCCCGGCCAGGTCAAGGATTTTTAACTGGGTCTGAGGGCTGATTCGAGGTCAACTCGGCCTAGATGATTACTATTCAGGAGCTATTTGACGGTGAGACGGCGGCCCCGGTCTAGAGAGCCAAGAATGACGGCCGTGAGGATTTGTCGTGCTGACCGCATGACACCTCGTGCATGCCTTCGGACTGAGCAGGGGTCGCTAGGTAGGCCAAGGCCCTTCGGAGCTGTTGCGCCATGGGGTTTGGTTTGGTGTGGTTGTGCACAGCTGACTTCACTATGCGGGGAGAAATTATGCGTGCAGTTGCTTTTCCCGTATCTGAGTTGCCATATCCTGGATGTCTAACCACTGCTGGAAGTTCCGCCTTCAGGACAATCTTCTCCACCCATGCCCATGTTTGCCTTCTGACATGCCGTCTATGATCAGTGGTATGAGGTAGTATTTGTAATTTTAGAAGATGTGACCGAAATAGGTTGCTTTCCTGTGTTTTGCATGGGTTAAGACCTCACATGACTTCCCAGCACGACGGAGTACTTCCTGGTTGCTAATGTCGTTTACCCACACGGTCTTGAAAATTCTGCGATACATCCACATTTCACAGGTCAGTACGTCGACGAAGCATTTTAGTCTACATCCGCCGACACTAAACCTCAATCCGAGGTTGCAAACAAGATCTTTTAATTTCAGAAAACCGAGCGAGTTGACCGTGTGGTTAGGGGCGCACGTCTGTGAGGTTGCATCCGAGAGATAGTGAGTTAGAACCGCACTGTCGGCAGGCCTGAAGAAGGTTTTCCACGGTTTCAAATTTTTACACCAAGCTAATGCTGGGATTTTTCATTAATTAAGGTCACGTCCGCTTCCTTTCTACTCCTAGCCCTTTCCTGTCCCATCGGTCGCCATAAGACTAATCTGTGTCGGTGCGACGTAAAACAATTGAAAAACATCAGAAACACACCGCTGGACCGAGCGAGTGGCTGTGTGGTTTAGGTCACGTACCTGTCAATTTGTGTTCGGCAGGTGGTGGGTTCGAACCCCACTGTCCAGGACGAGTTGGCCGTGCGGTTAGGGGCGTGCGGCTGTGAGATTGCATCCGGGAGATAGTGGGTGCGAATCACACTGTCGGCAGCTCTGAAAATGGTTTCCCGTGCTTTCCCATTTTTTTGCTAGTTGCTTTACGTCGCGGTTTTCCATTTTCACACCAAGAAAATGCTGGGGCTGTACCTAAATTAATGCCACGGCCGCTTCCTTCCTACTCCTAGGCCTTTCCTATCCCATCGTCGCCATAAGACCTACCTGTGTCGATGCAACGTAAAGCAAACTGTAAAAAAAACAAAAAACAAAAAAACCACTGTCAGCAGTAGCCCTGAAGATGGTTGTCCACGGCTTCACCATTTTCAGACAATGCCGCGACCGCTTCCTTCCCACTCCTAGTCCTTTCCAATCCTATCGTTGTCGTAAGCTAAATAAATAAGAAGAAAAACACCCCTGGCAATGCCGATTGTGGTTTGGATTTCTACATTCGGATCCCGTTCAACTGTCAGCCAGCATCACAAGTACTTAAATTGAGACACGCTTTCCCGTTCAATCTGATAACAGAGTTTGTGATTTTCTGCTGGTGTAAGTGTGTCGCAGCATGCAATTGAAGTAACTTGTGGAAATGTTGATAATGTTAACAAGTTGTTCCGGCCTGAGATAAGATTTCCCGCGCCAAAAATCTCAATTGAGATATGATTTCTGTCAGGACAACTTCAAGACAGCTAAAAGCTCCAAAGATATTCAAATATTTCTAGCCAAAAGCAAAGCAAGAAAAGCAACGCCATCTCTATACAGGCCTGGAAGGCCCTTGGAGGAGTGGAAAATAAAGGCTTCAACTTTCCGTAACCTCGACACTAAGTGGACTAGAGTGGTTGGCTCTGGGGCTGGCGGATTATCCCCAGGCATTAAGGTCTGATTTCACATGTACTGTAGGTTTGTGCTTCGACCGTGCCGTGTCGTCCGCAATCACCAAACAGTATAAGCCAATTCATTTGCATTGAACAGCAGTTGGGCATTTTCACGTGTAGAACTGTGTCCCTGCAGTGTTGGTACCGTGCTGTCACGGATCGCGAAGGATAGAGATTACGGCCCACACAGTCGTCACTTGGTCTCAGCACAGTACCACATGTGAAAATTACAAACTGTCGCCCTAGTGATGCCAAGCCGAACCTCGTCTTATTTCGGTGACAATCTGAAGCTCTCTGTCGCACGTGTTGAGATACACTGTGTTATAGTTTGCATCCTCCTGTGGGTGATTGTGATAGAATAACACGTAAGAGATGACTAAAAGGGGCCCTAGGGGCTCTTAACTTGGGAGCGTGGGTTGACGACCATGGGGCCCTTTAGCTGGGTCCTGGCATTGCTTCCACTTACTTGCGCCAAGCTTCTCACTTTCATCTCTCCTATCCGACCTCCCTAGGTCAACCCTTGTTCTTCTCCGACCCCAACGCTATTAGGTTGTGAGAGCTGGGGAGTCTTAATTTTCATGCCCTTCGTGGCTCTTGCCTTTCTTTGGCCGATACCTTCATTTATCGTAGCCGATCGGAAATTGCGTGAAACCCTCCTTCTTCTCTTGTCGTAAACAATTTATAAACTAAGCATTGTTTCTTAATTTTCTCCTACATTTGTTGTAAAACAATGTACGCTGCACAGGCAATCATTACGTCCTCTTCGTTCATATCCATATCTCCTATGTGTGAACACAAATGCAATGAACAAAGACCATACGACCACAGCACCGTCGCTGCACGGACCTACGTGTGAAAACAGGCCTTTAACCTGCTACTTATTTTCTGAGTAGACTGAGTGAATCTCAGGGCCATGTGCACCTCCAGAAGTGGAAATCTCGTTCCTTCAATGTTCGACTTTCTGACAGGCAATCGAATCCGCTTCTTTTATCGCCGCGGATAGGCAGCCTCTTCGCTAGCCAAAACAGCATCAGTCATAAATTTACTAATATCTGGGATCTTATTGAGATAGGCCTAGGGCGCTGTCTTCAAATTACCGAGCAAGTTGGCTACACGGTGTGAGTCACATAGCTGTGAGCTTGCCTTCGGGAGCTTCCTCCCCAGTCGTAGCCCTGTCTCCTTAAGACCTATCTGTGTCGGTACGACGTAAAACGAATAGAAAATAATCCTCAAAATAGGACATTGGACTTAAAAGAATTGATTTTTATTTACAAACTAGCAAAAGTACCCGTGCTTCGCTACGGTATTCTACAATGTATACGGATCGAAGTAAATTGCTGTACATGAAGTGAATACAAAAATTTAACTGCATGTCTCTTGGCGTTATCCGAGAAAAAGCATAGGGAGGTCCGCAGACGTTGTTTCCAATGCAAAGTACGAGTTGCAGAGTTGTGATGATAACGACAGGTCCACTTGTCTGCCGCAATTCACTATGCGTAACGTCAGTCACATTTTGATGGGTAAATTTGTTTATAATCGGGTGCACCTATACGTAATGATAAAGAGAATCAGGTAAAAGAGTTTTGAAGGGAATTCACGCTCCCTTGCCTTCTGCTAGTCAAATCAAGAAGGGAATTATACATTACAATGATACACAGGCGTTGGAGAACTACCCCATTCCTATTGCTAGTAAAGGTCGATGTGGGGAGTACTGATTACAACAGCAGGCGCCCTCCTGCTGAGAGTCACTTTTGATTTGTAAAGTATTAATTACAATGTAAGACACACCCCTTTCTAGATCGCTACAAATCGACTTAAATTAATAAATGTAGATCGACATACGGAAGTATATGCATGTTCACCTTCGTTTACAGAATAACTGCTGCTAAACGGTGCTTTCATATTGAAAAACGGATTGTATAAAAAGACGACTCTGGCCTCATTTAGCGATCTAAATGGCTGGCCCTATGGTATTTCCTAGTATCTCATCTATTTAAAGGCAAGATTTAGAACCGCTGAATAGGGTGAAATTTGTGTAAGGTTTTCACACAGTGAATTAATTTTCAGATACTTATGCGACAGCTTCAAACATAGAATTTGGCTGGATGGGCCAATATTCGTGTAGAATTGGATGATCTCATCTTTCCTATAAGTGAATCAAACCATCAATTTACGTGTAAAAAGTGCAAAATTTAGGTAAATCCAGAAATAGAGCCAAATTTAACATAAGGGATAGAGATACAACAAAATGTTATAGGATCAAAGTTGTAGATCACTCTAAATTGAACGGATATTGTGCCATCCGTTTTGTGATACGACTTACCGTCTAGCCACCAAATACCTCGAAAGGAAAACCTGCACTGTCATTAAAATTGCCTCCATATTTCGATATTTTTGGGGGGTAAAAAATTATTTTTTAAACATCTCGTAAATCTTCCATCGATTACAGGCAAAAAGCTTTAATTTTGCCAAATTTCTATTTTCTAACTCGTCTGGGAGATTGTGCTGCCATCTTGATATGGGGAGGGGGTTAAAAATTAGGACTTTCAGGAAACTTTTAAGCCCATGAAACGTATAGGTCATCCTTCAGGGTAAATATCACCGACTGTGTTCTTATGCAGATTTGAAAACTCCCAACGTGTCCCTCTTAGAGAATTTTGAGAATTTTAGATTTTTCTAGGGATCCTGAAGTCATCAGGTTGTCTGGTACCAAGTTTTAAGTTTCTAGGATGCCTAGAATGGTCTCATTAATTCACGTCTGTTTTCATTTTTATGCCTTAATTTATATGTGTAGTACAGTATATATAGATCGCGCCAAACTGACTTCTATTTATTAATATGGATTACATATTTCACCCGCTTCCGAAGTGGTTCTAGGGGCGTCTTACTCCCTTCTTCTTCTTCTTTCGGTGCCTATCCGTTTCGGATGTTGGCGATCATGATGGCTATTTTCGTCTTGTTTGTGGCAGAGCGGAACAGTTCAACTGATGACATATTGCACCAGCCTCTAAGATTGTCAAGCCAAGAAATTCTTCTTCTTCCAGGACCTCTTTTGCTGTTGATTTTCCCCTGGAGTATTTTTTGGAGTAGGTTGTATCTATCTGTGTTGCGCATTATATGTCCCAGATACTGCAGCTTTCGGCATTTCACTAACTTGATCAACTGAGGTGTTGTGTTCATCCTTCTCATTACTTCCACGTTTGTAATTCTCTGGGTCCAAGATATTCTCAGGAACCGCCTACAAAGCCATGTTTCAAAGGCCTCCAGCTTCTTCTCTGTGTTTTTATTTAAGGTCCATGTCTCTACACCATATAAAAGAACAGAAAATACATAACAGTGCAGAAGTCCGATTTTAGTCCCTAAAGTTAGATTGTGGCTTTTAAACACATTACTCATTTTCTGGAACACACTTCTTGCTTTTCCAATGCGTACCTTGACTTCTTGTGAGCAATCCCAGTCTTCATTTATTATGGTTCCAAGGTATGTATATTGTTTTACCCTTTCTATACTCTTTTGATTTATAACCAAGTTTATTCCGGAAATATTTTCCTTACTTATAACCATGAGTTTTGTCTTTGCGGTGTTTATTTCAAGCCCGTATTGGCTGCTGACTCTTACAATTCTATTCATTAGTGATTGTAGCACTTGGATAGTATCAGCAAATACAATTGTATCATCAGCATACCGGATGTTATTTAATCTCACTCCATTTATCAAAATTCCTTCTTCTATATCTTCCAAGGCTTCTCTAAATATGATTCTGAATACAAATTAAATAGTATAGGTGACAAGATACATCCTTGCCTCACTCCTCTCAGGATTTTTACTGCTTCGGTGTGTTCTCCTTCAACACGCAACACCGCTGTTTGATTCCAGTACAGCGTCTTGATGATTCGCTGATCTCTTTCCTCCATTCCAATATTTCTCAAAATATCCATCAATTTTTCATGTTTTACACAGTCAAAGGCTTTCTGGTAGTCTATTAAACTCCCACAGTGTGTTTTCCAGGTAGTAAGTCATACTTGAAAGTCATACTGAAACATACACACGTCTATTACCTTGGGCATATTTGACACTTTATTTTTTCACCCTTTCTCACCCTCTATGCCAAAGGGAGGCATTTTCGACAATTTATTATTTCACCCTTTCTCACCCTCTATACCAAAGGGGGGTGAAGCTGAACTTTAAAAATCCGGAATGTTACTATTCATCTCAGCGACCTGGAAAACTATGGATTAGGCAGTATATTCGATTATTATTATATATCATTACCCTCCCCCTTAAAGGGGGTCAAACTTTGAGTTTTAAAAAACCGGGAGTGTTACTATTCATCTCAGCGACCACGAAAACTATGGCTTCGACACTATTTTCGATTATTTTAAAATCTGAATCCCCCTCAACCCCACCAGAAAGGGGGATGAACTTGGACTTGTAAAATATCCGGGGTCTCACCATTCATCTCAGTGACCCCGACAACTATGGATTCAACATTATTTTCATTTATTTTTATATATCACTCTCCAATTGCCACCCACCACGAAGGGGGCTGAACTTTAGAAAATTCCGGAGTGCCATTATTCATCTCAGCGACCCCGAAAAGTATGGATTCTACACTACTTTCGATGATTTTTATATCTCAGCCCCTCGCTCATCGGCGCCTAAGGGTTCCTGGGGTGTCCTACCCCCATGTGGTTTGTCTAGTGATACTAAAATTTCGAAATGTACAATTCACCTCGGCGAAATCGAAAACTATGTATTCGACAATATTTTCGATTAATTTTATATATCAATCCCCCCTCGCCCCCGATCCCAAAGGGGGATAAACTTGGACTTATAAAATAACCGGATTCTCACTATTCATCTCAGCGACACCGACAACTATGGATTCGACACTATTTTCGATTAATTTTATATATCATTCTCCCATCTCCCCCACCTCGATGGAGGCTAAAATCGGACTTTAAAAAATTCCGGAGTGTCACTATTCATCTCAGAGACCCCCAAAAATATGGAATCGACACTACATTCGATGATTTGTATATCTCAGCCACTCGCCCCCCACCCCTAATGCTTCCTGGGGTGTATTACCCCCACGTGGTTTGTTTCCTGATACTAAAATTCCGGAGTGTCACTATTCATCTCAGCGAACCCGAAGCCTACGTATTCGACAGTATTTTCTATTATTTCTGTATATCAATCCCCCATCCCCCCCCCCCAACGAAGAGGGCTGAACTTGGATATAAAAAAATTCCGGAGTGTTGCTATTCATTTCAGGGAGCCCGAAATGTATTGATTCGACACGACTTTCGATGATATATATGTCTCACCCCCTGGTCCCCCCCCGCCCCTAAGCGTTCCTGGGGTGTCCTACCCCCACGAATTTTTGTCTCCTGATACTAAAAATATGAAGCGTACCATTCACCTCGGCGACCCCAAAAACTATGTATTCGACACTATTTTCGATTCATTTTATATCTCACTCCCCCCTCGCCCCCACCCCAAAGGGGGATAAACTTAGACGTTTAAAATATCCGGAGTCTCACTATTTATCTCAGCGACCACGAAAAGTATGGATTCAACATTACTTTTGATGATTTTTCTATCTGAGCCCTTTTGCCCCCCTACCCCTAAGGTTTCCTGGGGTGTATTACCCCCACGTGGTTTGTCATCTGATACTAAAAATCCGGGGTGTCATTATTCATCCCAGCGACCCCAAAAACTGTGGATTCGACATTATTTGCTATTATCTTTTATATTACTCCCCCATCGCCCCCCACCCCGAAAGGGGCTGAACTTGGACATTTGAAAATTCCGGAGTGTCACTATTCGTTTCAGCGAGCCCGAAAAGTAGGTATTCGACACTACTTTCGATTATTTTAATATCTCACCGCCCTCGCCCCCCCCCCGCCCCTAAAGTTTCCTGGGCTGTCTAACCCCTACGTGGTTTGTCTCCTGATACTAAAAATCCGAACTGTACAATTCCCATCGGCGACCCCGAAAACTATATATTCGGCACTATTTTCGTTTAATTTTACATATCACCCCCCTTGCCCCCACCCGAAAGGGAACTGAACTTGGCCTTTAAAAAATTCCAGAGTGTCACTATTCATCCCAGCGACCCCGAAAAGTATGGATTCGACACTATTTTCTTTAATTTGTGTATCTGACCCCCTCACCCCCCTAAGGCTTCCTGTGCTGTCTTACCCCCAAGCGTTTTATCTCCTGATACTAAAAATCCGAAGTGTACAATTCCCCTCGGCGACCCCGAAAACTATGTATTCGACACCATTTTCGTTTATTTATATATATCACTCCCCCCTCACCCCCACCTCAAAGGGGGCTCAATTTCGGACTTTAAAAAACCCGGAGTGTCACTATTCATCTCAGCGACCCTGAAAAGTATGGATTCGACACTATTTTCGTTAATTTTTATATCTGACCCTCTTGCCCCCCCCCGCCCCTAAGCCTTCCTTGGCTGTCTTAACCCCACGTGGTTTGTCTCCTGATACTAAATATCCGGAGTGTACAATTCACCTCGACAACCCCGAAAACTATGTATTCGACACTATTTTCGTTTAATTTTATATATCAGTCCCCCCTCGCCATCCACCCAAATGGGAGCAGAAATTCGACGTTTAAAAAATCGAGAGTGTCACTATTCACCTCAGCTACCCCACAAACTATGGATTCGACACTATTTTCGATTATGTTTTTACCTGAATCCCCTAACCCCCACCCCTAAGGGGGGTAGTGGTGGCTTACCCCCACAGTGCTCGTCTTCAGATAGCAAATAATATGTGTTCAAAATTTGATTGAAATTGCTCCAGTGGTTTAGGAGGACATGTGTCATTTACACACATTCATCATCAGTCCCCCCTCACCCCCCACCCAAATGGGAGCAGAATTTTGACTTTTAAAAAATCGGGAGTGTCACTATTCACCTCAGCGACCCCAAAAACTATGGATTCGACGCCATTTTCGATTATTTCTTACATGACCCCCCTAACCCCCCACTCCTAGGGGGGCTAGAGGTGGCTTACCCCACAGTGCTCGTCTCCGGATAGCAAATAATAAGTGTTCAAAATTTGATAGAAATTGCTCCATTGGTTTAGGAGGAGATGTGTCATTTACATACAAACATACAAACATTCATTAAATGAATTTTATAATATATACAGTATATAGACTAGCAAATGTACCCGTGCTTCGCTACGCTATTCTACAATGTATACGGATATCGAAGTAAATTGCTTTACATGAAGTGAATAAAAAAATTTAATTGCATGTCCCTTGGCGTTATCCGAGAAAAAGCATAGGGAGGTCCGCAGACGTTGTTTCCGATGTGAAGTGCGAGTTGCAGAGTAGTGATGATAACGACAGGTCCACTTGACTGCCGCAATTCACTATGCGTAACTTCAGTCACATTTTGATGGGTGAATGTGTTTATAATCGGGGGCACCTATACCTAATGATAAAGAGAATCAGGTAAAAGAGTTAAAAATATGCACGCTCCCTTGACTTCTGCTAGTCAAATCGAGAAGGGAATTATGCATTACAATGGTACACAGGCGTTGGAGAACAACCCTATTCCTATTGCTAGTTAAAGTCGATGTGGGGAGTACTGATTACAACAGCAGACGCCCACCTGCTGAGAGTCACTATTGATTTGTAAAGTATTAATTACAATGTAATACACACCCTTTTCCAGATCGCTACAAATCGACTTAAATTAATAAATGCAGATCGACATACGGAAGTATATGCATGTTCACCTTCATTTACAGAATAACTGCTGCTAAACGGTGCATGATATCGAAAAGCGGATTGTACGGTAAGACACCTCTGGCCTCATTTAGCAATCTAAATGGCTGGCCCTATGATATTTCCTGGTATCTTATATATTCAAAGGTATGATTGAGCAGAAACGTTGAATAGGGTGAAATTTGTCTAAGGTTTTCACACAGTGAATTACTTTTCAGATACTTATGCGACAGCTTCAAACATAGAATTTGGCTGGTGGGCCAATATTCGTGTACAATTAGATGATCCCGTCTTTCCTATAAGTGAATCAAACCATCAATTATACGTGTACAAAGTGCAAAATTCACGTAAATCCAGAAATAGAGCCAAATTTAACATAAGGGATAGAGATACGACAAAAAGTCATAGGACCAAAGTTGTAGATCACTCCAAATTGAACCGAGATTGTGCCATCTGTTTTGTGATACGACTTACCGTCTAGCCACCTAATACCTCGAAAGGAAGGTCTGCACCGTCATTAAAATTGCCTCCATATTTCGATATTTTTTGGGGGTAAAAATCATTTTTTAAACATCTCGTAAATTTTCCATCGGTTACAGACAAAAAGCTATAATTTTGCCAAATTTCTATTTTCTAACTCGTCTCGGAGATTGTGCTGCCATCTTGGTAGGGGGAGGGGGTTAAAAATGAGGACTTTCAGGAAACTTTTAAGCCCATGAAACCTATAGGTTATCGTTCAGGATAAACATCACCGGCCGTGTTCTTATGCAGATTTGAAACTCCCAACGTGTCCCCCTCAGAGAATTTTGAGAATTTTAGAATTTTCTGGAGATCCTGAAGTCATCAGGTTGTCTGGTACCAAGTTTTAAGTTTCTAGGATGCCTAGAATGGTCTCATTAATTCACGTCTGTTTTCACTTTTATGCCTTAATTTATATATGTATAGTACTGTATGTATAGATCTCCCAAACTGACTTCTATTTATTAATATGGATTACATATTTCACCCGCTTCCGAAGTGGTTCTAGGGGCGTCTTATTCCCACAATATATTTTCCAGGTAGTAAGTCATACTTGAAAGTCATACTGGAACATACACACGTCTATTACCTTGGGCATTCTTGACATTTTATGCCAAAGAGGCGCATTTTTGACAATTTATTTTTTCACCCTTTCTCACCCTCTATGCCAAAGGGTGCTGAAGCTGGACTTTAAAAATCCGGAATGTTACTATTCATCTCAGCGACCCGGAAAACTATGGATTAGGCATTATATTTTATTATTATTATATCTCACCTCCCTCCCCCCTAAAGGACGTTAAATTTGAGTTTTTAAAAATCGGGAGTGTTACTATTCATCTCAGCGACCACGAAAACTATGGCTTCGACACTATTTTCGATTATTTTAAAATCTGAACCCCCCTCAACCCCACCAGAAAGGGGGATGAACTTGGACTTGTAAGACATCCGGGGTCTCACCACTCATCTCAGCGACCCCGACAACTATGGATTCAACATTATTTTCGTTTATTTTTAAATATCACTCTCCAATTGCCACCCACCACGAAGGGGGCTGAACTTTAAAAAATTCCGGAGTCCCATTATTCATCTCAGCGACCCCGAAAAGTACGGATTCGACATTACTTTCGATGATTTTTATATCTCAGCCCCTTCGCCCCCCCCCCCCCGTCCCCGCGCCCCTAAAGGTTCCTGGAGTGTCCTACCCCCACGTGGTTTGTCTCCTGATACTAAAATTTCGAAGTGTACAATTCACCTCGGCGAAATCGAAAACTATGTATTTGACACTATTTTCGATTAATTTTATGTATCACTCCCCCCTCGCCCCCCAGCCCCAAAGGCGAATGAGCTTATAAAACATCCGGAGTCTCACTATTCATCTCAGCGACCCCGACAACTATGGATTCGACACTTTTCGATTATTTTCATATCCCACTCTCCTATCGCCCCCTGCCACGAAGGGGCTGAACTTGGATTTTAAGATATTCCGGAGTGTGACTATATATCTCAGCGACCACGGAAAGTATGGATTCAACATTACTTTTGATGATTTTTGTATCTGAGCCCCCTTGCCCCCCTACCACTAAGGTTTCTTGGAGTGTATTACCCCCACGTGGAGTGTCTCTTGATACTAAAAATCCGGAGTGTCACTATTCATCTCAGCGACCCCGAAAAGTATGGATTCGACACTATTTTCGTTAATTTGTATACCTGACCCCCTTGCCCCCCCGCCCCTAAGGTTTCGGGGGCTGTCTTATCCCCACGTGGTTTGTCTCCTGATCATAAAAATCCGGAGTGTACAATTCACCTCGACGACCCCGAAAACTATGTATTCGACTCTATTTTCGTTTTCTTATATCAGTCCCCCCTCGCCCCCCACCCGAATGGGAGGAGTAATTGGACTTTTTAAAAATCGGGAGTGTCACTATTCACGTCAGCGACCCCAAAAACTACGGATTCGACACTATTTTCAATTATTTTTTTACCTGACCCCCCCACCCCCACTCCTAAAGGGGCTAGAGGTGGCTTACCCCTACAGTGCTCGTCTTCGGATAGCAAATAATAAGTGTTAGAATTTGATTGAAATTGCTCCAGTGGTTTAGGAGGAGATGTGTCATTTACACACAGACATACATCCATTTTCGTTTATTTTTATATACCACTACCCTCTCACTCCACCCAAAGGGGGCTGAACTTGGACTTTAAAAAACCCAGAGTGTCACTATTCATCTCAGCGACCCCGAAAAATATGGATTCGACACTATTTCAGTTAATTTGTATATCTGACCCCATGCCCCTCTCCCGCCCCTAAAGTTTCCGGGGCTGTCTTACCCCCACGTGGTTTGTCTCCTGATAATAAAAATCCGGAGTGTACAATTCACCTCGACGACCCCGAAAACTATGTATTCGACATTATTTTCGTTTAATTTTATGTATCACTCGCCCTTCGCCCCCCACCCAAATGGGAGCAGGTATTTGACTTTTAAAAAATCGGGAGTTTCACTATTCATCTCAGCAACCCCAAAAACTATGGATTCGACCCTTGTTTCGATTATATTTTTACCTGACCCCCCTAACCCCCACCACTAAGGGGGCTAGAGGTGGCTTACCCCCACAGTGCTCGTCTCAAGATAACAAAAATAAGTTTCAAAATTTGACTGAAATTGCTCCAGTGGTTTAGGAGGAGATCTGTCATTTACACACACACATCCATCATCAGTCTCCCCCCTCGCTCTCACCCAAAAGGGAGCAGAAATTTTACTTTAAAAAATCGGGAGTGCCACTATTCACCTCAGCGACCCCAAAAACTATGGATTCGACACTATTTTCGATTATGTTTTTACCTCAACCCCCTAACCCCCACCCCTAAGGGGGTTAGAGGTGGCTTACCCCCACAGTGCTCGTCTCCAGATAGGAAATAATATGTGTTCAAAATTTGATTGAAATTGCTCGAGTGGTTTAGGAGGAGATGTGTCATTTACACACATACTTCCATCATCAGTCCCCCCTCACCCCCCACCCAAACGGGAGCAGAAATTTGACTTTTAAAAATCGGGAGTGTCACTATTCACCTCAGCGACCGCAAAAACTACTGATTCGACACTATTTTCAATTATGTTTTTACCTGAACCCCCTAACCCCCACCCCTAAGGGGGTTAGAGGTGGCTTACCCCCACAGTGCTCGTCTCCAGATAGGAAATAATATGTGTTCAAAATTTGATTGAAATTGCTCGAGTGGTTTAGGAGGAGATGTGTCATTTACACACATACTTCCATCATCAGTCCCCCCTCACCCCCCACCCAAATGGGAGCAGAAATTTGACTTTTAAAAATCGGGAGTGTCACTATTCACCTCAGCGACCGCAAAAACTACTGATTCGACACTATTTTCAATTATTTTTTTACCTGACCCACCTAACCCCCACTCCAAGGGGACTAGAGGTGGCTTACCCCCACAGTGCTCGTCTCTGGACAGCAAATAATAAGTGTTCAAAATTTGATTGAAATTGCTCTAGTGGTTTAGGAGGAGATGTGTCATTTGCACACATACATTCATCATCAGTCCCCCCTCGCCCCCCACCCAAATGGGAGCAGAATTTTGACTTTTCAAAAATCGGAAGTGACACTATTCACCTCAGCGACCCCAAAAACTATGGATTCGACACTATTTTCGATTATGATTTTACCTGACCCCCTCACCCCCCACCCCTAAGGGGATAGTGGTACCTTACCCCCACAGTGCTCGTCTCCAGATAGCAAATAATATGTGTTCTAAATTTGATTGAAATTCCTCCAGTGGTTTAGGAGGCGATGTGTCATTTGCATACATACATTCATCATCAGTCCCCCCTCGCCCCCCACCCAAATGGGAGCAGAATTTTGACTTTTCAGAAATCGGGAGTGTCACTATTCACCACAGCGACCGCAAAAACTATGGATTCGACACTATTTTCGATTATTTTTTACCTGACTCCTTAACCCCCCACCCCTAAGGGGGGTAGTGTTGGCTTACCCCCACAGTGCTCGTCTCCAGATAGCAAATAATATGTGTTCAAAATTTGATTGAAATTGCTCCAGTGGTTTAGGAGGAGATGTGTCATTTACACACATACATTCATCATCAGTCCCCCCCTCGCCCCCCACCCAAATAGGAGCAGAATTTTGACTTTTAAATAATCGGGAGTGTCACTTTTCAACTTTGCGACCCCAAAAACTATGGATTCGACACTATTTTCGATTATGTTCTTACCTGACCCCCCCTAACCCCCTCCGCTAAGAGGGGTAGTGGTGGCTTACCCCTACAGTGCTCGTGTCCAGATAGCAAATAATATGTGTTCAAAATTTGATTGAAATTGCTCCAGTGGTTTAGGAGGAGATGTGACATTTACACACATACATTCATCATCAGTCCCCCCCTCGCCCTCCACCCAAATGGGAGCAGAATTTTGACTTTTTAAAAATAGGGAGTGTCACTATTCACCTCAGTGACCCCAAAAACTATGGATTCGACACTATTTTCGATTTTTTTTACCAGAACCCCCTAACCCCCACTCCTAAGGGGGCTAGAGGGGCTTACCCCCACAATGCTCGTCTCCGGATAGCAAATAATAATTGTTCAAAATTTGATTGAAATTGCTCCAGTGGTTTAGGAGGAGATGTGTCATTTACATACAAACATACAAACATTCATTTTTACACTGACTGACAGAGCAAATGCAACACCAAGAAGGAGTGGTCAGAACTTTATGCCAATTGCAGGGTAGACTGACGTCACTGAGGTATGCTCATGATGTGAAATGCGCCGCTGTGCTGCGCACGTAGCGAGCGATAAATGGGACACGGCGTTGGCGAATGGCCCACTTCGTACCGTGATTTCGCAGCCGACAGTCATTGTAGAACGTGTTGTCGTGTGCCACAGGACACGTGTATAGCTAAGAATGCCAGGCCGCCGTCAACGGAGGCATTTCCAGCAGACAGACGACTTTACGAGGGGTATGGTGATCGGGCTGAGAAGGGCAGGTTGGTCGCTTCGTCAAATCGCAGCCGATACCCATAGGGATGTGTCCACGGTGCAGCGCCTGTGGCGAAGATGGTTGGCGCAGGGACATGTGGCACGTGCGAGGGGTCCAGGCGCAGCCCGAGTGACGTCAGCACGCGAGGATCGGCGCATCCGCCGCCAAGCGGTGGCAGCCCCGCACGCCACGTCAACCGCCATTCTTCAGCATGTGCAAGACACCCTGGCTGTTCCAATATCGACCAGAACAATTTCCCGTCGATTGGTTGGAGGAGGCCTGCACTCCCGGCGTCCGCTCAGAAGACTACCATTGACTCCACAGCATAGACGTGCACGCCTGGCATGGTGCCGGGCTAGAGCGACTTGGATGAGGGAATGGCGGAAGGTCGTGTTCTCCGATGAGTCACGCTTCTGTTCTGTCAGTGATAGTCACCGCAGACGAGTGTGGCGTCGGCGTGGAGAAAGGTCAAATCCGGCAGTAACTGTGGAGCGCCCTACCGCTAGACAACGCGGCATCATGGTTTGGGGCGCTATTGCGTATGATTCCACGTCACCTCTAGTGCGTATTCAAGGCACGTTAAATGCCCACCGCTACGTGCAGCATGTGCTGCGGCCGGTGGCACTCCCGTACCTTCAGGGGCTGCTCAATGCCCTGTTTCAGCAGGATAATGCCCGCCCACACACTGCTCGCATCTCCCAACATGCCCTACGAGGTGTACAGATGCTTCCGTGGCCAGCGTACTCTCCGGATCTCTCACCAATTGAACACGTGTGGGATCTCATTGGACGCCGTTTGCAAACTCTGCCCCAGCCTCGTACGGACGACCAACTGTGGCAAATGGTTGACAGAGAATGGAGAACCATCCCTCAGGACATCATCCGCACTCTTATTGACTCTGTACCTCGACGTGTTTCTGTGTGCATCGCCGCTCGCGGTGGTCCTACATCCTACTGAGTCGATGCCGTGCGCATTGTGTAACCTGCATAATTGTTTGAAATAAACATCAATTATTCATCCGTGCCGTCTCTGTTTTTTCCCCAACTTTCATCCCTTTCGAACCACTCCTCCTTGGTGTTGCATTGTCACTGTCAGTCAGTGTATATATATAGATTGCTTTACGTCGCACCGACACAATTAGCTCTTATGGCGACAATGGGATAGAAAAGGGCTAGGAGTGGGAAGGAATCAGCTGTGGTCTTAATTAAGGTACAGCCCAAGCATTTTTCTTCGTGTGAAAATGGAGAACCACGGAAAACGATCTTCAGGGCTGCCGACAGTGTGGTTCGAACCCACTATCTTCCGAATACTGGATATGGTCGCACTTAAGCGACTGCAGCTATTGTGCTCCGTTTAAGGAATTGATACGTGATACCTGGTATGGTGATACGAGGGGCTATCAAGTAGTTTTCATATTTATTACTGTGCTAGTCTTATATAGTTAACTAGCTGATGTACCCGTGCTTCGCTACGGGATTCTCAGAAAGACTGACGTTGTGGTTTTCCTAACTGAAATCAACATAGGTCATTACAAAAACGTAAGTATGAATGTAGCGATTAAAAGCAATGCTATCATATAAAATACTCGATCAAATGGAAAGCCGCACGTTTTATCACTTTTAACGAACAGTGCTGCGGTTAGATTGCGATTGATGATCCAGTGTGTTACGTACCAGTAGTATGAGAAAATTTATAAACCAGGGGAATGGCATGCTAAAGAAGAATGTTATCTAACTCCCCAGCTACTTCCCATCAATATTTACGCAGGCTATTACACTCTGTACGACTGGGCGAGTTGACCTTGTGGTTAGCTGTGCGCAGCTGTGAGCTAGCATCCGAGAGATAGTGGTTTCGAACCCCATTGTCGGCAGCGCTGAAGATGGTATTCAGTGGTTTCCCACTTTCACACCAGTCAAATGCTGGGCCTGTACCTTAATTAAGGCCTAAGGCACTCGTACCCTTTTCTATCCCATCGTCGCCATAAAACCTATCTATGTCGGTGCGACGGAAATCAAATAAAAAATACTTTGTACGCAGCAGTAATCCTATCTACCGGAGATGAGGGACAACAGAAGACACAAAGCACACATCACGACAAACAATTGTCAATGTAATGTTATTGTTGATCAATGTTATGAGCTTTCTATATTGTAGGCCTACAATTTAGTTTTCTTTCGACTCTGTGATTTGCAAAATATTTTATATCGTAAACTGTTGTTTCTTATTCTCCGACTTTATATACCGATTTTCATTAAATACTGTTTACCCATTTCCTCGTTACTCGGCGCTGATATGGACTTCGTAACAAAAATCCAAATTCATGAATATCTTTGTGATCATAGCCAGTACGGTAACAATGTATAAGACATGAATAACAGCAAATTTAATACTATATAACCTTAGTTATGTAGCATTCATCGATTACACTTCTAATAAGAAATATTTGAGAATTACATTTTAGGCCTTCCCCTAAACTACCATTTCACTCAGCGTGAATAGAATAATTTACAGCCTAGACTATAGCGACTTATTTCCTGACTTTGCATACCGATTTTCATCAAGATAGGACTACTAATAACAACAATATTTGAGAATTAAATTTTAGGCCTTCCCTTAAACTACCATTTTTCTCAGCGTGAATACAATTATTGATAGCCTAGATTGTAGCAATTTATTCCCCAACTTGCATACCCATTTTCTTTAAAATACGACCACTAATATAAATAGCTGAGAATTGAATTTTAGGCCTTCCCCTAAACTACCATTTCACTCAGCGTGAGTAAAATGATTTATAGCCTAAATTGTAGCGGCTCATCACCCGACTTCACATATCGATTTTCATTAGACCACTAATAACATAAATAGTTGAGAATTCAATTTTAGGCCTTCCCCTAAACTACCATTTCACTCAGCGTGAGTAAAATGATTTATAGCCTAAATTGTAGAGGCTCATCCCCCGACTTCACATACCGATTTTCATTAAATTATCTTCAACCGTTTTCTCGTGATGCGTGTACATACATACATACAGACAGACAGACAGACAGACAGACAGATAGACAGACAGAAATTACGGAAAAGTAAAAAGTGCATTTTCTTGTTACTATGGACATGACCGATACAGAAATACCATTATTTTCAAATTCTGAGCAATGTACAGACAAAACTCTTATTTTATATATATAGATATATAGATTACATAAGAAATGGAATGGAGTACCGGTACGGAAGACGAGAAGTCTGTGACGTGTGCTTCCACCAGGTTTTCTATGGCGCATTCAATTGGAAATAGGACGTACTCCGGCAAATAAGATGTTTGCACGGTGACTGAATATTCACATACCAATACATGCAGTTCATGGAAACTTCCACCTCTGTAGACTGCTCGAATGCTCAGAGAGCAGCCTGTTGAATCACATACATTTCAATACATTCGAATTGTGTGCTTCTGATAATGTTTTGCAAGAAAGACAATGCCATTAGCCCTACAGAGATTTCTTTTCCACTTTTGTTCTTATTCCCCTTCAGCACTTACAACCATATCATCAAATAATAATAATAATAATAATAATAATAATAATAATAATAATAATAATAATAATAATAATAATAATAATTTTGTATCATTAAAGGGTCTGAAACAAATGTAGTGGATTTGGAGAGGCAACTGAGGATTTGTCTGACAACATAGAGGATGTTTCATCCTAATTCTGTAATTGGGCGAATGATCTTGCCACATTCATATGAAGGAGAAGGAATACTCAACCTCTGGAATATATGCCACGAACAGACAAAAAAATTACGATGATAATTTCATTAAAAGCGAGAACAAAATCTCCTCGCAGGTGTCTGTTGTGTTGATGATAAGTTTACTGTACTCGATCTTAAAAGCATATCAACCCCTCCTCTAAAATTTGCCATTGCTCAATTTGCCAATAACCTCACCATCTAAGTCAACCAGCTGTTGACAGACTGAAATCCACTCTCTGGTTAAAACGTCCGGCTCTATGGCTAAGTGGTTAGCGTGCTGGCCTTTAGTTACAGGGGTCCCGGGTTCGATTCCCGGCAGGTTCGGGAATTTTAACCCTAAGTGGTTAATTTCGCTGGCACTGGGGCTTGGTGTATGTGTCGTCTTCATCATCATTTCATTCTCATCACGACGCGCAGGTCGCCTACCGGAGTCAAATCAAAAGACCTGCACCTGGCGAGCCGAACTTGTCCTCGGACACTCCCGGCACTGAAAGCCATACGCCATTTAATTTCTGGTTAAAACACGGCTACCTCCACGGAGAAACATAAGGGTTGTTGGTAGCATTCCAGGATAGTCATAAAAACCTGTAACTACCGCAAATATATCTTAAAGGAAGAAGTGAACGACAGATACAGGAGATGCGGAGAAACAGCGGAGACGGTGAGCATATTGTGGGTGCATGTACGGCCATGGCAGGTAAAGAATATACTCATCGGCACGATGAGGTAGCGAAAACAGTACACCAAGGGCTGGGAATCACGTCGGGACTTACAGGTGAGAAAACCCATATTTTGAGCACAGACCATCTGATGTACTCGAAAATGAAAGGTTCAAGCTCTACTGGAATCGATATTTGCAGAGAGATAGGACCATAAGATGAAATAGGCCAGATATTGTCCTTATTGACAAACAGCTCAGAAAGACTGATCTGGATGTGAAGGGCCTTTCAGATCATAATGTCATCAGAAGTTCGAACACTGCGGGAAATGGACCTGGCAACAATGAGGCCTTTACTTATCTCCGCTACAGGACTTGTGCACAGTAGCTGCAACCACTTAAGCAGAATCCGGAAATCGCCTATACACTTCCACAAAATTTGTGCTGAGCTGTTCAGACGGTTGAGGCGCTGGCCTTCTGACTCCGACTTGGCAGATTCGATCCTCGCTCAGTGCGGAAGTGTTTGGAGGTGTACAAATACGTCAGCTTCTTATCAGGAGATTTACTGCCACGAAAAAGAACTCTTTCGAGACAAAATTTAGGCACCTAGGCTTCTCCGGAAACCACCAAAAATGGTTAGTGGGACACCAATAATAATATTATTATTATTATTATTATTATTATTATTATTATTATTATTATTATTATTATTATTATTATTATTATTATTATTATTATTATTATTATTGTACCGGGTGGTACACCTCCATGCCACTCCTTCAAATATCGTGCCAATTTAAACTCCTCTACAGGAGAAGTTTGGAACCTTGAAAACTGAACTAATTCTACTATTTCTTAAAAGATGTCACTACGGTAAATGGTGTAATTTTGAAGTGTTCTGAACTGTGTCTATTTCGATTTGTGTTTGTTTATTCCGTATCAAGAAGTGTCGACGTTCTCCTCTAGATGTCTCTACAGAGAAAAACTAGAATTACGCACTCTGTTGCAAAGTAATGAACCTTCTTGAAGAAGTTTTGTGTTCATAAGTTTTTGACCTTACTAAATTTTGTTCTGTGGGTTGTGGGTTGGCAACATTAATAATTTCTACCCGCTTGTTTTGAATTTAGCCAATCCCGAATTTCTGTAATTAATTTTTGACCAATAACGTATGTCTTCACCGATATGGAGATGTTGCTTTAAGCTATCCAATAAAGTTGAGTGGGGTGTGGGTACTCATTCTTGAAAGGTCTCGAATGTTCCACGAGGGTATATAAACTGCTGATTTTCTTGTCTCGGGGCCACTTCATCGACATCTTGCTTAGTGTGTGATTATGTAGCAGGGGGCGGGAATCGCCTCTTTCTTCGGGCAGCAGTTCATCCACAAGGTAATGGCCGTTTAATAACTTTATTTCTTGCTAGCTCAGCAGTTTAACCCTCGGGGCAGGTTCGAAACTTTTCTCATGTAACCTATTTTTAAAATGTAATAGACATTTGGTAAAATTTCGTCTCTTTAACTATAAATTGGGATAGAGAGTGCCTAACCCTCTCGAGCTCCCACTCATATTGTTTTGAGGTGACTACGTTTTCATAACAGTTTTTCTCCTCTTCGTAATGTAATAAAGTTTTCTTATCATGTCACCTCCTTAGTATGGGATTAGCCCTTGCGTAAGCGGCCTAGTGCCAAGCAGGTTTCAAAAGTGTATTTGGAGTGCAAGCTTCGCCTCCATTCTATTTTGTATTATGGGCCAGTAACTTAACCTGATGTTTTATTTTCCTCGTGTAAAGGCCCTGTATGTTGGGTATCAAATACCCCTGTTTCTTGGTGCGCCTTAAGGGCAGATAGAAAGGAAGTTTGTTGTAGCCTTTGATAGGCTTGTCAAATTGAGAGCGTGTCTGCTCTTTCCCTCTTAACATTGTAATTAGGAGCAAGTGCTCCTTGTATTTAGGGGTTTTCTGCCCTTCAGCTATTATGGTGGTGAGCTGAGAGCTCAGAAATTAATCTTGGGGCTCGAAGCCCAAATCTTGAAACAATTGTAATTTCTTAAATTGTTTTCCTGCTACTTGGTACCTGTTAATCTGTTGTTGTTATCTGTTTATTTTGAAAAGAAAATATAACCTTTGTTAAAGTTTTAAATTAACTTTAATTTTGTAAGTTGAGACCTATTCCCGCCCGCACCTTCTTTCACCTCTAACTACCACGGATAACTCCGTAACAATTATTATTATTATTATTATTATTATTATTATTATTATTATTATTATTATTATTACCGGTATTAATAATAACGGAGATATTAGCGATAATCAAACATTTTCGGAAATATTGGTTCTATGTAAAAGGCGTACATAACACTACGATAGAAAAAATACGATTTATATTATCTGATCACGAAGGCAACAATGGTTGATTTACCATGGGACTTATATTAATGGAGATATTCACGAAGGCAACAATGGTTGGACTTTGATTAAAATGGCTGGAGAGAGAGAGAAGAAATAGAGAAACCACAGTACTAGTTGCAAATAAAATAGTGTAAATGGACTTTAATTCATAAACTGAGGCTTGCAGACTAACCTATTTGTTTAGTTATTAGTTTAACGTCGCAATACCACAGCTTTTCACCGATTGTGGGATAAGGAAGAATTAGGACTGTCTAGTTCAGCGTCATCATTTGGCATGGTGTGAAAGAGAGAAACAACCGAAACCCTGTTCAGGCTCGCTAATGATAGGGTTCGAACCCACCATCTCAATAATTCAATGCATTTCACGACTCATACCAGGATGCCAATTTGCTCGGTCACTTCTTCAATTGATTCCCGCTCTTCAAAATAGATTTCGAACATAGACTTGTGGTTCGCTTATTGGCTGAAGGCAGAAAAATAAAGCAAGAAATATTAAAACAGAAATAATTAACAGTGCTAATTAAAAGAAACTCCTCAACCTGGAATCTACAAGGACAGAAACTTCTAAATGAAAGAAATAATAATGTGCCTGCAGCCCTTATTAAATAGGCTACACTATAGATTCATTTTCTTAATTTCTTTCTTTTTTCTTTCTTTCATTCGTTCTTTCTCTCGTTTAAATTTATCTCTCAGGTACCTCAGTGAGTTGGTTAATTGGTTACCCACCTTTCCTGTTTCATTTTGTCTGTAGTTTTAAAAAAAGTAAACAGAACTTGTCCGGCCTCTTCGCCAGTCAACCGTGTTGAGTACACAAGCTCCTCTCTGGCATGCAGAGACGGAGTTATTAAACTTAGCATCACCAAGGGCAAATAAAAAAATTCGACCTTTCTAAATTGTTGCCCCCGGATTACAAAGCCAAGAATAATGGCCGAGAGGATTCGTCGTGCCGACCACACTGCACCTCGTAACCTATAGGCCTTCAGGCTGAGCAGCGATTGCTTGGAGGGGTTTGGTTTGGTTTGATCTAAATTGTCGATAGATTGATTGGCTCAAATGGTAGAGCGCAGGCTTTCTGAGCCCAGGTTTGCGGGTTTTATCCCGGCTCAGTCTGATGCTATTTGAAAGTATTCAGTTGGTCCACTTCCTCTTTGGCGCAAAAGAGACTTGAAAAGTAAATTTCTGGCACTTATCATCTTCGAAATCCATAAAGGAAGTTAGTAGGGCACCAAAACACTAACTTTATTACTATTAATATACTAATGGTTTGTCACACTAACTCAGATCGGCTTTTAGCGACAATGCGATGGGGAAGGTGCGGCCGTAGCCTCACCTAAGGTACAGCCTTGTGATAGAGTAGGAAAAGCACGGAAATCTAACTTCAAGGGTGTTGGACTTAGAACACACCATTTCCTGAATACTCGTATAGGTTTGCAGATACGTACTTCTGACCTTGTAGTCAACTAACTCGATTATTATTATTATTATTATTATTATTATTATTATTATTATTATTATTATTATTATTATTATTATTATTATTATTATTATTATTTTCTTCGGGAGCCTCCGTGACTCAGGCGGCAGCGCGCCGGCCTCTCACCGTTGGGTTCCGTGGTTCAAATCCCCGTCACTCTATGTGAGATTTGTGCTGGACAAAGCAGAGGCGGGACAGGATTTTCACCGGGAACTCCGGTTTTCCCTGTCATCTTTGATTCCAGCAACACTCTCCAATATAATTTCATTAATCATTGCCCCAGAGGAGTGAGACAGGCTTCGGCAGCCGGCACAATTCCTATCCTCGCCGCTAGATGGGGGCTTCTTTCATTCCATTCCTGACCCGGTCGAATGACTGGAAACGGGCTGTAGATTTTCATTTTCATTCATTATTTTCTTCACAATTTTGCTTTACGTCGCTCTGACACAGATAGGTCCTAAGGCAACGATGTGATAGAAAAGGCTTAGGGGTGAGAAGGAAGCAGTCGTGACCTTAATTAAGGTACAGCCCCAGCATTTTCCTGGTGTGAAAATGGGAAAACACGGAAAACCATCTTCAGGGCTGTTGACAGTGGGGTTCAAAACCACTATCTCCCGGATGCAAACTCACAGCTGCGCGCTCCTAACCGCACGGCCAACTCGCCCGATTATTATTATTATTATTATTATTATTATTATTATTATTATTATTAGTAGTAGTAGTAGTAGTAGTAGTAGTAGTAGTAGTAGTAGTAGTAGTAGTAGTAGATTGAAGCTATACTTCGTCTGGGAGAGCAACTCTAAAATAATTTGTTTTCAGTTCATTTCCAGAGTCACAAGGAAAGTATCTGCGTTCGAACAAACGTATCTCTATGAAATTTTGGTTACAGGATCATTACGTACTGCTCAATGTGCTGGTGAGTGTCTTTTTTTCTGCAAGACTTTGCAATCGTGCTGTAGATGTTACTGCAGATGTCATTGTAGAAGCCAAACGCAATGCCGCTATCTTACTTAAATGCAAGTGAGGACTTTGCTTTTTTTTTCTAGTGGCTTTACGTCGCACCGACACAGACAGATCTTATGGCGACGATGGGATAGGAAAGGACTAGGAGTGGGAAGGAAGTGGCCATAGCCTTAATTAAGGTAGAGCCCCAGCTTTTATCTGGTGTGAAAATGGGAAACCATGGAAAACCAGGGCTGCCGACAGTGAGATTGGAACCCACTATCTCCCGGATGCAAGCTCACATCTGCGCGCTCCTAACCGCATGGCCAACTGGCCGGTAGTGAGGACTTTGAAAAGCAAGTTGACCACATGTCATAAAAATGCACATTCCACAATATCGCTTCTGAACGCTACGTCAGTAACACTTTAGAAGTCGTCCACAGGTTCACCAATATCGTAGTTACTGTAAGCGTTCTGCCATCCATAACTAAGCCTTGCTCTATATACATCCGCAGGTGACTGATTGTAAATGAGAGAATGCAATTTCATGATAAATAATCTGTCATGCAAGTTGGGTTGCATGTTACTGGAACGTAGTTCAAGAAAGTCTGTTATTCTCTTGGCATATATTTTATATTGCCTGAAGAAATACACATCCAGATGTTGTGTATATTTTGTAGTTTTAGGTGGAATGATTTTTAAATGAACATCACCGGGCGAGTTGGCCAAGCGGTTAGAGGCGCGGAGCTATGAGCTTGTATCCGGGAGATAGTGGGTTCGAATCCCGCTGTCAGCAACCCTGAAGATGGTTTTCCGTGGTTTCCCATTTTCACACCAGGCAAATGCTGGTGCTGTACCTTAATTAAGGCCACGGCCGCTTCCTTCCAACTCCTAGGCTTTTCGTATCCTATCGTTGCCATAAGACCTATCTGTGTCGGTGCGACGTAAAGCCACTAGCAAAAAAAAAAAAAATCATATATTTTCTTCCAGAAGCTTACAGTAGTACTTGCTCATCTTTATGTCCAGACCAGGGGTCACAAACTAGTAGTGACTTTGTCGGCAAATGTGGATTCAAAACTGACGGAAAAAACGTCTTCAGATGTTCTTTCGTCAATGTTCTGCTCACATTTCATCTAAGAAGGCATTTGGTGGGTCTCGACTGGCGTAGCGGCAGGCAAAGTTCGAATGTGGCATGGCATATAGAGGCCCCTAGTGGACGACTGCAGAGGCTTACAGATAAACTTGAGGCACGCTGGGTATTCCGTCCCGCGGGTGCCCAACACTGTAAGCGGGTAGGCAGGCAGGCGATGAGCGTATGTTATTCAAGCACAGTGACGTTGCGGTTACGTCACAGGCCGTGAACGTTGGGTGACGTTCTCCCAGTCACTCTCTATCACTGCGGCGATACCCGAGTTTGAAATGGAGGCTGACAATAATGAAAGAAAGAGGGCAGAATTCCACTTCATTTTCAATTTACTTTGTAAGAAATAAGTTATTGACGTTCATTGCAGTTTATGTATTTTTACCGGGTACAATAAAGCGTTAGGCCTAGAACGCCAATTTTTTATATAATGTACGTAATAAATTACAATTTTTACTATTACATTTTTAGAGCCTCTTTAGAATCATTTCTAATATACTACAGAAAGGTTGATAAGCTATGGCTTGTGGTTGTTTGGGTTTAAATTATCTGATAAACTCACCAAAAATCCGTGCTGGGAATAACATCAGTTAGGTTATTTATTTGAAGACACACTGTACATCTATTTGATTGATGCCTTTATGTTGTTCTTGTTGCTGTTGTTGTACTTTAATCTAGCATAGTAAATGTCTATGTTCTCACTGTAAAGAAACTCTCTCGCCATTTAGAGACTAGCTATTATCATCGTACGCCTAGTAAATTTTCAATACTATTTTTAGAAATTCAGTGAACAGCGAAAGTCACACAAGGCTACAACATTGTGCAAAATCAAGCAGTAAACTTGTTGAATTATGTACTTATATTACTTTTTTCTTAACGAACAACAAGAATTTTACTTTTCTTTAAATGGAAGTACTGCCATGTATATCCAGGGAATCGTAGTTTGAAACCATGTACTTTTGTATATTGTCACAAATTATTATAACGTGTCATTTTTCTTCGAATGAATAAATATAAGAAAATAAAACTGACTGTTTATATCAAGCGGAATCAATCCGGAATGTCTTGAAAATGTTAGAGTAATTTTCTTTGCGATTATAGCGCTTTATTTTTTATATTGCACCCCAATCAGCATTCGCTCAGTAGTGGAGGAGAGCTTCGTAATCACAATTGAATGACAATGCTCCCTCGCTTCCCTGCAAAGTATGTCCGCTCTCTCGCTTCATTGTGACGTATGCTTGTTACGTAAGCCGTCCGCATTTATGTCACGCCAGCCCGGCCGCACTGGGCTAGCCTCAATGGGCGCCCAGCTGAGCACCTCTGAGATAAATAAATTATCACTAGCGCATCAAGGGACCTTGAAATGCTCCCTCACGGGTTTGTGGTGTAAAGGCGTTTGTTCGAACTCAAATACTTTCCTTGTCAGTAGTAGTTGACCGGACGAGTTGGCCGTGCGCGTAGAGGCGCATGGCTGTGAGCTTGCATCCGGGAGATAGTAGGTTCGAATCCCACTATCGGCAGCCCTGAAGATGGTTTTCCCTGGTTTCCCATTTTCACACCAGGCAAATGCTGGGGCTGTACCTTAATTAAGGCCACGGCCGCTTCCTTCCAACTCCTAGGCCTTTCCTATCCCATCGTCGCCATAAGACCTATCTGTGTCGGTGCGACGTAAAGCCCCTAGCAAAAAAAAAGGGAAGACTGGCGACTTGTGAGGGAGATCGTAAATAAAAAATGGCGTATCCAGACATATTCTGCAGCAAGAAAGTGATGAAATTTCATCAATTTGCACAATTATCAGAGCCTGTCTGGCCTTCGACTATATTCCTCTGGCATGGAAGAAAATCAGAGCGATAGGGATTATCGAGCAGCAAATTTCTCATCATTCTTACTTAAAATACATAGAATGTCCTCTTGAGAGATAATAGGCACATAAAATACTGTTTTCGTAAAAAGTTTTCCTCTACGAAGATACCAATTTGCTTATCAAGCAGGTAAATTACACAGACAAATGAAGTCTGTAGGTATAACTATATATAGATAAGGTGCTAGAAGATAAAAAAAATAGCTTTTCGAAAGATCTTATATAGAAGGAGCGTTTGATATAAACTAATATAGAGTCATTTCTTCAGCAGTCAGTTGGAGGGGAGTTCGTAAATCTATTATCAGCTGCATCAACTCTACATTAAGTAGTAGGAGAATTATGATATGGCGTATGGCTTTTAGTGCCGGGAGTGTCCAAGAACAAGTTCGGCTCGCCAGATGCAGGTCTTTTAATTTGACTCCCGGAGGCGACCTGCACGTCGTGATGAGGATGAAATGATGATGAAGATGGCACATACACCCAGTCCCCGTGCCAGCGAAATTAACCAATTAAGGTTAAAATTCTCGACTGTGCCGGGAATCGAACCCGGGACCCCTGTGATCAAAAGCCAGCATGCTTATCATTTAGCCATGGAGCCGGACAGGATAATTATATCCAAAATCTTTGAATCGGCCATGCAAGTGGCGGGTATCCGGTGCTGTCCGCAGGGGGGATATTTGGTTTCCTTTCTTGTGGTGCCTGGTGGTGGATGATCTGCTCCGGGAGCAGAATGACGATGGCGGCTTTTTCTCAATAGGATTTGCAAATGACACCGCAATTATTATGAAGGGAAAATTTCTCCCAAATGTCTCAGAATTACTTTAATTAGCAACGAGAAGGATGAAAAGCGGGTGTAACGAAGATGAAATTTCCGTTAACCCTACCAAAACAACATTAGTAACCTTCTTCAAACAAATGAAATGGACCTGTCGCACTATATATTGGGACTGAAACCTATTGTGATATAGTGGATTTACATCACTATAGTTAGTGTCTTGGTTTGATGACCTAGAGGGAAAGTAAAAACGTGCAGGAAGAATCTGCACAAGCTAAAAAGATTGTCCTATATCTGTATAACGGGAGCCTACGTACGATTCCAGTTCCATTGTCAGGTTTATGACCCAGTTTTCGGGAATCTAAAACATTTGAAATTTTCTCGGTACAACATGTCAGATCATCTGCTCTACACGAGAACTTAAAAAACTACTCCAGAATATTAATTTGAAGAGAACTTAGCAGTATCCTATCCGGACCACAACTAATTGAAGGAAAATTAATTTGTAAAATTAAAGATAGGACCAATCTGGAAAAATGATGGATCGAAAACCAGTACTGGGGTGGGCGATGGAGTATACGGACATGGAAGAAAACTATTCTTTAGTCTTGTTCAATACGCCACAGTATTTCAAGCTGAGATTTTTGCCATATTGGCAAGTAAGTGGGAGAACATCAAGAAAACCATCAGAAACATTTTGATACTCTCCAACTGTCCTCGAAGTTTCAATTTAAACTCGTGCTTGAATGCTTAGATACATTCATGAAACTGGTTAGCTAAGCTGATGTGGGTGCCGGGACATGATGTAATTCAGGTCAATGAAAAGGCTAATAGGTTGGCCAAGAAGGGCTCTCATAGCTTATTCACAGTACTTGAGCTAGTATTTAGACTTGCCTACGGACCAGTTAACACAAGGGGCAAAGACATTTTGATGAACAGTCATGAAAAGTACTGGAGATCAACGGAAGGATAAGTATGCAAAATCTCATATTAAAAAATGCTAAATGAAAGTAGGGCAAATAAAATGTACTGACTATGAATAGAAGGAATCATATATGGAGAATGGAGAATTGCTATAGTAACCCCTGTGTATAAAGGAAAGGGTGATAGACTGTAACCGTACAACAGGGTTACAGATTCCATTCAGTATTTATTATTATTATTATTATTATTATTATTATTATTATTATTATTATTATTATTATTATTATTATTATTATTATTATTATTATTATTATGATTATGAACCCGATTCATGAGATTTTATATTCTGCTTCTCATCATTTAGACTGTAATAATTAGGTATCACGCATATTATTGCATTTAATCATAGGTTCAGTTAATTTTGTTTGTAATTTTTCTGTATTGTAATAAGTGAGATTTGTTGGTTTCAAATAGTCATGCTGTGGCTTGTAACTCTCGCCAGATGAGCTGGCAGAGTATTTTGCAATAGAGGCTAAGTTTAACTGAGAATGTTATGTGCAAGTAGGTTTCCCGGTGACGCATGCAGCATAGTCATCTGTAATTCGCTTGGGTACGCTTATACGACACATGACTGATGACATCACTGCGTGGGCACGTGATTGCGACCAAGTGTCTGTATTCGCCAGCTACTGTATGTTGAGGTGGAAGGGGTGACCCAAGAGTAGGGAGACGTGTGGTAATCACGAGGTTATAAAAGTAGATGCAACGGTGGTGAGAGGTATCAGATCATATGTATCAGATCAAATCAAATGGAAGAAGTGAAGGAAGAGTGATGGTCAGTGGTTTTAGAGTAGTGGTCAGAGCTAAGAGTTGTGTTTGAAGAGGTTTTGGAATCATCGAGGAGGTCTACAAGTGGTAGTTGGATCCGAGTAGAGACTGGTACTATGCTGATAGTGAAACATCATTTACTTGTGAGGATGGACTTCACAAGGTATTTCAATAATATTTTCCAATTTATTACGATCTATTGAATGGAAGTAACTACATTGGGGCTTACTACACGCGTACATGGTATGTAGGTCAACTCCTGGTTACATAAGAAGATAACAGCAGACGGCTCCCGACTTCAGCTCATAGGTTTTTCCAGGAATTTCAAGTTCAACAGCGGTATATGCAGACCTCACGCCTTGAGATAATTGATATAAGAGGTATGCTCTACCAAATTTTGTTGTATTTTCTTAAAAAGCAACTGGCGCTCAAACAAATGTTATGTATATTGTGTGAAGGAGATGAAGATATAGGAGTAGTGGTTGGAGTAGCCACAAGACCTAAAGCTGAAAATTACAGGCCAGTCAGTTTGACATGCATTGTATGTAAGCTTTGGGAAAGCATTCTTTCTGATTATATTAGACATGTTTGCGAAATTAATAACTGGTTTGACAGAAGGCAGTTTGGGTTTAGGAAAGGTTATTCTACTGAAGCTCAGCTTGTAGGATTTCAGCAAGATATAGCAGATATCCTGGATTCAGGAGGCCAAATGGACTCTATTGCGATTGACCTATCTAAGGCATTTGATAGGGTAGATCATGGAAGACTACTGGCAAAAATGAGTGCTATTGGACTAGAAAAGAGTGATTGAATGGGTGGCTATATTTCTAGAAAATAGAACTGAGAAAATTAGAGTAGGCGAAGCTTCATCTGACCCTGCAATAATTAAGAGGGGAATTCCTCAAGGCAGTATTATTGGACCTTTATGTTTAATTCCTCAAGGCAGTATTATTGGACCTTTATGTTTTCATATATATATATATATATATATATATATATATATATATATAAATGATATGAGTAAGGAGGTGAAATCAGATGTAAGGCTTTTTGCAGATGATGTTATTCTGTACAGAGTCATAAATAAGTTACAAGATTGTGAGCAACTGCAACGTGACCTCGATAATGTTGTGAGATGGACAGTGGCAATGGTATGTCTATAAACGGGGTTAAAAGTCAGGTTGTGAGTTTTAATTAATGTGTTGATCGGGTGAAAATTCCTTTTGGGGATCATTGTAAGTACCTAGGTGTTAATATAAGAAAAGACCTTCATTGGGGTAATCACATAAATATGATTGTTAATAAAGGGTACAGATCTCTGCACATGGTTATGAGGGTATTTATGGGTTGTAGTAAGGATGTAAAGGAGAGGGCATATAAGTCTCTGGTAAGGCCTCATGGGAGTATGGTTCCAGTGTATTGGACCCTCACCAGGATTACTTGATTCAAGAACTGGAAAAAATCCAAAGAAAAGCAGCTCGATTTGTTCTGGGCGATTTCCGACAAAAGAGTAGCGTTACAAAAATGTTGCAAAGTTTGGGCTGGGAAGACTAGGGAGAAAGGAGACGAGCTGCTCGATTAAGTGGTATGTTCCGAGCTGTCAATAGAGAGGTGGCGTGGGAGGACATCAGTAGAAGAATAAGTTTGAGTGGTGTCTTTAAAAGTAGGAAATATCACAATATGAAGATAAAGTTGGAATTCAAGAGGACAAATTGGAGCAAATATTCGTTCATAGGAAGGGAAGTTAGGGATTGGAATAACTTACCAAGGGAAATGTTCAATAATTTTCCAATTTCTTTGCGATCATTTAAGAAAAGACTAGGCAAACAACAGATAGGGAATCTACCACCTGGGCGACTGCCCTAAATGCAGATCAGTAGTGATTGATAAATGAGTCACTGATCTCTAACTGGTCATAGCAGATTAAAAGCACATCTATACAAGATTGAAATCGATATGAATCGCTAGATGTCAGATGAAACTACTACTCAACTTTGTGAATGTAATGCCTTAGCCATAGTAAGAAATACCACTCTTGGGAGTCACTTTATTGATTTACGTGAACTCTCTAACGTCCCCCTCCCTAGACACATTTATCATTAAATGTGGAGTTATGCATGGAGATTGAACTGGGGAAAGCACAATAATTCTAATTGGTCGCAGTGCAAAGTCGTGTAGTGATCTCCCCATTGTAACCTAACCTAAACTGGCTAAATAGTCATAGAGTCCCAGGCTCGATTTACGGCTGGACCGGTGACTTCAGCCGCGTGTGGTTAATTTCTCTAATTCGTGGACAAGATGTTTCTGTTCATCTCACTATACATATCCATTGAGATACAACACATTACATTACCAACTGCTGCAGAAACACGCAGTTGTAAATACATATGTTTGGCTTCAGGAAAAATATTCGACAGTAAAACGTGCTTATTCTAATATAATTATTGATAACTTACTATTATTTGAACTGACTTGAATGCCGAGTGGAGTGGGGCTTCGTGGTAACGCGCTGTGACCATGGAGCCAAGCTCTGCATCGAGAGATGCGTCGGTTCGAACCCCACTGTCGGCTGTCCTGGAAAATGGTTTTCTTTGATTTCCAATTTTCACTTCCAGGCTAATGCAGAGACAGTTCCTATTCATAGGCCACATCCGACAGCCGATTCCTTCCACCTACTGACGCTATTTCATTCACCACCATTTATTTCATCTTCATCAGCTCCTCAAATGCCATATTATTTAATTTTACCTCGTCCCCGACCCTGCATTGCGTAACAGGACTAAGGGGGGACTTACATTTAAATTGTCTTGAATATATGTAGAAAAGTGGTTCATGATATATTAAAAATAATACATTCGTAATTTAATATTATTTTTTCGTAGGCAATATTTAATAACAATTACTAATCATATTAATAATAATAATAATAGTAATAATGTATTTATTTAATACCTTTCAAATTGCAACAGCCGGGCTGAGTGGCTCAGACGGTTAAGGCGCTGGCCTTCTAACCCCAACTTGGCAGGTTCGATCCTGGCTCAGTCCGGTGGTATTTGAAGGTGCTCAAATACGACAGGCTCGTGACGGTAGATTTACTGGCACGTAAAAGAACTCCTGCGGGACTGAATTGCGGCACGTCGGCGTCTCCGAAGACCGTAAAAAAGTAGTTAGTGGGATGTAAAGCAAATAACAATATTATTATTATCAAATTGCAACAGATTTTTTTTGCTACGGGCTTTACGTCGCACCGACACAGATAGGTTTTATGGCGACGATGGGATAGGAAGGGCCTAGGAGTTGGAAGGAAGCGGCCGTGGCCTTAATTAAGGTACAGCCCCAGCATTTGCCTGGTGTGAAAATGGGAAACCACGTAAAACCATCTCCAGGGCTGCCGACAGTGGGATTCGAACCGACGATCTCCCGGATGCAAGCTCACAGCAACAGATTTTAACAGAGAAATTTTTGTCATGCAGGATTTCTTTAATAAGCTGGAAGTCAATACTACGGTGTTTTCGCATTTTAACTGTTTATACGACAGTACTACACGACTCACGAATGAGAACTGAAATATGGAAAATTCACATACGGTAGGTATGTACACTGATTGACAGAGCAAATGCAACACCAAGAAGGAGTGGTTCGAAAGGGATGAAAGTTGGGGAAAAAACAGAGACGGCACGGACGAATAATTGATGTTTATTTCAAACCGATATGCAGGTTACACAATGCACACGGCATCGACTCAGTAGGATGTAGGACCACCGCGAGCGGCGATGCACGCAGAAACACGTCGAGGTACAGAGTCAATAAGAGTGCGGATGGTGTCCTGAGGGATGGTTCTCCATTCTCTGTCAACCATTTGCCACAGTTGGTCGTCCGTACGAGGCTGGGGCAGAGTTTGCAAACGGCGTCCAATGAGATCCCACACGTGTTCGATTGGTGAGAGATCCGGAGAGTACGCTGGCCACGGAAGCATCTGTACACCTCGTAGAGCCTGTTGGGAGATGCGAGCAGTGTGTGGGCGGGCATTATCCTGCTGAAACAGAGCATTGGGCAGCCCCTGAAGGTACGGGAGTGCCACCGGCCGCAGCACATGCTGCACGTAGCGGTGGGCATTTAACGTGCCTTGAATACGCACTAGAGGTGACGTGGAATCATACGCAATAGCGCCCCAAACCATGATGCCGCGTTGTCTAGCGGTAGGGCGCTCCACAGTTACTGCCGGATTTGACCTTTCTCCACGCCGACGCACACTCGTCTGCGGTGACTATCACTGACAGAACAGAAGCGTGACTCATCGGAGAACACGACGTTCCGCCATTCCCTCATCCAAGTCGCTCTAGCCCGGCACCATGCCAGGCGTGCACGTCTATGCTGTGGAGTCAATGGTAGTCTTCTGAGCGGACGCCGGGAGTGCAGGCCTCCTTCAACCAATCGACGGGAAATTGTTCTGGTCGATATTGGAACAGCCAGGGTGTCTTGCACATGCTAAAGAATGGCGGTTGACGTGGCGTGCGGGGCTGCCACCGCTTGGCGGCGGATGCGCCGATCCTCGCGTGCTGACGTCACTCGGGCTGCGCCTGGACCCCTCGCACGTGCCACATGTCCCTGCGCCAACCATCTTCGCCACAGGCGCTGCACCGTGGACACATCTCTATGGGTATCGGCTGCGATTTGACGAAGCGACCAACCTGCCCTTCTCAGCCCGATCACCATACCCCTCGTAAAGTCGTCTGTCTGCTGGAAATGCCTCCGTTGACGGCGGCCTGGCATTCTTAGCTATACACGTGTCCTGTGGCACACGACAACACGTTCTACAATGACTGTCGGTTGATAAATCACGGTACGAAGTGGGCCATTCGCCCACGCCGTGTCCCATTTATCGTTCGCTACGTGCGCAGCACAGCGGCGCATTTCACACCATGAGCATACCTCAGTGACGTCAGTCTACCCTGCAATTGGCATAAAGTTCTGACCACTCCTTCTTGGTGTTGCATTTGCTCTGTCAGTCAGTGTATTATTAGGTAAAAAATTAGCATTTTCTTGAATTATGAAATAGTGGTTTCAATTGATTGTAAGAGGGTGGTAAGTATGCTTACCGGAGTTTTTTGACTGACATTCAGTGTGTACTTGATGTTTAAGTCTGTATTATTAGCAAAAATACATTTATGCTGACCGCTCTAGAGGACTGGAATTTCTTTCTCTCTCTGGTGAGAATGCTTGCCATATTTTCAACGGTACGTTTCTGGACGTGGTTTTCTACTCAAAATACCATCTCGGTCCTCCTCTACGATGTCCCTAACAGTGTAATAGGAATTTAGATATACTACATTCATAGAAACATACTCTACTTACATATTTTCATCAGTGTCATAAACCAAACCAAACCCCATGGCGCAACAGCCCCGAAGGGTCATGGCCTACCAAGCGACCGCTGCTCAGCCCCAAGGCCTGCAGATTACGAGGTGGCATGTGGTCAGCATAACGAATCCCCTCGGCAGTTATTCTTAGATTTATATACCGGGGCCGCTATCGTACCGTCAAATCGCTCCTCAGTTGAAGTCACGGAGGATGAGTGGAAATGGAACTACACCTCAGATCCAGACAAAAGTTCCTGGCGTGGCCGAGATTCGAACCCGGGTCCTCAGGGTAACAGGTAGCCACAGTACCCCTATACCGTGGAGACGGCTTAGTTAGTGTAATACCTATCAGTTCTCACTCTGCAAGTCCCTATTATTGAACTAATCCACTTCATATTCCTGTATTTGTGACTAGTGCTGTGTCCTGTTCTGCATTTATTCCCTATAGCCTACCTGAAGATCAGTATAAGCTGAGTCCTACCGCTGATATTTAGGTTTATATCCACGTCGTCTCCTAGGTAACCTGTAGCCTCCCACCGTAGCCAGTTTACAAGCACATTATCCGAAGTGTCCATTTCTAGCTTAGCCTTTCCTTTTCATTGCTGATGCCATCTTTGGTGTGCCAGTGCTTTTCAGTGAAGACATCTATATTAGAAGAAAACCAAACCCTATGGGGCAACAGCCATGAAAGGCCATAGCCTACCAAGCGACCGAAGGCCTGCAGATTACGAGCTGTTGTTGGTTCAGCACATCTATGATAATAGGACTAATTTAATCTGGACCTATACTACGATATATCAGAGTGCTCTGTCACTATTATCGGAAACTAAGAACATTCCCAAAACTTATAGGGTACGTCCGTTCAGTCCCATCATTAGCTGTCATAGATGGTCTCTACATCACTGAACAGGCTTAGTAGGCATATGAGGAGTGAGGTAGTTTCCCGTTGCTTTCCTCACTGAACCATACATTGGTATTACATATTAGTCTGCCTAACCGATGAATGCATGCACTAACCGACCCTATGAACAACATATTCACAGCATTCACTGCAAGGACTGGCTGCATAAGGAATGGCATTAATAGCATCGTTCATACCTCAGTCACTTTCATATTTTTAAAAACAAGGATAATATTGAGACATTAATGAGAGTTAAAAAAATGCTCTAGCCCATACCAGAAGACATATTGCACTGTAAACACTAGGTCTCGCCTGCAAAGGCATACTTACTGTATAGCGTACCTTGTTTTAAATGAATTGTTATCTTGGTAAAAAGGGTTAAAATCATGAGCACGCTCGGGACTCAAACCCAAACTCTGATGATACATACCACCTTACAGTACGCGTGTGGGGTGAATCTTCCAGGTTTCTTCCTTCGCCATTCCTGCCCGACCTACGTCGGCAATCCGCTGTCGTCTTGGGACTTCTACAGCTTTTAATTTGCGAGGCCTGACTTGTCTTTCACTTTTACTGCCATTCATTGCCCTTCACTTTCCTTAACCCCTTATTTCCCAAAACAATCGGAATTTCTCTCTTTCTTCTTCGTTTCTTCTTTTTATTTACTATGATTACGACGTTAAAACCATTGAACCGGGTAAAATATCGAAATGAATCGCATCCCTTTCTAAGATATTGAGGCCAAGCTCAGATTAGGAAATGAGGAGATGGAATGTGTTTGGCAATAAAGAAACCTGGGGTCTTTCTGAGTGAAAAGTGGAAATATAACCAAGAAATATAGTTCAGTACCGAGTATGTGAGAGGCATGTTTGTTAAAATGAAGAACCTGATCTATAACAGTAACTTTATCCTAGATTATATGAAGTGAATAGTCAGGGAATGTGCGTTTCCCTCGTTGTTGTATGGAATAGAATGTTTGATTTAAACCCAGGTCTTGTGCGAGAAACTGGAAGCCTTTGCGGTATGGGTTTACCGGATGATGTTACCTATCTCGTGGATGGATCATTACCGAAGTGATGGACAAGCTACGTAAAAGTACATGCATTACTATTAATTATAAGACACATGCTTGAATATTTCAGGAACGTGATTAGCAACGAAAGGAGCATAGAAGTAATGAAATAGAAAATAGAATTACATCGAAGACTTGTCTGACGAAGACTTTCGTAAAGGACTGGTACCAGAAGAACACAATGTGTCATAAAAGCTTTTCCGCGTGCCAGTTGTAATAGTAGCTGCCTTTCTGCATCAGTGGTAGAGTGCCGGCAGAGGTAGTCGAATTTTTGAAGGGGGGGAGAGAAGCTGTGAGAGAAAAGTCCGTTCAACAATTCATATCGTACAATTCCGGCATTAGAAGATCTTTGGTGTCATACTTGTTGTTCGCCCGACAAAATTCATTAAAACTCAGTCATATACGTCCAATGGATATTTCGTTCACTCTACAATCTAGTAGACCTAAAGTAAAACAAAACAGCATCTGGAACGAATGGAATGATTGATGTCCCCATGTAGTGGCGAGGATAGGAAATGTGTCGGCTGCCGAAGACTTTCACACTCCTTTGGGGCTGACTGACAGATGAAATGAAATGTTAATGGAGAGTGTTGCTGGAATGAAACAATAATAATAATAATAATAATAATAATAATAATAATAATAATAATAATAATAATAATAATAATAATAATAATAATAATAATAATAATAATAATAATAATAATATGACCTCAGCCACCATGTGCAGGCATTTTAATTTTCTGGATGCTTGCTCGTCAATTTCGATCGTGCAGAATAACAATCTTCAGGGCTGCCGACAGTGGGATTCGAACCCACAATCTTCCGGATGCAAGCTCACAGCCGCGTGCCCCTGTCCGCACGGCCAACTCGCCCGGTATTATTATTATTATTATTATTATTATTATTATTATTATTATTATTATTATTATTATTATTATTATTATTATTATTATTAAGCTCAGAACAGAGTTTTGAAAATGAGCAAAGCCTTTATTCCTCACACGCTAATAAGCAATGATTGTAAACAAGGATATAATTAGCTCGGGCAACACACTTCAATAAAATATTACTTTCAGAGCCTCTTTTACGAACCTGGCTACAGTTGGAGTTTGAGACAGGAGGTTAGCAGAGAAAGATACAAAGTGGAATAGAATTATAAAAACACTGATGACAGTCAGAGGACGTATTTGGTCGGAAGCCTGAGGGCCGGAAACCTTCTTTCTCTCCCTAGAAACTTTCATCCGACCAAACTCGCAAAATAATTGAATACAGGAAATGATTTCTCCAGCAGGACTCGATGAGAGACAGAGGGAGTTTCGCTTCCGGATTAGCTGTTAATTGATGTAGACTTTTGGAGAAATCGAAGATTGTGAGCTAAGAATAAAGGGGAACGAAAAACTGCTTTCACTAGGTGACACAGAAACACAGTGTTCTAGTCATTATATTTAGGATAAAATTCTTTATAAAACATCTGTCTTTTTTTAACGTTAGGTATCTTTCTTGGAAGATGGGGATGTTCAAACATCCAATATGATTAGGATGACTGATAAAGTAATAGGCCTATATGCATCAGTAGGTGACTTCGTTATTATTATTATTATTATTATTATTATTATTATTATTATTATTATTATTATTATTATTATTATTATTATTTACAATTTGCTTTACGTCGCACGGACATATACTGTAGGTCTTATGGAGACGATGGAATAGGAAAGGACTAGGGGCGAGAAGAAAGTTACCGTAGCCTTAACTAAGGTACAGCTCCAGCATTTGCCTGGTGTGAAAACTGGAAACCTCGTTAAACCATCATTAGGGCTGCCGCCAGTGGGGTTCGAACCAATAAGTGACACAGAAGTACCGTGATGTAAAATGGACATACGATTCATGGAGCGATTTGTATTTCTAGTATTATATGCTTGCCATAGTACCAGGAAGATAATTTTTTGAGAGAAAAAGTTCTATGTGAAATCCAAACCACAACGTCGTCTGCGGGAAGAGGGAATTGTTTTCTTCGAACATGGAAGAAGACTTGGAAGCAAACAGAAACGAGGAAACGAAACTTCCAGATTATTTCAAATTATGTCAAATAGAAGAAAATGCGCGAAAGTATTTGTAATCAGATAGCCCATACCTGGATCAAGAACGAGTGGAAACAACGAGAAAAATTCGCAAACTCCGTTGAGAGAATTTGCAGCGAAAACTCTGCACACCGTGAAATATATTTCCTACTACATGTGAAAGTTCCAACAAACTGCACTATTTGATAGAATACTATGTTCGTCGTTCCTGGAGGCAGCAGGCAAATTGCATTTGGCGCACAATGATCTAGAATGGGTAGATTGCTTGCAAGAGGCAGAAAATATCAAAATGTTTTAGCATCTTCGTGAGCTTCCCGCGAATGTGTGCTTATTCTGTACTCCAACAAACATTCCTGAAATTTGGGAAACGTTCTACGACAACTAACGAATGACTTCCACAGAACTCGCTCTGTTCAAACAATCAAAAAATCTCCTTTACACCGTGTAGAAGATATTTCTAAACAAAACGACCGCCATTGCGAAGACTTCGGATTGTCGAAACCTACCGATTGCAATTTTTTCGACGATGGCAACAGATACGACATCGAAGAAGAAAATCAAATGGTAATTGAGGGTTACGGGAAACTGAACAACGAACAGCAAAATATCGCAGAGGTCATTTTGCAAAGGGTGGCAGAAGTGGCATACAGTGATTAATGTCCATCGTTGAACGAGGTAGAAAACGCAAAACATTCCTTTACAGAACGTCATTCCACATTTTGCGAGAAGACAAGATTGTATTACCTGTTATTTGAACAGGAATAGCGACCAATTTATTGCCGGGGTGCAGAACTTCTTACTCACTATTTACATTACCTACACGTATCATTAAAACTTCAGTATCATCTATCAGATCATATTCAAAGCAAGCCCACCTGCTTCGAAAATCTTCATTGGAAATTTGGAGTGAGTTTTCAATGGTTCCCGAACACGACCTAGGAATTTTTGATCGATACGTACGAGATACAGTATTTCCAACATAAACGCACACTTCAGAAGAAAAAAACAATACTTTTCAGTGGCAACTTCGGCCAGGTATGATTTTACTGCGAGATAATACCGTGAAGATGTTCCTAAATGACAACATTAATGCCAGTGAAGTCAACAGGTTGTTAGTGCCTTTCCAATGAGTATCAGTTAGTCTTAGGGACAAATGCTTCAAAGTGCTGGGTTACACTTACCAGATGATGTATTTTTTCATGGAGAATTTTCAAGAGTCAAATATTCTAACAATACTGTTGTACCGATTACCGAAGATGACAAACAAAAACCATTCAAAATGACATGAAATATTGTATACAAAGAGGTAATAGAAATTGTAAATACGTTCACATTAATAAACTATTTGCTATTTTGTGTATACAGTTCGCTGAGTAGTTTATTCGAACTACGAAATAACCGACTAAATCATCTTTGCGGGTGATTGTGGGGGATTGCGGGACGAGGGTTGAGTGAATAGAACTTCCATAGCGTTACAATGATTTTGAACAAATATCATTTCAACCTATATGCTTTGTAGTCGTACGACATTCGTCTCGTTCCATGGCTGAGTGGTTAGTTTAGTGACCTTTGGTTCATAGGATCCCGACTTCTATTCCGGATCGGATTGGGGATTTTAACCTATCTATAATCATATTAATTAACATCTTCATTTTCATGTAACATGTCACACTAAAATCCACCAAAGAAACGCGCAATATCGAAGACTCCATCATATGATTTTCACCAGGAAGGATGTCTAGCTGTAAAACTAGACTTAATTCAAACTGTTGTTGACACCACATAATTGGGAAAAGGCCAGGAAAAGATAAAACGTAGGCCAATATTCAGTTTGCATACCCGTTTGTGCAATTCGTTTGTTCTCCTCTTTGTGAGAAAGGTTTAATCTTATTTCCTGCTCTTATTCCTAATTACTTGGGGTCAGTAACAGGTATAGAGTGGGCCCAGTTTACGGCTGGATGCCCTTTCCGGCGGAAACACTATGTGGTGAGATGTATGTTCTACCTCTGGTTCTGCGGGGGTTTGGTCATAATGTGATGTATAAATGAAGATATGTGTATGCTAAGGCAAACAAAAACACTCCGTCCCCGCACCGGGGAATCAACCAGACGTTACGAAAACTTCGAGACTGGAATCATCGAAACCAAAAGCCACAACGTTAAACATGAGATTTCCTGAAGGTGGAGATGCTGGTTATTGTCTTAAGAGGAAGTTCAGCCACTGCCGGATCATGTGTCTTAATATTTTGGGACAAATGCTACAAATCTGATATTCCGGGTTTTGTCCGGCTGTTATCTTTCCCCTTAACGAAAATCAGTTGTGAAAAGCACTAGGCCTGCAGCCTATTTCGTATGCAACAACCAAAAATACATGATTTTTCTCATATATAATACTTTTGAATGTACGGCGTATCTTTTACTAATTCGCGACGACAGGTTACTTCTGCGTCAGGGAAAATGGGGGTTTTGGCCGGCTTAATTGTTTTATCTTGCATCGGTAGTCTAGTGGGAGTTTAGTCAAGTTAGTCTCCACAAGAAACTTCACGCTGTTCATTTTTTTTAAAGAAAGCAAGCCCCATACCAGAAACACAAAACGCACAACTACCCTATGTTTCAATACGATTATATTTACTCTACTGATTACCCCTGTGGGTGGGGGTGGTAGAATAACACCCACGGAATCCTCTGCTTGTCGTAGAACTTGGGAGCGTGGGTTGGTGACCAGGGGGCCTTAGCAGAGTCCTGGCATTGCTTCCACTTACTTGTGCCAGGCTCCTCACTTCCATCTATCCTGTCCGACCTCACTTGGTCAACTTTTGTTCTTTTATGATCCCGACGGTATTTTGCGAGGCCTAGGGAGTCTTTCTTTTTCACGACCGTCATGCTCCTTGTTTTCGTTGACCGATATCTTCATGTTTCGAGGTGTCGGATCCCTTCCATTTTTCTCTCCGATTAGTGTTGTACAATATAGGATGGTTGCCCATTTGTACTTCCTTTTAAAACAGTAATCGCCAATACCACTCACTCATCTGATCAAAATAACTTACACGACACGGTAAGATGCATTCTCGTACGTGAAACGTTACTGTGAATATTCCCTGAATTTCACTCGGTGTCTTGTCTCTCCGAATGTGAGACAGACACAGCTGACCAGCGTCATGAAAGGACCGGCTCTTCCCTAGCTTTAATTTTAGCGGAAAAATCGGCTTCGGCCACTCCTTAACCCTGTCTCTCTATCTCAACTCACCGACAGCTCGTGTGCAAGGAAGAGTCAAAACTTCGCGAATGAAATGTGTAGACCAACAACTAGTGCTTATCACCCGAAATATTTATAGTGGGGAGGGATCTAAGTTTTACTCCATCTTGGACAATCATATTGACCTTAGAAATAAAATTATAGTATTAATTTTATGGAAGGGATCACTGAACCCGTGGACACTAAGGAAGTCGCGCCTGAGTACAACAGGGCAACCATCCTTCCTTGACACTAAGGTAAGGTAAGGTAAGGTAAGGGTGTATTCTGCCCGAAGGCAGGCCCGAACCTCCGCAGAGGTGTGCCTGAGCCGGAGTTTACGTACGGTAGAGTGGCCAGTTCCTTTCCGCTCCTCCATTCCCTTACCCCCACCAACACCGCGTGGCAACCCATCCACATCTTGACCACGCCCAATGTTGCTTAACTTCGGAGATCTCACGGGATCCGGTGTTTCAACACGGCTACGGCCGTTGGCCCTTACACTAAGTAAAGGAAAAATGGAAGAAATCAACCCCTCAAAGGAAAAGAGTGTGTCAGTAAAAGAAGGGAAGGATCTCGAACGACCTAATAATGTCATTGGGCAGCAAGAGGCGATTAAGAGAGGCGGGATGAAAAAGTAGCAAGTGAGGAGCCTGTCACAAATAACAGGAAGTAGTCAGCTAGTGGGCCTTCGGTCACCAACCCACGCTCCCAAGTTGAGAGGCCCTAAGATTAAAATAATACGAGTGGGTAGGAAGATATTTACTAGAACTGTACGGAGAAATAAAATAGAACAATCCACTAGACACCTGTTGTCGTGGTTAAGTAACACCAACAAGTGCGCCGGGTGTCATACAAGTTCAGAATAAGAGAGCGAACGTCTTACGAGAACAACTACCAGTTGTAGGCCACCAAGTGTCTTTTCTTTTCTTTAATGTGGGTTTACGTCGCACTCACTCAGATTAGTTTTACGGTCATGATAGTATAGGACAGGCCTGGAAAAGAGAAGGAATGGTTCATGGCCTTAATTAAGGTACAACTTCTGCATTTTCCTGGTGTCAAGTGAGAATCTATGAGAGACTATTTTCAGAGCTGCTGAGAATGTGGTTTGAACTCACTATCCCCCGAACGCAAGTACGCAACTATATGACGCAAACCACTTAGCCAGTTCGCTCTGTCTACCTACAGTGTCTGGATTTCAATCCATCAGATCGTCTTCGGAATATGTAGTACCAGATTGATAGCTGCAGGTACCTGAGTGTAATTACCTACGCAAGCATAATAAAGTATACCTGAATGGGCACTAATGATTTTCAGGTCCAGAAACTTGCTGAACCATTGTATCAGCAAGGTCTGGGTTCAGTGAAGGCTCTACTTGTTAAAAGAAAAGCAAGAGCCGTAGTACATCCAGAACATTTTGGAGCTTGAATTACCGAGTCGACAGCTACCCAGCCAGTTGTACTGCAGATATTGGAGCGCCACGTGGCTGTTGTGACGAAATCCAAGGCCTATTATTTGGCTTTCGTGGTTGGGTTTATTGCCTCTCGTATCAGACATCTGCTCAGTTGGTCTCACCAGTCTTAAGTTCAGAAATAACATTCCTTGCCTGGCCGCGAATCGAAACCTGAACCTACGGGTAAGAGGTGGGTACGTTACCCCTCTACCACGGGAGTGTTTGCCAAAGGAAATGTGTAACAACAACAGTGGTATTAGAATGTACTATTATCGACCTTATGCCTTTGCTGGCAGGGCCTAGTGTTTACAGTTCACTATGTCTTCTGGTATAGGCTAGAGCAATTTTGTTACTTTCATTCATCTGTCTCTGTCTTATCCTTGGCTTTGACAAAATGAAAGTGACTGAGGTATGAGCGATGCTAGTAATGCCATTCCTTGTGCAGCCAGTCCCTGCAATGAATGGTGTGAAAACGTTGCTCATAGGGTCGGTTGATGCATGCATTTCAGTGGGCTTGGCAGACTGATATGTAATGGCAACTTCTGGCTCGGTGAGGAAAGCAACGGGACACTACCTCACTCCTCATTTCCCTAGTACGCCTCTTCAGTGATGCCTAGGCCATCTATGACAGCTGATGGCAGAGCTGTTGAGGATCTAACCAGCCTTAGGGCTGAAGACTGAACATACATACATTATCGACCTTCTAGTGGCCATTTAGAAATAATGAAAACAGTACAACTTAAAAACACAGTCAGACATAACTTTTATTTGAAGTAATGTTCAATTAAAACTTTCAAATAATAGAAAATCACCGGGTGTCAACGTTTCAAAATTAGAGGTAAATCGGTATAATGTTATTCGGAGTAACATGTGTGGAATATATTTATAACACAATACACTGACGTATTGTGGTTTCCTACACATTTATACATCAAACAGTACTATCGCTTTTACTGGTAGTGGTTAGTCGTTTAGCACTGTCGAGGGAACATTTATAACATAAATGATTATTGTGAGGAGCACAGAACCTTTTACGATCTACACAGGTGCTCCTTACATGGACATCTAAACTGGTCATTAATCACGAAATTGTACAATTGCAGTGTAATGTACGTACTTAATGGGTCTGTTACAACGTTGAATACAGGATACTAGACGGCCGGGAGTGTACGATACTCCAGGTCGGTTTGAACCGAAAGACGAAAAAAGTTTTGTGGTTTTACGAGAATGTATATTTTAGTTGAAAATTAGTCTTGCTTCCAGCAGGCTTTGTATTTGCATTCTTCTTCGAGCACCACATCCGGTTCTCCAAACGTTGGCGTCCAGCTCCATGGCTAAATGGTTAACGTGTTCGCCTTTGTCACAGAGGTCCCGGATTCGATTCACGGCAGGGTCGGGAATTTTAAGTGTAATTGGTTAATTCCCCTGGTTCGGGGACTGGGTGTATGTGTCGTCTTCATCATCACTTCATCCTCATCACGACGCGCCGGTCAGCTACGGGCGTCAAATCAAAAGACCTGCACCTGGAGAGCCGAAGTCTTCGGACATATCCCGGCACTAAAAACCATACGCCATTTCATTTCCAGACGTTGGTGATCTCCCTGGAGAAAGCGCCCCCCCCCCTCCCCCAACCCCCTCCTGTTTTTATTGCTAATTTGAAGAGTCGTTCGGTGTTGTGTGATGCCAGTCCAGTCTTTGATATTTTGGAGCCATGATGTTTGTGGTCTACTAACTCCTCGCTTGCCTTCTACCTTGCCTCGCGCTGTACTTCTTGTATAGCAAGCGACATCTGTGTAGTACAGCAGACTAGGGGACTGAACACTAACAGAAGAGCTCATGCACCCAGCAATGGCAGATGAAGATTTTTTTCGCGCGTCAATGAGTGAATAATATCGGTTAATTTGACTATTCGTCTTACAACATTGTAGGCTTCCAGGGGTCTTCGAGAGTATATTAAATAGCCACTAGAGGACGTATCGCTCGTGTGCTTTTCTTGCAACACGCCCCCCCCCCCTTGTAAGCCACTTATTACGAGAACATCTGGATGATCGTTGAATTATATGATATGTTCCCCAAACTGGCCTGCGAAATCTCCCGATCTTAATCCAGTGAACTTTTATGTCTCGGATACCAAGAAGAACAAAATATACATGAAGAAAATAAACAATAAACAATAAGGATATTCGTAAAAAAATTTGGTGTCTGATCGAGTACTGAACAACTAGATTCGGACCAGTGAAACCGACATACATGCCCAGGAAGGATATTTCGAACACAAGGTCTGAACGTATCCGTGATAACTCATACCCTAATAATACAACTTTCTATTGGGACAGATTTTAATTCTTTAGTTCCTATTTCACACTTAATACCTAGACCAGACTTTTTCAAGAAACTAAATGATAACCTTGACGTCGAGCGCATCAAGTCAAGCCTCCCTTTTAGACTTAATTCTTTTTTATTACAAGTTCAGTAATGATCTATCACACCTTACGAAATCTCTCTTTAGTGAGGCTTCGTAAGGTACTCACATTAATACAAGAAAAGCGGCAGGATGGTACTGGATTTCAAGATCTGTGGTGTATATCCCTGCTCTTATTCGCGGAAATATACTCTATTTTCAGTTTTACGTTGCCCACACGTTCCGTATCCATCGCATCCTGTAAATCACATTTCGGCAACAGGATCGACTGTTGTTTTAAGCGGAAAGCAACATGCTTATTAATCTCATAAATATTAAATCCCTTTTGCTCTTCATATTAAAATAACAATATATCAAGCTGAAAGCATTTTGTATGAAAGACGGCGAAATGGAATTCCTTGTCCATAAAAACCTAGGTAAAAACTATCTTGTATTAAAGATGATGATGATAATAATACAGATATAAAACACCTTAACTATAGGATAATATTTTTTTTCAGCAGGAAAATAACATTGGGAAGAACAGGTCTGTCATTTATGTAACAATTCTAACACACAAGTCTGGTAGCCTGACATCGAATGAAGAAATGCATGAATGATAGAAAAAAAATAATAGGAAAGAATGCCAAGAATATAAGAAGGAAAAAGGATTAAATTAAAAGGAAAATTGACAAATCGTCGTAGAACGATAGAAATAGGGAAAGCTGCTGAACAGAAATAAACGAAGAGAAAATATCAAATTAAGGGGAAGAAGACGACAGATCAAAATGTTAGAAATAAGAGAGTTCCGTTTCATCCGTGAGATAATAGAACACTCGACTTATTGTTGGACTTGGTAAACAGACCACAGGATCGTAGCATTCTGCTGCGAAAAGTTAATTCATTCTTTCATAGATTTGACCTCCAAACACAGATGTAAAATTCGTATAATGAAAAACTCTAGATCACTGAAGTAATGACGGACAGAAAGAAGTGACTAACTGATTCAAGGAGAACTAAAGGAAGGGTGTATGCAGTTAAGAAATGGAAGTAGGAAGATTATAAGGAAGACTGGAAAAGTAACAGGAGAAGACAGATAATAATAATGACAATAATAATGTCCGCCTCTGAGGTGTAGTGGTTAGTGTGATTAGCTGCCACCCCCGGAGGCCCGGGTTCGATTTCCGGTTCTGCCACGAAATTTGAAAAGTGGTACGAGAGCTGGAACGAGGTCCACTCAGCCTCGGGAGGTCAACTGAGTAGAGATGGGTTCGATTCCCACCTCAACCATCCTGGAAGTGGTTTTTCGTGGTTTCCCATTTCTCCTCCAGGCAAATGCTGGGATGGTACCTAACTTAAGGCCACGGTCGCTTCTTTCCCTCTTCCATGTCTATCCCTTCCATTCTTCCCATCCCCGCGCAAGGCCCCTGTTCAGCATAGCAGGTGAGGCAGCCTGGGCGAGGTACTGGTCATCCTCCCTACTTGTATCCCCACCCAGAGTCTGAAGCTCCACGACACTGCCCTTGAGGCGGTAGAGGTGGGATCTCTCGCTGAGTCCGAAGGAAAAACCGACCCTGGAGGGTAAACAGATAAAGAACAAGAAATAAGAAGATAACAATATTAATATTAATAATAATAGTAATAATAATAATAATAATAATAATAATAATAATAATAATAATAAAGTTCCAGTGAGCAGGTCTGAGTGACTCAGACGATAGAGTGCTGGTCTTCTGAGCCCAAGTTTTCTGGTTCGATCCTGGTGGTCAAGAAGTTTTCAAATTGCTCAAACTTGCCAGTCTCGTGTCGGTAAATTTACGGACGTGGAAAAAATCCTCTGGGATAAAATTCCGGAGTCCATCGTCTCCAAACATCCTAAGAAAGAGTTATTGGAATGTAAAACCAATAACCTTGTATATTCTTAAAGATACACTAGCTACTTTTTCCAGATTTTGGAGAGAGTAAGGTACCAAAATTTTCTCCCACGGTAGATATTTTACTTGTCGATAAATTTACCAACATGAAGCTAGCGTACGTGATTTTATCATCTTCAAATACTACTTGAATGAGCCATAATAGAACCATTCAGCCTGGCGAATAAAGGGGAAGGTAGCTATGGTATTGGTGATGACTGTTTAGTGAAGAACGAAGGTGGACTATATTCTACAGCAAGTTTTTTTAATCAGTTCATTACTACTAGCACATCCCATAGGTGGAAAGGGATGTGTTATTTTACACGACTGCCAGAGTATGACGGTGTACTCTGTCCTTTTCAGCGTATAAACGAGCACTCAGGCCGGTTATTTGTGCCGCATTGATGGAGTCTGGAGTCCATTAAAATGCTACAAGAAACATTTAATTAAACCTACTCAAGCTGGACTACTTAGCAGTTCATTGGAAAATCAATGAAGCGTGAAAGAGTGCAGCGGCTGGAAAATCTACAAAGCATTAATTCCAGCGTTTAAACATTCCCAGTGCCAATCAGATCAGCATTATTTCCATTTGTAAGGGAATCTTCTACCCGTTAGAGTTTTCTGCCAGATGATGGGAACTTCTACATGAGTGGAAACGAATACACTCGCTTTTAACAAACGAAGGCAAATTGTACATTGAAAAACTTTTATCATAGTATTGAAAATATGGAATGAAAGCTTTTATGCACGCATTAATCCTCTTCCAATTCGTTGTGGCTGGAAAGGAAGCAGAAAATTCAATGTAACTACTCACAAAATCAGGCTTGCGTACTCTTGGAAGTCTATTTTTTTTGTTTTGTTTCTTTGCTAGTTGCTTTACGTCGCACCGACACAGATAGATCTTGTGGCGACCATGGGATAGGAAAGGCCTAGGAAGTGGAAGCAATAGGCCGTGGCGTTAATTAAGGTACAGCCCCAGCATTTGCCTGGTGTGAAAATGGGAAACCACGGAAAACCATCTTCAGGGCTGCGGACAGTGGGGTTCGAACATACTATCTTCCGAATACTGGATACTGGCCGCACTTACGCGACTGCAGCTATCGAGCTCCGTCTTGGAAGTCAAACAGGGCCCCGTAGCATAAGGGTAGCGTGCCTGACCCTCACCCGTAGGCCCCGGGTTCGTTTCCTAGCCAGGTCGGAGATTTTAAACCTGCTATTTGCTTAACATCGCACCGACACAGATATGTTTTATGGCGATGATGGGATAGGAAAGGCCTAGGAAGTAGAAGGAAGCGCCCGTGTCCTTAATTAAGGTACAGCCCCGGCATTTTAAACCTGGATCTGAAGGCTAGTTCCACTCAGCCTACCTGATTACAACTCAGGAGTTACCTGGCGGTGAGATAGCAGCACCGTCGTTGGAATATAGGTTTAGGTATATTTCGGTGTCCACATTAAACTACACTGGTGTTTGTAGAAAGTGAAACACTCAGAAAAAATCGTCTGAAACACGCCACGATCAGAGGACGTGTAGAACAGGGCAGTGTTACGCAACGATCAGTCAGTGCGCAGCCGTGTACTTCAGTGCCTCTATGCCTCGCCGACATCCCAGGAGGTAATATCAGCATGTGAGTGCGTTCGAACGGTGCAGAATGATAGGGCTCCAGGAGATGGGTCTGTCGTTCCGTGACATTGCGGCTCGCTGCTTCAACAGTGAGGCATATATGGAACAAGTAGAGAGAAGAGGGCCATACACAGCGCCGACAGGGGGACGACACAATGTGACCACAGCGCGAGATGACCGCCATCTTGTCCGCTTGGCCGTAACGGACAGAACAGCTTCGTCCACGGTGTTGGCTCGACGGTGGAGCACTGCAACGGGTGTGTGGATGATTGCATCGACGGTTCGAGCCCGAAGCACTGCCCTTCCTTCAGGCCGTTCCAGACGGCATATTCCAGCAGGACAATGCCCGGCCGTATGTGGCGAGGAATGTCCAAGCCTTCTTCGAAGAACGACAGATACCACTGCTTCCCTGGCCTGCCCATTCGCCAAATATGTCACCCATTGAAAGTGTCTGGGATATGATCGGTCGGCACCCTGTTCGTTCAGGTCCTCCTGGAGCCACTGTTGATGATTTATAGACGCGCCTACAAACCGCGTGGCAGAATATTCCCCAGCAGTATATTCAGGCGCTCTTTGATTCCATGCTACGTCGTCTAGCGGCTCTGATTGCAGCGCGTGGTGGCGCTACGCCGTACTGAATTTCCATGGTCACCGTGCGTGTACAGTTCTGTAATTGTAATCATTTGTGTCTTGTTATGTCCCTAATATGTGGAATGTGTGATCACAGCTCTCGGTCTTGGTGTTTCACTTTCAGCAAACAGCAGTGTATGTTTTTTTCGAGCTGCCTCAAACTGCATACGTTTCCGTTCTTCTAAATAAAGTGGAAATTTACGGCACTCAACCTCCACCGGCATAAAAGCCGACCATCAGAAACCATTCTAATGCATGCAAAACAGTTACATAGATAATTTTCAGATGACTACATTGCGTCATGTGGGTGAGTCATTACATCTATCGACTGGTTCTTGAATGATTTCGATTCCTGCATGGAGGCATCGACTGTGCGAAGGGTTGCACCTGAACAGAGCATAATGTATTCATCTAAATATTATTTGAATAAAAATAAAGGAAATCAACACAGTATGAACTAAAATATTGCACGTTACATGGGCGGAAGATTTTTAATCATGTAAATAACTATTAATTCAAAACATTCCGACATCCCACCCGAGATGGTAAATGCTTTGTTAGATCACGCAGGACAACGTGAGTTCAATTCAGCATCAGGAAAGAGGCAAATTGTAAACGAAACTTCGACATGTGGAGAGGCACTTGATCCTTCAGTTCACTCAGAATACACTAAAGATGACTACCAAGTTAATTCCTAAGAGAGAAAAAATGTATGCAATCTATCCCACTTCATGACGAGGTTACGAAACGTGGAAACCTTACCTTTCACTCCTCCAAGTGTCTTTCGAGTTCCCTGTGCTTTGATTCTGCAATGCCCATTTTATTCGTTTTACAACATACCGAATCAGGTAGAACTTATGGCTACGACTCGACAGAACTGGGCTAGGACTGTGAAATTAGTAACCATGGCCTTAATTAAGGTAAATACCCAGCATTTGCCTGGTGTGAACATAGAAAAATACGGAAAACTACCTTCAGGGCTGCCGGCACTAGGGTTAGAACCCACCATCTCCCGAAAGCAACCTCACACCTGTGTGACTAGAACCTCGTAGATAACTCGCTAGGTTTTAAGCCTCTGATGGGGTGTGCAAAGTACTCTTGAGTATACACAGGCTTTTGGGAAGATAAGTACGAATAATTTCTCTTCTCCTCAGTGGTAGTGTCCATAAATATATATGACGTCAAGATACTCTCCTATTTAAAAGAATTAAGTGAAGTTCTTTCTTAATCCTTTTACTGTCCAGGGCAGTGTCCTGGAGCATGAGACTTTGGGGTCGGTGTGTACAAGTAGGGAGGAGGACCAGTACCTCGCTCAGGCGGCCTCACCTGCTATGCTAAACAGGGGCCGCGTGGGGGGATGGGGATATTGGAACGGATATGCAAGGAAGAGGAAAGGAAGAGGCCGTGATACTACGCCGGCATTTGCCTGGAGAAGAAGTGGGAAACCACTTCGAGGGTGGCTGAGGTGGGAATCGAACCCCTTCTACTCAGTTGACCTCCCGAGGCTGAGTGGACCAGGTTCCAGCTCTCGTACCACCTGTCAAATTTCGTGGCAGAGCCGGGAATCGTACTCGGGCCTCCGGGGATGGCAGCTAGACACTACAGAGGCGGACAAAATAAATTTGTTGAAAACTTTATATTTTAGCTCAGGTGGTATTTAATGAACAACAAATTGGGGATTTGCTGACATACTAGCATTATTAATCTTCTAGTGTGAAAACATTAGATTCTTGTTCGTAGAACGTTTCCATACAACTTACACATGCATACTACCTGCAGCTGCAGTGCATACATACATACATACATACATATCTTTATTGCCCACCCTAGTGTACACCATCGGCTTACAGGCAATAAAGACAGACAGAGCGAAACAAAGGAAAACAAGCAATAATAGCAACTACATCTCTCTTAAAACTACTTAACTACGTTTACTACTTCTACATCTACTCAGTATCATCCCACACGTACGCGGATAGCCAGCACACATGCAGGACGATACCGCACTACTAACTACCCAAAGCCCAACCCCTGACTACCACCTAAAAAAATAATTTAAAAGAAATTAATTAGACTGGTCGCTGCAACAGCCCTGGCATGGAACACACGCCCACCAACCCGTCTACAGCAGCCACCAGCCTTGCCACGTGAGAACTGGTATCGTATCTCACCGACCCTCGCTGACAAACACTGTGTTCCTTTCCTTATCATGTGTTACAAGCCACCCTGGCTGAAACCAGACCCAACAGGTGGCCTGCAACACACTTCCGCTATGTACGTCACACATACTCTTGTCCATTGTCAGCAGACTACCTTCCCTATCCTTTTCATTTCCATGCAGACATGCTCAAGTCTAACTTCTTTGGAGTGGGGTCAAGTCCCCCACCCCTCCCTCTTCCCTTGATACGTCACCCTCACCTCTCACGCACTACTCCCGCTATCTACATCTCACGTTATAAAACTTAAGACTTAAACATCAGCTAACAACCATTTAAAATCCCTCATCAACGCACCTAAAGCAATTAACACTTTTTTTTTAACACAGACAAACTTTTTTCATTCGAAGTCCATTATTTCACTCAGTCTTCTCCACCTACCGCACCACACTTCATATAGCTTCAGACTTAAACATCAACTAACAATCATTTTATATCGCACTTAAAACAATTTGACTTGTTTTTTTTAAACATTTCACTTACACACAAACAAACATTTTCCATTCCAAATCCATTAGTTCACTCCGACTTCTCAGTCTACAACACCTCAGTTACATCAAACTGTTAGATCCCATTTCTTCCATCCTATTAAACTTAATACATAAACATCAAGAATCCCTCAATTTTACACCCCTCATCAAGGCATCTACACCATTTACATTTTTTAAAATTTTTTTTCATATGACCTACTTTCATAATTTCCATACTGCCAACATTTTCTACTTAACTACATTCCCACTTAATTTATCACAATTCTATCACATATACCTTCTATATACTCCCTCCTCACACAAATACACTTAAACAATCCATTTTTTTTCACTCCTCATTTACACACCAACAGACAGTACTCCATTCCAAGTCCATTAGTTCACTCAGTCAACTCGCTTTTTTTTTGTTTTATTTATTATTATTATTCTTTTTTTTACTTCCACCTAAGCTTTACACTACCCTCAAACCTACTCAACCTCCCCTTTTCTCAACGCTTACCTAATTTTCTCAGGCTTTCCCTTTGCCCCAGGCGGATCACCTTTCCACAGGGCAAGGTGTTCTCCCCCTTTCCCCTAACACTACAGCCCCCTCTTCTGATATCATGATTACCATGATACCCTTCCCGCATTTGCTCAGGGCGGATATCCATTCCTCTGAGCAGAATGCCTTCCCCCTTTCTCCCTCAGCACGAACCACATTATCTGCACAACCCCTGTTTCTCCCTCAATTTCTTTATAAATATAGCTCTGGCCACATTTAAGAATTTCGCAATATTCGTTCCTTTCTCCCACTCTCTACATAACCAAGATGTTATCTTATAGCTTTCCCCTACCATATGCAGCTCCTTCTTACTTAGTAGTTTGATCTTTATCTCCGCCAAAGGTCGGCATTGATTAAAAATATGCAGGTCCTCCCACTTCTCTCCACATAACACACATCTATCCCTATTCTCACTACCTACCCACCCCCTATTCCTCGGAAGACCCAGTACCCACCAATACAAACCTCTCTTATCCCTTCTACCCTCAAACTCCGTTTTCGGGTTTATTACTTCCACCAATTTATTTAATACTGATAAAGAGACTCTCTCTCTACATTCCCCTATTAAGCTCTGTCTTTCAATATCTAGTAGTCTTCCCTTTATCCTTTCCCACACCCATTTATTCCTACCATCCCCCCAGACCTCTCCATATACCCCCAATCCAATCTCTTGTAACCATTTTTTGCACTTATTCACCCAGTAACCTTCATTCGTCATACCTTTCTGAAAATTAAACGTTTCTTGTACTAACGCCCCACCCTTCCCTTCCTCCAATCTAATCCAGTACTTGAACACCCTCTTAGCTATTTCAACCTCTATCGATTCTTTACAGACTAATCTGGCCCCGGCATTGGCTGTACAATTCGGTAGGTCCATCATGATCTTGCTAAATTTCGCCACCACCTGGTTTAGTTCACTCCTGTCTTCCTCCATTCCCCATACTTCAACCCCAAATAGCATTTTGCCCATTACCAGTGATTTAAACACCGTTTTCTGAATTTTGTATTTAACGTCTGGAAATTTCTTTTCTAATACTCCTACTACCGCAAGCGCTCCTCTTCCTTTAAGTTTTGCCTTCTTACACTGATTTTTCCAAGAAGCATTCTTACTAATTATTACACCTAGGTACTCAATTTTTCCCCCTGGTTTAATTTCTTCCTGCTCCAGCCTCCAGACTTGATTATTCTTATTCCCACCCCTTTTCCTACACACCATTATCTGAGTCTTTCTTACATTTACTCTGAGAGACCATTTCCTAGTATATTCAACTACCTTGTCCAACCCTTTTTGCAACCCATTTGCCGTCAAAGCCAAAATCAATAGGTCATCCGCGAATAGCAACCCCGGAACCTCCATTTTCCCTACCCAAGGGCATTGCCATGCGTCTCCACCATGACCCTCTAAAATATTATTTATAAATAATATAAATAATATCGGGGATAGCTTACATCCCTGTCTCACCCCGCTTTTCGATTCAAAACACTTACTCAACCTTCCATCCTGCAATTTAATCATCACAAACACTTCCTCATAAATAGTTTCAATTGCCACCCTCATTTTTTTCGACATTCCAACCTCCCCTAATCTCAAAAATAGCGCCTCCCTACTGACCGTATCAAAGGCTTTTTCTAAGTCAATCGCTGCTATAAATAATTTACGCCCTGCTATCCTCACATACTTTGTAATCAAAGTGTCCAGAATCCAAACATTATCAACTGTATTACATCCTTTCCTAAATCCAGTTTGGAACTCAGATATCCTACCGTACTGTTCCGCCCAATTTGTTATCCTATTCGCCAAAACCCCTGTGTACACCTTTGACAGCGAGTCTAGGAGTGTAATTCCTCTATAGTTGTTTGGATCACTACTAGCTCCTTTATTTTTATAAATAGGGCATAATACCCCCTTCCTCCATTCTCTAGGAAATTTCCCCGTTTCCAACAACCTATTAAAGAATTTCACAATCCCTCTCAACATCGGTTCATTTGTCCCTACCTCTTTCCATACACTATTGGAAATACCATTCACACCTCCTGCAGCCTTGGGTCTAGCATTTTTTAATACTGTAATTACCTCCTGCCTTGTTATCTCCCCATCCAATATTGTAATGCCTACTTCCAGTTCCCTTCCAATTTGTGACTTGTCTATTTCTCTACCCAATTTCCTCTCCCCTTCTAAAAGCCTTTTAAAATGCCTAACCCACTCGTTTTCTCCTATTTTATCCCCCTTCCCCTCCGGTTTCGTTCTTCTGATCTTGTTTATTGACTCCCAAATCCTCTCAAATTTCTTCTCTCTACAATAAATATTTATTTTTTCAGCTTCCACCTCCTTCCATCCTCTTTTCTTCTCACCCAATACCTCCTTATATTCCCTTCCCAATTTACAATATTCCTTCCTTTTTTCTTGCACACCCTCCTTCCTAAACTCCGCTAGGGCTCTCATTACAACCTCACGTTTTCTCCTACAGTCTTCATCAAACCATACATCCATTTTATTCTTTTTTCCCTCTACCCTTCTCCTCACTTTCTTCCCCACCCTCCATACAGGGAGTTCAATTAATTTTAGCACGTTATCCATATCATTCCCTTCTACCGCCCTTTCAATTCCTACCCTTAATATATCTCCCTCCTCTTTCAAATGCCGTCTTAATTTCTCTTTAGTATTATCATCCCATACATACTTCCATCCTCCATTCCTATAGCTCTCCTTACTTTCCTCCATCTTTCCCTTCTCATCAGCGACCAACGTTCTCAATTTCATTTTGATAGGCATATGTTCTGTCAACCCATATTCTAACACCTCAAAACTTATTATTCTCCTTAACGCTATCTCTGAGCTTATTCCTATGTCCACCACACTCCCTCCATTTGTTGTAATATACGTCAAATCTCCCACACTATCCCCCTTCATCCACCCATTTAAAATAAATAAATGTTCTAGAGCACATAACTCTAATAACCTTTCTCCATAACTATTTACAACATTATCCTTACTCTTCCTTTGCAGTATCCCGTCTACTTTTACTTCTTTCCCGTATACCGGTACTCTATTGCTCACTCTCGCATTCCAATCCCCCAATAAAATCATCCCATCTTCTACATACATTCCTTTAATTGTGTTTATTTCTTCAATCAGTTCGTCAAAAAAATGTTTATTTGCATACACTGAATCGCTCGGATGGTTATAAAGCAGTGCCAGACAAATTGCTTCCGCTGCCCCTTCCCCATTTTTACTCTCAACCACACTACCCCTTCTACCCTAGTCTGTAACGTCTCCACCCATTCAGCTATCTCATTTCTTATTAAAACTACTATGCCCCCTGGGTTTCGGCCCCTCTTCCCTAATTTTTTCCTTAACACGTTAACTACTCTATAACCGTCCCATGTAATTACAACCCCTTCCCTAACCACGTCTCTACTAGAGCAATAATCTCAAAATCTTTCACTAAATCCACAATTTCCTTATTCCCTAACTTCCCCATCAACCCCTCAATATTCAGCATCCCTAACACCATATCTAGTTATTTATTTCCTCCCCCTCCCTCCCTATACTTCTGCATTTCACCACTTCCCCCCTTACTTCTCGTGATTCTTCCTTTTGGCTCCACCCCATCCCTCTCTTTCTTCTCACCCCCATCCTTCCCCTTTTCCGTGCCAGAGTCTTTTTTCCCACCCCATAGATCTTTTAAACTTAAGGATCTCGCCTTATTTAACGCCTGCTTTCTCTCCAGGTTTATTTCTGCATTATTCCTATTCGGGGAGGTTGAGTCACTACCCTGACTCCTTTCCCTTCCCGTCACCTCTTCACTGCCTGTATCCACTTCACTTCGGTCTAGTGTCCTACTTGTTGATTCACTCCTTCCTGGGCTGTTCTGACTCACCAAGGACTCTGCTGTCTTCGCTACCTGCCCGCTGACACCGCAGTCCCCTCTTCTCTCTTCCTTCTCCGTACTGATGTGGCCCTGCTCTCGATTTTTGCAACTTATTTCCTCCTCACATTTTTCCATCCTCAGCAGTTCCTCCTGTGTCCACGATCGCGACCAATTTCTGCCTGAAGTAACCAGACACCTCCCCACTAACTTGACTCGCAATCCCTGCGCTCTAGCACGCCACATATGCCGCTTATAGACATCCGACCGCATCCTGTCTTCTTTCTCTATCTCAGCCTTCAAATAAATGTTCGATCCTTTCAAATTTCCAGCATTCCTCAGAAGTATATCAGCCATCAGGGTTGATATTAATCTCAACTTCACCGGCCTATGTCCCTTGTTCCTTCCCACTCTATATATATCATCTATATCAACTTCAGAAAAGTTTATCTTCATTTTGTTCGAAACTATGTCCACCACTTTCAATACTAATTCCACTTTTGATTCTGTTCCTTCCTCAGGTACACCATACACAAACACATTTTTTCTTGCTGATTCGTTCCTCGCTAACCTCACTTCTCTCTTCATTGCTGTTAACTCCTCTTCCAGTACCACCACCTTCTTTTTCAAGCTCCCTACCTCATCTTCTATCTCCGCTAACTTGTCATTTACACCTCCAATTTCTTCTTTTATAAAACTTTTTAAGTCCTTCATCTCCTTCATTTGGGTTGCCTGGTGTTCCTGCATCATTTCCTTAATTTCTTCTCCTTTGCTTGCTTCCTTCACCACTCTCTTGATCTCTTCAAGCTCCTCCCAGCCGAACGGTCCCTGGTTTGGACCCGGATTTTTTTCTATACCTCCTACCACCAGCAGCGTCGCAATAACCGTCGCACACAACATAATCTCCAACAGTCCTTTATAACCACTAATTTCTCTTCCTCTCTCAACTCCACCTTCCTTCCAACACTGCCTTGCACCATGCCATCTTCCAATTCTTAGCCTGTATTGCTGTATCGTTATTCCCATATTGCGCACCTCAGCTCATTCACACGTCCGCACTTCCCGATGTCTCGCTCGTGACTGAGCTGCAGTGCAGTGATGTCCTTGCACATTACGCATACATGTACAGGGCGTTTCAGCGAAACCAAGGGAAGGATAGGGAAGCATAGCAGATCGCTTTAAGCGCGCACTCGTGCGCAGGTGCGAACGGTAATTTTATCACAGTTTAGAGGCAGAACTGATATTTCTACCCTGTTACTTGGTGGCCGGTTACAGATATTTTTTAGTTATTCGAAGTCCTTTGTATTAGACTGACCGGTGTTAATACATAAGTTGCATAGTGTAGTTCCCGAAAGACTTACGCGTCATCTTTCCATTTTGCGACTTACGTTTCGTTCCGTGTTGTAGACAATGAGCAAAAGACCCGATATGATTTATGTGGACAAAAACTCAAATGCAGAGAAAAGGTTTCTTAGAAACACGTTGAAGTAATGTACACAATCAAATAATAATAATAATAATAAACAAATATATACAATTTTGAAAGTTCTACGGGTTCATGTAGTTCTGATATGGTAAATGGCACTCAAATATCAGGCCCTGAAAAGCCATCGGAATTACCTACCATCTCGTGTGTCTGGCTCTTTTGAAACTTCGTCATCGACTCCAACTTATGGGGTAGTGTGAAAATGGAAAACCACCGATAGTGGGGTTCGAACCCACCATCTCCCGAACACAAGCTAACAGCTACGTGACCTAAACCGTGTCACCAAATCACTCTGTAAATCCAATATAAAAGGTTCCAATATCCTCGCTATGCTATCATAATTTTTACCAGTACAAAAAAAAAAGGAGTGATATACTGAAAAAGACGCTACACAAGTCACTTACAGTACTCGAAATCGACTTTCAACGTATTAGGTCGTGTTACCTACATATAGTACTTGTTGAAGAGATCTTAAGTACAGAACAAAAATTACCAACCGGACACCAGTGGGATCCGAACCCACAACCTCTCGATTTCGCGTCGGTTGCTGGTGCTGGTTGGTCATTTTTGTTCTGTACTTAACATCTCTTCAACACGTACTAAATGTACGTAACACGACCTAATAGGTTGAATGTCGATTTCGATTACAATGCGGTCGTGAAAATTCAATATTCATTCACTTACAGTTATTTACCGCATGTTCCCAACCTCCTTCTCTGGCGGAAGACGAGGATATTGGAACCTTTTATATTGGATTTACAGAGTGATTTGGTGACACGGTTTAGGTCACGTAGCTGTTAGCTTGTGTTCGTCAGATGGTGGGTTCGAACCCCACTATCGGTGGTTTTCCATTTTCACACTAAGAAAATGCTGTTTTTTAGTTTAAGGCCACGGTCGCTTCCTTCCTGGTCTTGACCTATCCGATTCCATCGTCACCATAAAATCAGTCTGTCTCCGTGCGACGTAACAGCAATTAGGAAGAAGTACTGGATTAAACTCTGCGTACGTCTTGCCTGATGGAAATACTATTTACTCATGTCTCATTCCAGCAACATCTGAAGTGTTTATGACATTCGAACATCAACATATTTTATAATTTCGAGTCCCAGTTTCTGCTTAACTATAGATCCTTGGACATGTAGGAATACACAGCAGGTGCGGCGCTTTTAATAAATTACGGTTTCTAAGTACCGGTATTAGTTTTCGGAGTGTAAATGGCTCATTGCAGACATTTTCTAGGAGGTAGCGAAAGGGACAGTGGGAGAGAAGAAAGCGAGATGAAGATATAGTACTGCTATTTATACGTTCTTGCTAGGGTGCAGTTAGGGACTACAAGAGGCAACAGGTATGGTGACCTGTAAGTTGTATTACGTTACCTTTATATCCTACTGGAATTGTACCCGTTCTTCACTCGGGAATTTGTAGTGGACTACACGCTACCTTCAGGAATTAATGAGAAGTAACATGGCTCTATTGGCTCGTTTAATGCGACATGTTAAAATTATATTTTCCTACGAAAGAGCGTGGCAGTAACGTGAAATATGAAGAAGCTGAACAAAGTCGAGAAAGAAAATGCTTTTTTTTTCCTATTTTGCTGTACGTCGCACCGACACATCCAGATGTAATGGCGACGATGGGATAGGAAAGGCCTAGGAATGGGAAGGAAGCGGCCGTGGCCTTAATTAAGGTACAGCCCCAGCATTTGTCTGGTGTGAAAATGGGAAACCACGGAAAACCATTTTCAGGGCTACCGACAGTGGGGTTCGAACCAATTATCTCGCGGATTCGAGCTCACAGCTGCGCGCCCCTAACCCCACGGCCAACCCGCCCGGTAGAAAGAGAATAAGGATGACTTCCGAATTTATTGTACGGTACAGATTATGGTCCGAAGTTGTGCGAAATTCTCCATGATTCTCTGACGTTGATAATACCTCCCTTTATATCTGCCCTATCAAAAAGAGTAAAATGGCTCTTTAGTTTTTCCCATTACCCACCTTGAAGTGGCATGCATTTCCTGTCCCATGGGACTTGGACTGAACATCCAATTTTTCGTAATCATTTAATTACATGGCATAAAGGAACGGAAATAACATATCCTTCAACGTTTGTCAAATACAGTCTTTTGATAGACCTAATGTTAAAAAAATATTTGAGAATAATCTTCCTATAAATACCAACTCCATGTGATTACCATGACATCATATGTATCTGATAACACAATCCTGAGCGAGTAGATTCCAAATATGCAGTTTGGTTGAAATAAGTCCAGCAGTTTTCCACTTTTAGGAATAGACAGACACCAAAGAGAAAAGTTCTACCTCATGTTTCTTCGGTGTTCAGTTACATTAGGTGAAGTTAATTTTCAAGCCGAGCGAAATATTATTCATCCTGTGATTTTCTCCTTCAAATAACTGCGTGTTTGCGAGGGTGACCGTGACTGGCTGTAAAGCATGCATCCCGTAGGAAGTAACAATTTTTCTCCGTCATTAGAAGAGTAAGCGAAATTATGCACATGCCAGAAGTGATGTCTGACTCGTTGGTTGAACGGTCAGCGTATTGGCCTTCGGTTCAGAGGGTCCCGGGTTCGATTCCCGGCCGGGTCGGGGATTTTAACCTAAATTGGTTAATTCCAATGTCATCGTACTGTGCCTCCGCTCTACTGGATCACGCAAATGTTTCTTGTCATGCTTGAAATTAAAACGTTTTTGAGTAAAAAGGGTCTGCCTATTAAAGCACTTTTATTGCTGGATAACTCAGGGTCACATCCAGATGAACAGGAATTAGTATGTGGTGGAATTCGTGCTTTATTTTTGCCACGTATGGTAATATGTTTGATGCAACCTATGGATCAGTGCGATTTGGGACGTCTAAAAAGAAAGTATCGATACTGCCTTCTACATTCACTCCTGGAAGCAATAGAACCTGAGGAAAATATCACGAACGACCTCAAACAAAGAACCATGAGGAACGTAGTGTATTGGTTACCAGAATCATGGAACGAAGTGAAGTCAGAGACACTCACGAAGTCATGGAAGAAGATTTGAAGAAGTGTTGTGTCTGCTGACAGCAATGATGATGACTAGGGCCCGGATGTTTATGCAGTAATAGGTTAGAATGCAAACTTACTGAAGCGAGTAATAAGTAGAGTCAACCCACACGACGTAAATGCTATGAGGATTGCATAAACATTAGGGGTTCGGCCCATTAGAACCCCTGGAATTTATGTTACTTCCACTACCACCAAAGTTATTTAGTAACAAAATTATGTAGTAGGAAATGACTACTAGCCCGCTCTAACGTAATGTAGTGGGAGTAAGAAAAATTCTATGTATTCTATATATTATACATTATTATACATCGTGTGGCCCTTTTAATATTAGAGTCCGGCTCCATGAATAACCGGTTAGCTGGTCTTTGGTCCAATGGGTCACGGTTTCGACTCCCGGCCGGTTTGGGGATTTTAAACTTCAGTGGTTAATCCTTCTAGCTTGGGGACTGGGCGTGTGTGCCTTCAAAATTATATTTCATGTTAGGTAGGGCCCCATCCTCATAACTAGAAAACCTGCATTATTATTATTATTATTATTATTATTTTTATTATTATTATTATTATTATTATTATTATTATTATTAGAAAGTAGCTCTATAATGATACGTTTGCTGTAACATGCGTCATTAGTTCCATCCTAACACAGAATTAAGAAAGAAATTAATTCTCCACCATTCCAGACGTAGCGGTTTCCTCCCATCAACTTCAGGCGAATCCCAGAGGACGTCCGCTTTTAGCCCAATCCTACTTCCGAAAAGGCTGTACGGTGATATTACATGCGTGCACACACATACACACACACAGGCGCGCGCGCGTTAAATTTATGGAACTGTTGACCAGGTTGTCTCGAATCTTCTAAATGAAGCGACTGCATCAACTATATCTGTCCATCCTTACATTTCCTCCTCCTTTCCGGTCATTCAATTTCCTCCTTTATTGTTCTCTTCTGTTCTCTTCACCTGTCTTTTCTTTTCCTCTAACCGAATGAATTGGCCGCGATGTTAAGGTCGCGTAGCTCTGAGCTTGCATTCGGGAGAACGAGGGTACGAATCTCACCGTTGGCATCCTTGAAGATGGTTTTCCGTGTTTTCCCATTTTCTCACCAGGAGAATACAGGGGCTTAACCTTAATTAAGGCCACGGCCACTACCTTCCCAATAGAAACCCTTTCTCATCTTTACGTCATCAAAAATCTTTCATGTGTTAGTGGAACGTTAAACCACTACCAAAAAAATATTTCCTCTTATCCGATTCTCTTCCCTTCTTCCTATTCCAATAATTTCTCTTCTTTCTTTAATTTTCTTTATTTTACGAGTTTATGTTGGTTGCTAAGTCTCTTCCTCCGTCACTTAACTTTGTTACTTTTTCATTGCTTTTTTTATTTCCCTTCCTGATTACTCCTTCAACATTCCATATTTCCGTACTTATCATTCTACGGTCATTCACTTTTTCTCTTGCATTACATTAAAAAAGGCAAGCTTGAGGTTTTACATGACTGTCGACATCGTGGCCATAGCCACAGGACCTCCCATTTTACGTTCAAACCGGACCACAAAGACGTTTCAAAATCTCACATGTACTGGCCGGGTTTTGTACTACGGCGGCCTAAGTAAGAAGCAAATGACGACACTCTGTCTATTAAGTACCTTCTATTTTCCTCCCTCCTTGCCTTCTCCCTTTCTGCTCCTGTATGTTCTTCATTTACAATTATCATTAACTCAAAGCGTCCAACCAAATTTCTTTCCCTTTGCTGTATGTAATTCTATTTGTGATCTCACCCTTGCTAAAAGATTTCTGGAGAACTCCATCATTTACAAATTTACTCACACAAATTGCTGTGATCATTTCTGTGTGGTGTTATTACTCAAAGGTTTTCAGCCTCCCTCTTTTCGCCTGCTGTGGCAATTGTCCAAGTGTAGCTCTCTTGTAATGCTGTACTCCATACGTAGAGTTTTTTTGAATATTTTACTGCAGTCTATTTCTCCATCGATAGTGAATTACTCTATCTGAAGGCGTGTTTCAAGAATAGAATTTTGGGTTATAGCAAACATTCAATTAAAATTCTCAACTCTGGGCTATCAGAGCTTTATTACAAACTAATACACAGAAGATATTAAAATTCAAATAAAATTATCGTTCACCTCGTATGCCCCCTACTTCATTTCTGAGATATGAAGGTGACGTATCACAGCTCGTCCAAAATACTGGGCTGTGGTACCCATGGTACCAAATAAATAAATTACTCAAGATATTAAATCTATACTTGCAGATTTCCTTTCCTATTGAATTTACCAGTTACAACACATTCGAATATTTAATTCAGCAATACATTTCAAAAATAATTATTGGATGTAGGCTAAGTAAGTTTGGGAATCTGTGATCTTTCGTTGGAATAGTTGCAGAAAGCTTTATTTGACTCTCTCGTCTTCCTTTGAAGCGAGCAGGTTTTGACATAACACAAATTGCAGGGCTCATCGTCGTTGAAGAATTATTGAGTGCATACAGAACAAGTTCTCTGAGATAATCAGATACGATTATACTTGTAAGTTATGACCGTGTGGCATCCCCTGCTAGCGGTATTTTCCGAGTTTTGGGTAAGGAGTACAGCAAGCAGGTAAACAGAGAAGGGGAAATAATTCTTCTAATATACAGGATGTATCATAATTATAAGTTATTAGATACTTTTAATGTTACAGTTACATGTTACAATGACTGCAAAGTGTATTTACACGTAGTTGAAAGAAGTAAGGCTAAGTAGGACTGTTTTCTTGATCATTAAAAACAATTTTACTTCTACCAAAGTAACTAAAAATGTTCTCAGTGTTGTATTAGTACATTTCCTAACTGGGATGACGTTTACACACATTGACGTCAGTATTGGCTGGTAACCACAAATTCTAAGTTATCTCGCAAACGGCTTCTTTACCGACCCATGTTTTCTAAGGCCTTTTTGCTCCTACTACCTATCTCGCAAACATCGGACTCTATTGCAAGTTCAGCGTTCGGACAAACCATTCACTAAATTTAAAAGCAAAATCATTTTTTATGGACATGGATCGGTGAACTTGGTTCCTAAAGGTGGTTTGTTACACACACGTTCACCCAGCACGAAGCACTCAGTCTCACATTTGTAATGGAAATGTGCGTTTCCAAAGTTGGTAGTCTTATTCACTTGTTCTTTCCTTCCGTACCTTCCGTACGGTTATTTGAACTAGTCGCAAACTGATTGACTGAATTTCATTCAGTTGATAATGGATCGAATCAAAATATAGGCCCACTATCCAATACTCGGTTAAGCTTTCATTTGAATTTGAATTTTATGATGTATTCAATTTAATAAATTATTGTTTCATCTAGTAGTTTTATGAAAATTTTGCGAACTATGGTCTGAGAAGACTTGGAAGTAAGAAGATAAGCTTCTCGACTAAATGATATGTTCCGAGCTGCCAGTGGAGAGAAGGCGTGGAATGACACTTGTAGACGAATAAGGTAGAGTGATGCTTTGAAAAGTAGAGGTCACAATATGAAGATTATAATTCACGAGGACAATTTAGGGCAAATATTCGTGTATAGGAAGAGGAGTTAAGGATTAGAATAATTTACTGAAGGAGATTTTCGATAATAATTGTTCAACTTCTTTGAAATTATTTTAAAAATATACTTGATAAACAAATGATGGGGAATCTGCTACATGGGCGACTGCTCTAAATTCAGATCAATGCTGATTGATTGATTGATTGATTGATTGATTGATTGTTGATTGATTGATTGATTGATTGATTGATTGATTGATTGATTGATTGATTGATTGATTGATTGATTGATTGATTGATTGATTGATTGATTGATTGATTGATTGATTGATTGATTGATTGATTGATTGATTGATTGATTGATCAAACTAAACAGGTAACGAATCTGTCTTTAGCCAACAATACGTAAATCAATAAATAATTTTACATTCGGAAGGTTATATTTTTATCATTATTTTTATTTTATTTTTCAGCAACGATGTAAATAAATATGATTATATGTGATTAAATATGATTAAAGATGATGAGCAATTAGAAAGCAATTCAAATTCTTCTGGACGTTGTAAAACTATAAAAAGCAGTTTATATCCGGAAAATATTCAGCTATCACTCCCATGATGAAATAAACATCTTCGCCTCTTCTATTCGATTTTTCCCTCTATTCTCCAATTTCGTTACCTACTTTTGAAACATACATAAATTCATAAAAGCTTATGTACTCATTCAGTCAAACCTCATATATCTATATATATAAAATAACTTGTCCTGACTGACTGACTGACTGACTGACTGACTGACTGACTGACTGACTGACTGACTGACTGACTGATTCATCATCGCCGAGCCAAAACTACTGGACATAAAGAAATGAAATTTTGGGCATAGACTCATATTAAGATGTAGGTGCTCGCTAAGAGAGGATTTTTGGATATTCTTTCGCTAAGAGGGTGAAAAGGGGGGTTGAAATTTTAAAATGTGTGTATCTATATCTCAAAACTTTAAAAGTTTACACATGTAAAAATTGGTATTTAGAATCGTCTTTAAAAATAAGGAAACACGTATTTTTTTGTTTTCAGTAAATCACAATAGTAGGGGTGAAAAACGGTTTAAAAGGGGTTGAATGCCTTTAATCAGGATACCGGTACTTATATCTCAAAAACTGAAGATATTATAGACCTGAAAATTGGTACATTTTATCTCTTTAAAAAATAAAGAAACACGAAGTTTTTTGTTTTTGAAAAATCCAATTAATGGAAGGCTGAAATGGGGGGTGTACTTTTAAAATGAGTGCATCTATATCTCAAAACTTTTAACGTTTACGGATGTAAAAATTGGTACTTAAAATCTTCATTAAAAGTAAAGAAACACGTATTTTTTTGTTTACTGAAAATCCCAACAGGAGGGGTGAAAAGGGGTGAAAAATGGGCTGAATGCCTTTAAGGAGAATACTTATATCTCAGAAACTTAGGATATTACAGACCTGAAAATTCGTACATTTGATCTCTTTTAAAAATAAAGAAACACGTATTTTTTGTTTTTGGAAAATCCAATTAATGGAAGGGTGAAAAGGAAGGTGAATTTTTAAAAGGAGTGCATCTATATCTCAAAACTTTTAAAGTTTACAGATGTAAAAATTGGTACCTAGGATCTTCATTAAAAATAAAGAAACACGTATTTTTTTGTTTTCGGAAAATCCCAATTGGAGGGGTGAAAAGGGGTGAAAAATGGGTTGAATGCCTTTAAGGAGGATACTTATATCTCAGAAACTGAAGATATTACAGACCTGAAAATTCGTACATTTGATCTCTTTTAAAAATTAAGAAACACGTATTTTTTGTTTTTGGAAAATCCAGTTAATGGGAGGGTGAAAAGGGGGGTGGATTTTAAAATGAGTGCATCTATATCTCAAAAACTTTTAAAGTTTATAGATGTAAAAGTTGTTATTTAGAATCTCCTTTAAATATAAAGAAACACGTATTTTTTGTTTTCAGAAAATTCCAATAGGAAGGGTGGAATAGGGTGAAAAATGGGTTGAATTCTTATAATGAGGCTACTTATGTTTCAGAACCTGCAGATATTACAGACCTGAAAATTGGTGTTTGGGATCTCTTTTAAAAATAAAGAAACACATATTTTTTGTTTTTGGAGAATCTAATTATTGGAGGGAGTGAAAAGGGGGTGAATTTTTAAAATGAGTGTATCTATATCTCAAAACTTTTAAAGTTTATAGATGTAAAAATTGGTATTTAGAATCTCCTTTAAAAATAAAGAAACACGTATTTTTGTTTTCGGAAAATCCCAATGGGAAGGATGGAAAAGGGTGAAAAAGGGGTTGAATGCCTTTAATGAGGCTACTTATATTTCTGAACCTGATGATATTACAGACCTGAAAATTGGTATTTGGGATCTACTTTAAACATAAAGAAGCAGGTTTTTTTTTTGGAAAATCCAAATAATGGGAATGGGGGGTGAAAGGGGGGTGAATTTTTAATATGAGTGTGTCTACATCTTAAAACTTTATAAGTTTACAGATGTAAACATTGGTATTTAGAATCTTCCTTAAAAATAAAGGAACACTATTTTTTGTTTTCTGTAAATCCCAATGGGAGGGGTATAAAAGGGTTGAATGCCTTTAATGATGATACACATATCTCAGAAAGTGAAAATATTACAGAATTGAAAATTTGTATATGGGATCTCCTTTAAAAATAAAGAAACATGTATTTTTTGTTTTTAGAAAATCCAATTAATGGCGGTTAAACAGGAGTGACATATTGGGGTGAATTTTTCGAAATACTATATCTACAGAATATGTGAGAATCGTAAAATGTTACAGACGTAAAAAGTGGGTATTTGGAATTTCCTCTAAATGTAAAGAAAAATAGGTGATTTGTTTTTGGAAACTCCCCTTAAGGGGAAATAAAAAGGGGTGAAATTTAAAAAAAGAATTTATACTGTATATATCAAAAAACTTAACATGTTACAGAAGTTAAAAATGGTATTTTTTATCTCTATTAAAAATAAAGAAACGTGTATTTTTAGTTTTCGGAAATAATACTTGGGTGGAGGGGGGGGGTAAAAGTGACTAAAAATGGTGTTGATTTCTTTTAATTAGGCTACTGATATCTCGAAAATGAAGATGTTACAGACATGAAATTTAATATTTGGAATCTGCTTTAAAAGTAAGGAAACACGTATTTTCGGAAAATCCAATGAAGGGGAGGGGGGGGCTGAAAGAATTGATAAATTAATTGACTTAATTGTCTAAGAATACATACATCTAATAAAAATAAAGTTGTTACAGGCGTGAAAATTGGTATTTGGATTTCCTTTAAAAACAAAAAAAACGCGTCTTTTTTGGGGGGGGGGGACCATCTTGCGAGGCGGGAGTGAAAACGAGTTGAATTCCTTTCACGAGGACACATAAATCAAAAACTGAAGAAGTTAGAGTCGTGATAATTGGTATTTAGAAGATCCTTTACTATTAAAGAAACAAGTATTTTTTGCCGGATATTTCACTTAGGGTGGGGGGCGGGAGTATGAAAGGAAGTGAAAAAAGTGAATTGTTTTTATGGGGATTCTTATATCTCAAAACTGAAGGTAATAGACGTGAACATTGGTGTTTGGTATCTCCTTTAAACATAAAGAAACACGCCTTCTTTTAATTTTTTTGAGGGGGGGTGGTAAATAAACTTAACGGCGGTGGGGTGTAAAAGGAGGTGAGACCAATTGATTTTACTGTTCATAATGTACTTATCAGGAGCCTCCGTTGCTCAGGCGGCAGGGCGCCGGCCTCTCACAGCTGGGTTCCGTGGATCAAATCCCTTTCACTCCATGTGACATTCGTGCTGGACAAAACGGAGGCGGGACAGGTCTCTCTCCGGATACTCCGGTTTTCCCTGTCATCGTTCATTCCAGCAATACTGTCCAATATTTCATTTCGTTTGTCATTCATCGATCATTGCCCCCAGAGGAGTGCTTCGGCAGCCGGCACAACTCCTATTGTCGCCGCTAGATGGGGCTTTATTCATCCCATTCCTGACCCTATCGAATGACTGAAAACAGGCTGTAGATTTTCGATGTACTTATTCTGATCATAAACCGATCATTTTAAATCTTTCCTGGGTTCGATTTCAACAACTATTTCTCCTTCGGAGAACGTTCTTAGATTACAGTAGACTCTCCTGTCATATAAATAAAAATTTAAACACATTTGAAATAAACGATAGGAATGAGATTGACCGTCAAATTGTTCACCTCTATAATAAGGTCAATAATGCACGGAAGTATGTCATTCTTGCATCTTGCTGTGGGGTCCAGAACATCTAATAATAATAATAATAATAATAATAATAATAATAATAATAATGTTGTGGACCGTCGTCAAATTGTGCGGACCGCGCTGGAAACGGGTCCTGGCCTAGTAATGACTACGAATACAGTCCGGTCGCGGGTTCAGTACCGCCAAGGCACCCAAGACGACACCACGCCGTATCTCCTTCAGGATTTGATCCACACTAAATATGCTTATAGGAAAGGATGGCAAGGATTTAGGGACCCAACTGACCGCGTGGAATACCTGTATATAGCCCGGGAAGTACAAATCGATTGCTGGAAAGAAGGATTGAAAAATTTGAGGAACTTTGCCGTAATCTCTCAGAAAACGAGTCAGATCGCGAATTTTGGCGGATTCTCTCAGAAAACGTGTCAGATCGCGAATTTCGGAGGATTATATATAAAACGTTAAGCATTCAATTACGTATTTCAGTATAATACCGTAGTGAAGCACGGGTATCTTGCTAGTATATATATATATATACAGTAAGTCGATAAAATATAGGTGTTATTTTATTTTCTCTTTCCAATCATTCTCCTTGTTTTACTTTCTTTTTCACACACATTTAGGGACTCTTGAACGGAGAGTACGTCCTAACTTTGAGTTGTGCCACCTCACAGATCCAACTTTGCTACCATTCTTGCTTCACATAGCCCATTTATCACAGCGGGTATGACATGTTCTTGGAACTGATTTCACTCATGTGAAACTACTCCAACGTTTGGTCTCAATAGTACGGACCTTCACAGTTTCAGGCGTCATTCACGCACAACCCTATTAATTTGAGACGAAGTCCTACTCATGCAAGTAGCTGAGGTTGGTGAATCACAATAAAGTTAACCGTCAACAAGTTTGTCAAGTATTTTCATAATTCTGCTTCATCTTCCTCCTCTCTATGGCCCATACAGCCCATGAAGTTCCTGCGACCTGCCAAGACGACTGCTGCCCAGATATATGGCCAGAAAATTTCGGAGTGTCTCATAATTACTTTTAATATTCCTTGAAATTCATGATAAGTTCCATAGCCTCTTATAACCAGATATCTCGTAAGTTTACTTCCCCTGTCTGTATGAACCCTGTTCACATCTTTACAGTGACGAAACTTTATGCGCGGTCTTTTTCACTAGAATTATCACTTCCTCGCAACTTGCTTTCTGTGTTCCACCACATAACATCGTACGTGTTCAAAATATGACACCGATGGTCATATACTCTTTTCTAATTCAAGCGGTAGTCAAATAATTTATCATGACAGAAACGGTGAATCAGTTTGTTTGCTGGTAATTTAGATTTCTCATTACAAAGAAAACGAACTAGCTGAGCATGATACAGTATGTATAATATGAATAACTGGAAGAACGGTAAGCTAGAGACAGTCAAATCTAAATTTCCGAATATATACGGCGATTTATAATAATGTTATTTTATACCTCCCACTAGCTGTTAATTCTACTGGTTTTGGTGACATATATATGCCGGAATTTTGCCCCGTAAGAATTATTTTAAAGGCTAGTAAATCTAGCGAGATGTGGCAGACTTACTTGAAGAAAACATACTTGCTGAGCACGATACAGTGTGTATAATATGAATAATAAAGTACAGATAATTTTTTCTTTTTTGCAAATTTAAAGTCAATTTTCTACAGCATTTCATTTCCTGCTTATTTACTCAATGTCATCGTACTGTGCCTCCCCTCTACTGGGATCACGCAAATGTTTGTTGTCATGCTTGAAATTAAAACGGTTTTGAGTAAAAAGGGTCTGCCTATTAAAGCACTTTTATTGCTGGATAACTCAGGGTCGCATCCAGATGAACAGGAATTAGTATGTGGTGGAATTCGTGCTTTATTTTTGCCACGTATGGTAATATGTTTGATGCAACATATGGATCAGTGCGATTTGGGACGTCTAAAAAGAAAGTATCGATACTGCCTTCTACATTCACTCCTGGAAGCAATAGAACCTGAGGAAAACATTACGAACGTCCTCAAACAAAGAACCATGAGGAACGTAGTGTATTGGTTACCAGAATCATGGGACGAAGTGAAGTCAGAGACACTCACGAAATCATGGAAGAAGATTTGAGGAAGTGTTGTGTCTGCTGACAGTAACTCCGACGACAGCAATGATGATGACTAGGGCCCGGATGTTTATACAGTAATAGGTTAGAATGCAAACTTACTGAAGCGAGTAATAAGTAGAGTCTACCCACACGACGGTAATGCTATGAGGATTGCATAAACATTAGGGGTTCGGCCCATTAGAACCCCTGGAATTTATGTTGCTTCCATTACAACCGAAGTTATTTAGTAAAAAAATTATGTAGTAGGAAATGTCAACCAGCCCGCTCTAACGCAGTGTAGTGGGAGTAACATAAATTCTAGGGGTTGTAATGGGCCGAACCCCTAATGTTTATGCAAACCTCATAGCATTACCGTCGTGCGGGTACACTCTACTTATTACTGGCTTCAGTAAGTTTGCATCCTAACCTATTACTGCATAAACATCCGGGCCCTAATGATGACATACCAAACTTGTCAGATCTAATCTCGCACATACTCGAATGTAAAGATGCTAGTGAAATCGAAGTTACTGAATGGATGAAGAGTGATGAACAGTATGAACTTACAGACGCACCAATCATTGAAATGTTGAATGAACGAACAGACGTTAGCGAGAAAGAAGTTTTAATAGAGACGACGCCAAATATGTCTCACTTCGAGTGTCTCGCTGCGTTGGAGGCGGCACTATGCTACGTAGAACAACAACCAGAGGCAACCCCCACCGATACCCTGCTCTGCATGTGAATAAAGATTTGTTTCAAAAAATAATCTTAATCCATGTCATAACACTATATGAAATGACAATACAGGACCTTAGCTTCAATCGTTGCCGATTTCTTTTTTATGTTTCGCGATTTTCTCTGCGTTGCTCCGTGTAGTGCGAGTTATTCCAAATCCGATGTTCCTTTCCTCCCACGCCGCTTAATTATCTAGGATTATCGAGACTCTTTTATATTGTATATGACAACGAAGAACTTACTACTAGAGCAAACCAGAAGGAAAATAAAGGGGAGGACAAAACACAACTCCGTGAACAGCAATATCTTCCTATCGTTAGTGTGGGTTTGACGCGAACTGTACTTCCGTCCAATTCCAGCTTTGGTTAACATCTAGCTCTACGTAGGAAGGAATGTGTGGCGTACGCAACAGTGGTGGAATGATGCTTTACGTGCTACGAGGCAGCGGTAATTCTTCCCAGTTAATTACGCCTGCGTCCCATGTCGATAGAGCGATCCATGCTTCTCAAAGGGTACGGAATCTCGATTATTATTGCCCGGTTCTAACGTTTCGCATCACGTAAATCGATACTAAAATTCCTAAACTAATACAATTTGAACTAAGATGTGTACGCTTAAATCGATGCGTAATTCAGCAAGAAATAGTAACAAGCGTAAGTTACACCTATAATAATATACCGTGTGGCCCTTTTAATATTAGAGTCCGGCTCCATGAATAAACTTTAGCTGGTCTTTGGTCCAATGGGTAACGGTTTCGACTCCCAGCCGGTTTGGGGATTTTAAACTTCAGTGGTTAATCCTTCTAGCTCGGGGACTGGGCGTGTGTGCCGCCTTCAAAATTATATTTCATCTTAGGTAGGGCCCCATCCTCATAGAGACGCAGGTCGCCCATATTTTTTAACTCGAAAACCTGCATTATTATTATTATTATTATTATTATTATTATTATTATTATTATTACTATTATTATTATTATTATTATTATTATTATTATTATTATTATTATTATTATTATTGTTGTTGTTGTTATTTATTATTGGTATTGTTATTATTATTAGAAAGTAGCTCTTTAAAGATAAGTTTGCTGTAACTTGCATCATTAGTTCTATCCTAACATAGAATTAAGTAAGAAATTTATTCTCCACCATTCCAGACGTAGCGGTTTCCTCCCATCAACTTCAGGCGAATCCCAGAGGACGTCCGCTTTCAGCCCAATCCTACTTCCGAAAAGGCTGTACGGTGATATTACACGCGTGCACACACATACACACACACAGGCGCGCGCGCGTTAAATTTATGGAACTGTTGACCAGGTTGTCTCGAATCTTCTAAATGAAGCGACTGCATCAACTATATCTATCCATCCTTATATTTCCTCCTCATTTCCGGTCATTCAGTTTCCTCGTTTACTCTTCTCTTCACCTCTCTTTTCTTTTCCTCTAACCGAGTGAACTGGCCGCGGTGTTAAGGTCGCGTAGCTGTGAGCTTGCATTCGGGAGATCGAGGGTTCGAATCTCACCGTCGGCAGCCCTGAAGATGGTTTTCCGTGTTTTCCCATTTTCTCATCAGGCTACGGCCACTACCTTCCCAATACAAACCCTTTCTCATCTTTACGTCACCGAAAATCTTCCATGTGTTAGTGCAACGTTAAACCACTATCAAAAAAATATTTCCTCTTATCCGATTCTCTTCCCTTCTTCTTATTCCAATAATTTCTCTTCTTTCTTTAATTTTCTTTATTTTACGAGCTTATGTTGGTTGCTACGTTTCTACGTCGCATAACTTTGTTACTTTTTCATTGCTTTTTTTTATTTCCCTTCCTGATTACTCCTTCAACATTCCATTTTTCCCTACTTATCATTCTACGGTCATTCACTTTTTCTCTTGCATTACATTAAAAAAGGCAAGCTTGAGGTTTTACATGACTGTCGACATCGTGGCCATAGCCACAGGACCTCCCATTTTACGTTCAAACCGCACCACCAAGACGTATCAAAATCTCACATGTACTGGCGGTCTACGTAAGAAGCCAATGACGACACTCTGTCTATTAAGTACCTTCTATTTTCCTCCCTCCTTGCCTTCTCCCTTTCTGCTCCTGTATGTTCTTCATTTACAATTATCATTAACTCAAAGCGTCCAACCAAATTTCTTTCCCTTTGCTGTATGTAATTCTATTTGTGATCTCACCCTTGCTAAAAGATTTCTGGAGAACTCCATCATTTACAAATTTACTCACACAAATTTCTGTGATCATTTCTCTGTGGTGTTATTACTCAAAGGTTTTCAGCCTCCCTCTTTTCGCCTGCTGTGGCATTTGTCCAAGTGTAGCTCTCTTGTAATGCTGTACTCCATACGTAGAGTTTTTTGAATATTTTACTGCAGTCTATTTCTTCATCGATAGTGAATTACTCTATCTGAAGGCGTGTTTCAAGAATAGAATTTTGGGTTATAGCAAACATTAAATTAAAATTCCCAACTCTGGGTTATCAGAGCTCTATTACAAACTAATACAAAGAAGATGGTAAAATTGAAATAAAATTATCGTTCACCTCGTATGCCCCTACTTCATTTTTGAGATATGAAGGTGACATATCACAGCTCTTCCGAAATACTGGGCTGTGGTACCCATGGTACCAAATAAATAAATTACTCAAGATATTAAATCTATACTTGCAGATTTCCTTTCCTAGTGAATTTACCAGTTACAACACATTCGAATATTTAATTCACCAATACATTTCAAAAATAATTATTGGATGTAGGCTAAGTAAGCTTGGGAGTCCATGATCTTCTGTTGGAATAGGTACAGAAAGCTTTATTTGACTCTCTCGTCTTCCCTCGAAGTGAGCAGGTTGTTACATAACACAAATTTAAGGGCTCGTCGTCGCTGAAGTATTATTGAGTGCATACAGAACAAGTTCTCTGAGATAACCAGATACGATTATACTTGTAAGTTATGACCGTGTGGCATCCCCAGCTAGTGGTATTGTCCGAGTTTTGGGTAAAGAGTACAGCAAGCAGGTAAACAGAGAAGGGGAAATAATTCTTCTGATATACAGGATGTATCATAATTATAAGTTATTAGATACTTTGTATGTTAGAGTTACATGTTACAATGACTGCGCAGTGTATTTACACGTAGTTGAAGGAAGTAAGGCTAAGTAAGACTGTTTTCTTGATCATTAAAAACAATTTCATTTCTACCAAAGTAACTGAAAATGTTCTCACTGTTGTATTAGGTGACGTTTACACACAATGGAGTCAGTGTTGGCTGGTAACCAAAAATTCTAAGTTATCTCGCAAACGGCTCCTATACCGACCAATGTTTACTAAGGCCTTTTGCTCCTACTATCGTGTACTTACAGCTATTTTAATTTGCCCTATTAATTATTATACACCCTGTATGAAATGAAAACCCTACAACCTGTTTTCCAGTCATTGACCGGGTCAGGGGTGGAATGAATTAAGCCCCGATCTTGCGGCGAGGTCAGAAATTGTGTCGGCTGCAGAGGCCTGTCGCACTCCTCTATGGTAATGATTAATGACTGACAGATGAAGTGAAGTTATATTGGAGAGTGTTGCTGGAATGAAAGATGACAGGGAAAACCGGAGTACCCGGAGAGAAATCTGTCCTGCCTCCACTTTGTCCAGCACAAATCTCACATGGAGTGACCAGGATTTGAACCACGGAACCCAGCAGTGAGGGGCCGACGCGCTGCTGCCTGAGCCACGGAGGCTTCTATTCACCCTGTATATATGTGGCTAATTACAGACGTCTGTTGGACTGGTGGCGTACAGTACTTGAGTTGGTCAGGTGCTCGTCTTCTGAACTCTGGCCTCAATATTGTGATATTGCATTTAAGAATGCCCCCACCAGAGTAGAAGTTGAAGTTACGTACATATTATTTCAATAAAATCAAAGCCATTGACTATATGTTCGTAAGCACACGTGTATCCCTCACCAAAGAGGAGATACCGTGGGTGATATTCTACCGTCCGCCCCCCACAGAGAAAAGCCGTATGTGGAGGGAGTACTCACTCTTTCGTGTTTTTGAGGGATTCGTAGTATGATATGTTGCATTATATGAAGAGGAAAGTATTAACACAATTACAGATACCCAGATCCCAAGCAAGATGAATTAAATAGCTGTCGCTAATATCTCCAATTCTACCGGAAATAGAACCGTGAACCCTCTGAACAGAGCGTTCATCCGAACAACGCTCCAGCTAAGGAGCTAGACACAATGTGAGCAATATAGCCCAGATAATTTTCGATTTATTTCCCATGTATTGCGAAAATTTGTGAATTGGGCAGCCTTTTGTTGGTTGGAGAAACAGAAGAAAGCATTTAGTTGTAAATACATATATTTTACAAATATGAAGTTTTCAGTTTTGCATGAGGAAAGTTAATTTCATTACTAACATCAAAACAACGTAGATCTCACTTTCTAGGAACAACACTCTCGACTAAGAAAGTACTGCTGTCTCCACAATGCTACATCGATCTAACTTGCACTTACAGGACGAGGAAAGCCTGCAGCTAAGTACCTGCTGCTGTAAGTAAAGAGCCCTGTTAACTAAAGTGGACGGTTACAAGTCCAGTGCTTCCACCAAGATTTGTAGCTAGCCATGACAGTTTCTTATTGCAAAGACATTCGTCCTGTTTCCTGAAAGACAAACTGCTCTTAAATCAATGCCGTAATATAACAGTACTTTACAAGCGAACGGTTCCTAGTCGCACAGCCAACTTTGTCGTTTCAAGACATTATTAACGCTGAGTAGACAAGAGCCTCTGCTACCCCTGTGATATTCGGAAGGCTAGTATATAACAACCTCAATAGTACAGACGATACACTACGGAAATTATTTTATGATTTGAAATTCTGGCTCGTCCTATACTGCCGGACTGAGTGCAGTACTGACTATCTGAGCACAAGTTGGCGGGTTCAACATTTTAGTTCGGTGGTATTCGAAGATGGTCATATACATAAACCTCGTATCGACAGATTTACTGGTAGGTAAAAGAACACCTTTGGGGCAACATTCAGGCATCTCGACGTCTCGCAAACAGTAAAATTTGTTAATGGGACCTAAAATCAATAAAAACATATTATGCGGACTTAAAACAGTTATTTTTTTAAAATCTTTTGCCATTCGGAGGCTGCCTAAGACGAAAAATATACAAAATCAATTTCATTCAAAAATAAAACAATGAAAGTAAATTATATCTCAGTCTGGCGAATATAAATGATGTCTGAGTATCAATAGAGAACCCTTGAGCGCTTTCATCCCCCAGTCACTGAACTCCTTGGAACTGATGTTGAAGGTCTTCATCAGCTCTATCGTCATCTTAGGGACTGTCCCTCTCTCACCGATCATGAGACCCCTCACTTCTATGTCGACCAGCTCATATTTACAGTCGAACCTCGATATCTCAAACCTGCATTACTCGAACTTTCCGTATCTCGAAGTAACGTAAATTTCCCGGCCGTTTGGCCTATTCTTCACGTGTATTTATTTCTCTCTTACTCGAAATTCGGTTACACGAATTTGTCGATTTCTCGAAGCAAACATTTCCTCCCTTGAAGCAAAAAATACTCTAACTCGAATTTTGTGCAATATCGATTGTGCAATACACCATTTGTGGTTTGTGAGTAACAGTTGACAAGTACAGAAAGGTTTAGAGTGATGCTAGAAGCTAATATGACGGGTACAGAAAAATTAAACTTCCTAATGATCGGGAAGTCGGCGAAACCTCGCTGTTTCTCAGGTGTGAATTAATTACCAGTCACGTACAAAAGCAACCCCCGAAGTCGCGGATGACGAGATCCGTTTATGAATCTCGGGTGCGTGGTGTTGAAAATGAAATGTCGTATGGCTTTTAGTGCCGGGATATCCCAGGACGGGTTCGGCTCGCAAGGTGCAGGTCTTTCTATTTGACCCCCGTAGGTGACCTGCGCGTCATGATCAGGATGAAATGACGATTAAGACAACATATACACCCAGCCCCCGGGCAATTGGAATTAAGCAATTAAGGTTAAAATCCCTGACCCGGCCGGGAATCGAACCCGGGACCCTGTGTACCGAAGGCCAGTACGCTGACCGTTCAGCCAACGAGTCGGACCGTGGTACTGATGAGAAGTTTCAACGTGAAGGGAGGAAAGGTTAACAGTAACAAACAGAAGAGACTTACGAATTTTTTCCGAAGGTTTTAACCGAAGTGCGTTTCTTGTTTAACTATTGTATGCACTGTATCCTGTATTCTAAACAATTACTCTAATAAGAGTTATAATTGAATTTATGCCGTAAAATAGTGTTTGTATATTTTTAAATACTGTTAAAATAATCTATTTGTATAAGTTCATAGATAGATAAGATCCAATTATGTGCTATACATGCTTAAAAATGGTATACTCTATATCTCGAAATTTCGACTTGAAATAAAATGTAGCTCCCGAGGTGATTCGTGATATCGACGTTCCGCTGCATTCTTATGTTACGGCACTCTAGGCAGGTAGATATAATTTTCTCTTTCTATTTCGTCCGGTTGGTCGGAGTGCGTCTCAAATCTTACTGTGGGCTCTAATATACAGTATACCCTTTCTTCCCTTTAATGGCGATCATGTCTATCCTTCTCGTGCTGCCATTTACTCCGATGTCATGGACTTCCTCATACACTTGAAATCCTTTCTCACGGAGCGTCCGTGCTATGGCCGACCTGATGTTGTGATGTCTGGTGTTTCGAAGGGCTTCACCGGAGGCACAGGATCCCAGGACGTCAGGTAATATTTTAGTCTCACTGCATCTTCTGCAGCGGTTACCATCAAGGGACCTTCCCGGTTCAGCTCTTACAGGTGCAAAGTTATGTGCCATTTTCAGCGCATCCCACCACTCCGTGGTAGAAAGGCCATCATGGTTTCTAACCCAGCGGTTTTCAGGAGGGAACTCTTTGTACAGACCTTTGCTTCTCAATTGGCACCATTTCTCATATTCAGATTCTCGTAATTTATTTCTGAGTTTCTTGGTGTCATACTCACCGTGCCTGTTCTTCACATTCTCAGTTTTATCATTTACGTTTAGCTCAGTTACGCATCTGTTAATTTCTTCATCTAGTTTTCTAGTGGCTTCAATATATTGACTCCCCTCCCGTTTCAGAATGTTGCAGCTGTTTATATTCTGAAGCAAGGCTTCCCAGCTTGCCCTAAAAACACTTAACCCTTTGCACCGTTTATCAGAGTAAATCATAGAATGCGGGGTGTCAGTAGGAAGGGATAAGATCTCCTTTAGTGTACTCTTAACAAGTTTATCAGCATCTTCTAAACCCGCCGTGGTATTTTACCTGCAGGAACGTAGAGAAACGGTCAACGTAGAGCAAACTGAACAATTGAGAATTGAACATTTCTGATCCGGATAAAGCCAAGGGCAGGATGATAACGAGGTGAGTTTCTACTGAAGGAGTGCCATTGTCTTCTTGCAATCAAATAATATAGTATCTGTATAATTTACCCCTAAGTATTTCACACATTCGTTCCGAGAAATGCATTTAATCTCCATACCTTCTTCGACTTATAATAATAATAATAATAATAATAATAATAATAATAATAATAATAATAATAATAATAATAATAATAATAATAATAATAATAATAATAATTGTGACGGGAGGTACACCTCAACTCCGCATATTTAGAAGAAGTGCCTTAAGGAACGCCAGCTCTTCAGTGCCTCTTCAGTGACGCCTAGGCTATTTATGATAGCTGTTGGCGGAGCTGCAGAGGATCAAACCAGCCTTCGGGCTGAATACCCAACATACATACATACATATATACATACCCCTGTGTACAAAATTATTAATTATAGGTTGTGCGTAGAGAAGCCTGATGTTATGAGATTGATTAGGCTGTATGAAAATGGGAGCCAGTCTCCTTTGTTGAAGTCGGAGAGCTTGTACACTCTTTCTGGGTTTTGTATAATATGCAGTGCGGTCTTGGAAGGTCGTATATGTAACCCTTGGAGCAAAGTGCTCTTGAATTGGGAGATTTCTCTCCTCGTCTAACTAAACGCAATATTTGCGATGTTGTAAAACTTGTAAAATTGGAGCTGGAAGCTCAGCACATGTAATTTTCAACCCTTGGGGTATTCCTTCTAGTATCAAACTACTATTTGTATCCGTAACCTTGTTATTTCACTAAGTGAAAAGTTAGTTAAGTTTGAGATTTGAAAAGGAATATAACTTTAATTTTTTTAGTTAATCTTTGATATCGTAGATAGACCAATTTCAACCAGCACCTTCCTTCACCTCCCTCTGAACCACGGAAACTCCGTAACAATAATAATATTAATACGAATAATGTCCGCCTCCGTAGCGTAACGGTTAGTGTTATTAGCTGCCGTCCTCGGGGGCCCGAGTTCGATTCCTGGTACTACCGGAAATTTAAGAATGGCGGGAGGGCTGGTGTGTGGTTGAAATGGTACACGCAGCTCACCTCCATTGGGGATGTGCCTGAAAAGAACTGCACCACCTCGCGACGAGGACACGAGTTTACTTTACTAGTACTAATACGAGTAATAATAATAATAATAATAATAATAATAATAATAATAATAATAATAATAATATTTTCTACCGCTTTTACCACACACGTGGCGTCACGGGTGCGAATTCTATTGCACATGTGAATTAAGTCCTGTTTTACGGCTGGATGCCCTTGCTGACGCCAACCCTATATGGAGGGATGTAATCACTATTGCGTGTTTCTGTGGTGGTTGGTAGTGTGGTGTATTGAATATGATGAGGAGAGTGTTGGGGCATACACAAACACCCTGTCCCCGAAAGGGAAGAATCAATCAGTCGTCGAGTACCCATAAGAAGAATCCCTCCCAGCGAGATAAAGATCGCCTGCGTAAGGGGAGTTAAAAGGAACAAGTCTATCAGTTCAACAGCACATTCAAGATATCAGATAATTGGCAAAATGTAACGGTTAATACGTGTTAGTACTGTCGTTCACTTGCATTTGACAGTAGACAATGGACGAATGCCAATTTACTGCATCAAACACACTCTTATCAAGGGATCACGATTTTCCCTCCAGCTCGCAGATGAATCATCCAACTTCCCGATGTTGCGATTACTGTTCGCAATTAGATCAGAATTCCCAAGTACTGTTCACACAATTTGTTTTGGCTTTAAGTCGCACCGACACAGATAGGTCTTATGCGACGATGGGACGGGAAACGGCTAGTAGTGGGAAGGAAACGACCGTGGCTTTAACTAAGGTACAGCCCCAACATTTGCCTGGCGTGAAAATGGAAAACCAAGGAAAACCATCTTCAGGGCTGCCAACAGCGGGTTTCGAACCCCTATCTGCTGAATAAAAGTTCATAGTTGCTGCCCCTAACCGCACGGCCAACTCGCTCGGTTGTTCAGCCATATTAACAAACAGTATGTAATATTTTTTTTTAAATTCTAGATGCTACATTTTACATAGTGAATGTGTACAAACCAGACCTAACGGCATACATATTATGGGGTTGTGATATCTGTATTACCACAATAGTGTCTGTTAGCAATTGACCAGACTGTGAACCATCTGTCGAAATAACACAAAGCCAATGTTTTCACTGAAAGTGAACAGATCTTTCAAAACTTACCTAGTTGGTACTACTTAATTATTACTATTTATTTTCTATTTATTAATCTGAAGAATGAACATCACTGAAGCAAGATTAATGTTCGAAAGTGTAATATTCTACGAATTATAAAATAAATCACTTCATTTTCCTTTGAATTAACTATAACATTATGGTGGGTTTGACCTGAAGTCAATCTTCAGGCAAGAGGTACTGTACTAAACACAAAATTATTGAGCATCCTTCTCCGAAACAAGCATTACTACGATGATTTTTAAGCTATCTAATAGATTGCCATTTGCAATATATTATTGCGGGAATTTACACACGATTGAATATAAATATGTTGAGAGTTTCACGTGATAATAGTCACAAGACCTCTAATTTTACTTGGAATCCAACCCAAAGGAACATTATTTTTCATTTCATAAATCTCAAATGCATTGTATGGGACGATTGAATGCTCACAATAATAAAGTTTGACATTACTGATTATACAACAATGAAGAATAGCGAGCAAGAAGGAATGATAATATTAGAGAAAAACGTTAAGAAACATTTGATCAATATTACTCTTTTTATCTTTTTCAAACAGAAGGTCTCTGGAAATGGGGTTAAATACTTTTGGTTCCCCAGCCTGTGTGTAAAGTTTTCCGCTAGCACCGAAGTTCTTTCTTTGTATTTCGCTGTGACATAAATTAAAGGAACCTTGGGGAATTGGTACAAAGCCGTAATTGAAATGTAAGTCGCGATATGAAAATGGGCAATCTTGCGAGGAAATGAGAACATTTTCCCGGCCAGTGAGTTCGCAAGCTAGGAGCACGCAACAATACACACAAGCAAGAGGGCCTCCTGCTTTCATAACGCCAGCGTCACGGACAGCTGAGTTCATGCCGCCGCGAACAAAACACGCCAGCTTACAAGGAAGAACTTCAAGAAGCTAAATGAAAGGAACTCGCGCCTGAAAATTGTTGTCATTGAAATGTACGACATAAACTTTAAATTATACAAGTGGCGGAAATCCTACGAAGACTTGAATTAAGAATAAATTGTGAAGATGGAATATGCAGTAAAGGTTGTACGAGTTGGAAGATACTGTTCAGTCTCTTTTATCCTAAATGAATACAATGAAGCCAGTGAGCTGATGCGTTTAGCTGGGTGCGAATAAACATAATTCTATTTGTAAGCAAAAAATAAAACATAAAACAAATAAAAGTAACAATATCTCAACGATAAGAAAGTCATCTCCGTTACTGGCCATGAAAATACACGGAGTGGGAAAAGTAGAGTAAAACTGGATAGCCAATAGAGTTAGTCAGATGAGATATTCTAGAATAATTTATAAATCGTTAAAGGAATTGAAAATCTTTTTTCTCTTTTAATAATGTTAAGAGGTGACCCATAACCGAACCTGAAGTACTTTTCAAGAGTGAAAAACACTCGATATCTGCCGAGATAAGGATTTTAACTTTGTATTTTTAAATTTAAATACAATAATTTCTACATCTATCTTAAGAATATTGAACGTTGTAAATTAAGAGTCGTGATTACTTTCAGTATTCGACAAGTAGTTCACGAGAAAGTGGAGTGTATTCAGACACGTGCTGTGGGCCACCCTGTTCGAATTAATCACTAGACAGACGTCCGAAGCACACCCTACGTATGAACACACAGCTTGTTGATACACAGAGTTACTTGATTCTCTTCGAACAGCTAGGTATTGACTCCCGTATACACACAAGTACACTCTGGTAACATTGTATGATTTAAAACGTACATTTAACCAATATCTGAAATTATACCGAGGTTGTATTTATTCAGTATTAATGGGCGAAAGGGCCAATGGGCTAAAGGGCCAGAAATACACAATAAGGTGGACAAGGGTTAACATTACATGTCATGACAATAATGGTGTCCCTTAGAAGCAGTCGCATATCCATGTTTCCTTTACCAGTTATCTACGACAATATTAAAGGTTAGAAGAATATGATATCTTAGTTCACTTACGAGCAGGTTACAGCAAATACCTAGCTGCCAGGAAAAGATTAAAGGTATCTTTATAACAAGGGGCACAGGATTCATACGTAGTGCAAGGAAGAACTTCAAGAAGCTAAATGAAAGGAACTGGCGCCTGAAAATTGTTGTCATTGAAATATACGATATAAACTTTAAATTATACAAGTGGCGGAAATCCTACGAAGACTTGAATTAAAAATAAATTGTGAAGATGGAATATGCACTAAAGGTTGTACGAGTTAGAAGATATTGTTCAGTCTCTTTTATCCTAAATCGGCTGGTGTTCTGATATTTTGAATAGTTAGTTGTGCCAAATTATTGTGAATTTTAGTGCGGGGGGGGATGGGGAGTAAGCAGAGGATGCAAAATCTTGTCCTTATCCATGTTTCCTTTACCAGTTATCTACGACAATATTAAAGGTTAGAAGAATATAATGATATCTTAGTTCACTTACGAGCAGGTTACAGCAAATACCTAGCTGCCAGGAAAAGATTAAAGGTATCCTTATAACAAGGGGCACAGGATTCATACGTAGTGCTGGTCTCGGCCACCTTGGTAGCGATTCATTCGAATAAGGGGGTCGACGGCTAGCAAATGAAGCACGTAGTACTCGTGGTCGAAAGCAACGTGAACCGAGTATTTAAGCGTTAGAATGTTGGTCATACTGATTAGTAATTTCAAAAAATTACCTTGATATCTCACGCCATTGTAATTTTATCAGGGGCTGAAGTTAGCCAATCAGATCGCATCGCGGGTGAATTGAAATGGGCTTTACAAGGCGAAGTTGTTAAATCTGCGCGTAACTTGATCGGGTTTGAGAGCAATTGAGACGTAGCGGTTTTCTCTCATCAGCTTCAGGCGAATCCCAGGGTACGTCCGCTTTTAGCCTAATTCCACTCCCAGTAAATCATTAAAACACATTCTTGTACCGACAATACATCGGCACAGGCTGTACGGTGACACACGCATACATACATTAAGTTCATAGAACTATTGACCAGGTTGCCTCAAATCTTCTAAATGAAGCAGCTGCTTCAACTATATCTATCTTTATATCTTTCTCATCCTTTCCTTTGATTCAGTTTCCTCTTTCTCTCCTTCCTTCCCTTCTCTTCCCTTATTACCAAGTGAGTTGTCCTCGCGGTTAGGGTTGTGTAGCTATAAGCTTGCATTCGGGAGGGGGTACGCTCGAATCCCACTGACAGCAGCCGTGAATGGGGTTCGAACCCACCATCTTCCGAATACTGGATTCTGGCCGCACTTAAGCGACTGCACCTACCGAGTTCGGTAGAGTGTGAAATAAAGAATGTTTTATAACTTGCACTGTATTTGTGAGGAACAACAGCAGTTGCGACCGGTACTCTCTTCTGACTTCAAATTTCTTGCCCTGATCTCGACGATATTGAGTTCCACCACTTAACCTCGTATTTAAGTAAAATAGGACGTAGGCTAAAAGCTGGAACACAGACACAGCCACACAACACATATCGCAACACCTACAGAAACTTGTACTCTGGCTCATCGATTGAAAGGTATAGGTCAATCCGCAGAAAACAAAGACAGTACACTTTACACAAAAATATAAACAACCACAATAGTAGCTCACACTACACAACCGACCCATACAGAGAGTTAACAGTCACAAGTATTTGGAAATGTCACTAGACTCAAGACTTAACCTACAGAAACACATCAACAACACCATACAACGAGCTAGACAACATGTTTAATGCTATAACCACTAATACACAGTATCTCAAAAACATGTCAAACATATTTACACCAAAACCAATCAGATCAATTCTCACATACGCACTTCCAGCCATAGGTTTCATATCCATAAATTCCATACAAAAAATACAAATAATTCAAGACTGGAAACTACACTTATCAGTAAAAGACTTCTCTATCCCCAAAGCACAACTACACATCACTTAGGTTCCTTACACTTACGACAAACCTTTATAACACCACTACAATCCACTAATTCGTACCCTAGGCCAATTTGAGCCAAATTGTAAAGATAAATTCCACCGCCGAACTAAATACATACTTACATCCTTATCAACCCAGACTAAGCCCCGCTCACACCACCTTTCTACAACAATCAGCATCAACAAGATAGTAATACACAACAAAAATCAGCACAACCTCACAAAATGCCAACCCGACCATTAAGATAAGGACACGTTTTTGCATCCTCTGCTTACTCCCCATCCCTCCCAATAAATTTACAATAATTTGGCACAACTAGCTATTCAAAATATCAGAATTACAACACCATCTGGGACACAGTGCGCTGCAAATTCTGCGATAAACTTAATTCCATCCGTGTAACTTTCTAACATAAATTCATAAGTATGTTCCAAATCATCCGGTGCAGTAGTTGCAATTCCAAGAGCTATATTAAAAGCGGTCAGTAACTGGATAGGTCACTATCCAGGACTACCATAACGTGCCACCATAATGCTGTGTCAGCCACACAATGAAGAATAGCAACGCGCTGGCAAAAAAACACATACATGAAATCATACCACAAACACACCACTATAACTACACAAAACTATAGCACATAACCATTAACATCACCTTGCAATATCAACTAACTTCACACAAAAAACACGCACAACAAGACCGGCAGAGGAGCACCAATGGGTATCGGTACTCACATACCACCTATCTCTTCGGAAAAAGGTGCACATACGGACCATACATGACCAAGGTAGCTGTATCTTAATAAAGGTCACCACCGCTACTTTCCCCTCCCTTGCGTCACCGAAAACCTTCCATGTTTTAGTAGAAAAAAGGAAAGTGACAGTGAAGGTGAGATAGAAGGGAAACGGGGACAAGAGTGGTGAAATATATCCTGGACTTGGGCAGTGGTTCGACATCCAGGATACGGCAATGCTGACACAATATGAGAACTTACTCAGTGATGGTCCCCAACAATATATGACGACACGACACTTTCTGTGTGCAGGAAGTGATATTTTCTATTACGAGAGAGGGATTTTGAAACGGGTAATATTAACTTTAGTGACTGCTGCGTGAATTATTTTATTTTACAATATTTTATTTTATTTCATGCTACGGTGAATTTATCCATTTCGAATTAATTAATTATAAAGTTCACACGTCGCCACGCAAATCATAAATGTTTGAGTCGTTCAGTGACGTTTCCTGTTTTGATGTGTGTATGCATATGTTGCTATGAACGCTATTAGAGGTGTATACATGAAGTCATAAAACATCGAAATTACTATCATTTGATGCAGTGAACAGTCCACTAAGCTGTAAACATGGCCCTCCGGTCATGGATTAATGAACGTAATAACATTTTATGATCTTCTGTGATATGTGCAATACATATGTGTCGGAAATGGATTAACTTGTACAACAGTGAAGATGATCGTTGTGACAGATTGCTTGGGTTGGGAGTGCAGAGATGCCATTTTCGGTGTTAATGTATACTGAGGCACACCGCTGCAATCTGGCGGAGAAACAATTCAACAAGTTTAACTTTGGTGTTCACTGATTCATAATCTCTCAGACTATCGGTGTTTACATTAGTCTGAAGCGGATCGCAATAAATCAGAGACGATTTTTAATTAAAGGTTCGAAAAGTATCTACAGTACCGTAAAGTGTCCTTCGCTTTACTCCTTTGAGTACGGCAAGAAGTCAATTACGTCATAGTATGAAATAAATAATATTTTATAACTTTAATTGTATTTTGTCAGGAATAACCGTAGTGGCTACCGATATACCTTCAAGTGGCTACTTCCTTGTGACTTCATATTTATTAATTTAATGTAATGCAGCCAATTGCTAAGGGATAGAAATGTTCACAACATGTAGTTCTCAGTGTGCACGACTCCACCAATAATGACTGTAACGGACTAAGACAGAAGAGTGATAGGAATTTAACACCATGCAAGAAGCTCCGATACATAACTTGGAATATAGAAGGACTGAAGAACGCTTATAGCTCATTAAGTCAAGATCGATTGGATACCTATGATATCGTAGTATCATTAGAAACCTTTTTAACAGAGGAATGGACTCCACCAGGTCAGTACGTGGTCCATGTACTAGCAACGCAGGGTCCGAAAGGGCGCCCAAAAGGAGGTATTTCATGTTTAATAAATCCAGGTCTATCACCTTTTGAACTGATTATTAAAAATGAGAACGTTTTAGTTGTAAAAACTACAATGTGCACCATAATGGGTGAATACTTCCCACCAGACACCCATGAAAGTATCATAATAGAGGAGTATAGCACAGCCTTCGATAACACAAACAAGAATGAGTCCTTCATAATGACTGGTGATCTTAAGTGTAGGATAGATTATCAGACTACGAAGATAAAACTCGTTCTAGATTTCCTAGAAACAGAGGGTTTGAACCTACTTAATGATCCAGAGAAGAAAATGTACTTCTCATATAACGGGAGCAGCGCAATCTACCTCGTCTTCTCAAACATGAAGGGACTCAACCTCAAGAAACAGATAGTTCTTGAAGACGTAATTGTCAGGAAGAACTTACCAGTAGAGACGACATTAATCATATATCGAGGATACGACGGGGTTTTACATCCACGACAAGAGATGAATTCGAGAATGATTGATAGCGCCCTCCTAGTTGAGGAATTATCAAGGACACCGGATCTTTTAGAGAGGATACGTTTCTGAAATCTGAGCGAAGCAGTACATATCACAGAAAATATGCTGAAAATCTCAAAGGACAGAATGATCAAACAAATGTAGAGCTAAAACATGGTTCAATGCTGTTTGCTACCTGACAAGGAGGAATGCATTAGATGCTCTACATAAAGTGACCATATTTCAAACAGAATCAAACGTGCAAACATACTGAACACTAAGGAGGCTTTACAAAAAAGTGATTAAAGAAGCAAAGGAAGCGTCCCAGAGTATAACCGAAATTAAATTGATAGAAAGAGCGGAACAAAATCCCTACAGGGTTCTGCAACCAAGGCGACCAATATTCCCAAGACACATGACAATGGAAACGTGGACATAACATTTCAGTAAGGTACTACAGGCCAAGGAGTCAGACCATCCAAGAAGAACGACAACCATTACCCGGCTGTTCGCAGAAGACGAGCTAGAGGAGGCAATTTGGAAAATTAAAGACCACAAGGCTTGTGGTCCAGATAACCTATTTAATGAACACTTGAGCATTACAGAGCTCAAAGCAGCTTGAACATCCGTCATGAATCAATGCTTCATAAGAGAATCCATGCCGGACAGCTGGAGATACGCCACACTAATGATACTATAGAAGGGGAAAGGAAACCATGAGGATTCACACGCTTACAAGGGTATTGCATTACATGGACGCAATCGGGAGTGTATGTGCGGGGAATGTAAAAATGTATGTATACGCGGATTACATGTCAACTGCGTCTTCCTCCAGTGAATATCTACAAACAGCTTTTGATAGATTAGTGGAATGGGCAGGCAGAAACGATTTACAGCTGAATGCAAGTAAAACAGTAGTCTTGACATTCAGACGAGGAGGGAAAATTATATTGAAAGACACAATTTATTATTAGAGTGAGACGCCCGCTTCCTTTAGTACCTGGGAATGACTCTACTGGTCACGGGTACCACTTCGCGCTACATATAATGAACAACGTCGCTGCTGCGATAACAGCCATGAATGAAATCAAGCATCTGCGGAGTCTCTCAATGGATACAGCGATCGATAAAGCTCTTTCAAGTAAAGATCTCACCAATAGTGAGTTACGGACTACTTCTAATATGGAACCATCTTACCAAGAGTAATTTAAGAGATTTAGAGAAGACAAAAGCTGTTTATTTAAAGAAAGTTATAAGCCTATCGAAATTTACTCCCACACGATTGCTATACGAAATAGTAAAGGAAAGGTTCTTCATAAAGGACGTGCGATAGTGCATGCTACTACATTCTACACCTGCCTACTACAGTGTTCTAAAAGTACCTTATTCAAAGAAAAATATGGAGCACGTTTTATATCACGGATGTCACGATGACTCAAGACTGGAAACAATCAAATTATGAGCTACGATATGTCATGACACGATTTGCGGTACATGGCTTCCATCACAGAATATGTGACAATACGAGGATTGTATGTGTGGCCTGTGCAAGAATCGTTGTGATCGCTATCGCCTCCAGGAATATGGAAAAAGAGTGGTGTCCTGTGACTTCATATTTCATGCCCTGATCCAGACGATAATTAGTTCCATTACTTAACCTCGTATTTACAGTAAGTAGAATAGAGGCGTTAACTCTCGCCTTTGTTCCCCTTCCTCCCCCAAAAATAATCTGGTACTCATTTCTGTTGCAGGTTGTGTGAACTTCAGGGGCGTCCCTCTCCATCTATGGAGGTCCCATCTCTAATTATCTAAACATTTTGATGGAGAAAGGAACCCACGACTTCCAGGTGAACCGAAACCACTCTTATCGCCTCGGCTAGAAGTACCTGAGAAATAAATCTAAATTAAGTTAATAATATTGAATGTAATAATAACTCATTGAATATACAGATTATTACCGGCCTTGGCGTGCAAAGACAACGTCTGCCCAGCCTGAAAGGCTGCTGATTTTCACTACCACGTTTTTCACGCAGGTCACCCATGCGGCGTCATGTATGTACACTGACGTTTATGAAAATTGATACACCAGGAAAGAAACACGTGCTTGAAATGAACCTTATACCATATTTTCGGTACATGAGACTACACAAATGATGAAGCTTACAGATCTATATATGACCTTTGAGCTTGAGTATTCAGTATTTTGTGCAGCCTTCATGCGCTGAGATCAGAGCCCGTTAACGTCGTGGTATGGAATCGAAAAGGTTCTAGATACGTTCCTAGGGAATCTCTCTTCACGCAGTTTGTACGCGTGTCCAAAAATCACCGACTCTGGTTACTACAGGACCCTGACGAACAAGTTGCCAACCAACCGTATCCCGGACATGTTTGATGGACAATATGGCAGGCGAACGTTGAGACCAGGGAAGAAATTGTACGCGCCGGTCATCAAAGAAGGCTTACACACTCCTCGACACGTGTGGCGGGGCATTGTCCTGCTGATATGTGGAATGTGGAGTTGCCTGAAGAGGGGGAGTACCTTGGTATTTAAAACCTCCCTCATGTACCGGTTGCTATTCAAATTGCCCTCAATACGTTGGAGGTGAAATCGGTTGTTGATGCGGTCATCACTGTAGGGCAGGTTCAAGCGAGGCTCGGAGTACACTGCATTTTGCCACTCTGCACGCCAATGACGGCGTTCACATGCCCATTGCAGTCTGTAGCTTTTGTGGTTTCTGGACAATGGAATCCGACGCAAAGGTGTGTGTGGAACCAGTCCAATATGCAGCAGACGGCGTCGAACCGTCGATACAGATCGTTTCATATCTGTTGCAGTTCTCCAGCGTCAGACCAACACTGTACGAAGACGTACGGCCCGTTGTGGCCACGCAGACGAATGGTGGTCATTCCGTGCTGTGGTCATTTTGCGTGGTCCAGCATCCTCTCGACTCTGCGTGCGACCCTCTTTTATCCACTGCTGCAATACACGCATCACTGTCATAGCGGCATGCCAAGTACGAACCGAGATGTTACGGCACGACAAACCCAATTCCCGGAGACCGATCATATTGTCCCGTTCAAACTCACTCACATGCCGATATTGTGACCTTTGACGTCGATGAGGCATACTGATATTTACTTTCACATTTTCACCTTATTTGACACCTTTTCACTGATTACACTTGGCGTAACGCTTACCTTGTCAGTCCTGGGCCTACGTCTACCCCATATCTCTGAAATCCTAATCACTTATTGCTGGCACACTATTCTACACATTCGCCGAGTTTGGATTCATTCGGACCATTCTTAAACAGTATTGCAATTTTCTCAAACGTTAACATAGAACGAACTGTACCAGGCGAGCCGAACATATCCTCGCATACTCCCCGTATTAAAAGTCATACGTTAAAATAAAGCACATTGAGAGTGTCGAAAGTGGTAAGCAAGTCGCCTAGATGGCAACACTTCAGAAAGCATTCAACTTGGTCGTTGCTGGCCATACATTCATATTATTTCTATAATCATGTAGGGATAGAGCCGCATTTCGAGTATTTAAACATGTATTGTATGCTAAACTCTATTCTACACAATATAGTTACGCATACTACAACAGCTAGGTGACCAAGTTATGCAGACTATTACAGTACATCCGTATCTCTCTAACTTAAATGTTTATCTGTATCGCATCTGAAAATTAAAAATAGAAATTAAATATAAAAGAGAAATGAAAAATCTTAGCGAACTTCCCAGCACTCTCCATACTCACGTCTCCACATTCCTGTCCGCTTGCTTTAACCATCTACCTCTCCATCATCATCTCTTCCACAACACTCCAAATTATGCTGGCCAGAGAGAGAATGTTGCCCCTCAGGTGGTCCACTTAATCCGCTGAAGTTTGGGAGTGAAAACATTCAATGGAATAGGGTAGGTACTGTGAGAGAATGCTAAACACAAAGTGTGTGGATGTGTTTGTGTTTAGTGGGTAAGTACATAATACAGACAGTTTTGTCAGTACAATGCTCAGAATTAAAAGAAAAATAATGTTATTTCTATATCGGTCGTGTCCACAGTAAGAAGAAAATGCAACGTTTAATTTTCCGTCATCTCTGTATGTATTGAACCCATTACTTCCAAGGGTTCAGTATGTATGTATGTATGTATGTATGTATGTATGTATGTATGTATGTATGTATGTATGTATGTATGCACGCGCATAATAAGAAAATCACTGACCAGAATTTAATAAGAGTCTGTATGTAAAGTCGGGCAATATGGTGCTACCCTTTAGGCTATAAATAATTTTATACATAGTTTAGGGGAAGGCCTGAAATTTAATTCTCAAAAATCTATGTTATATTCTTCCTATCGATAAATAATACATACCCAAAGTTACAGAGAAAACAATTTCCGATCATTTATGCTATCATAGAGATATTCATGAATTATATTTTTGTTGCTTAGTCCATATTTCCGCCGAGCATCGCTAACATGAAATATTGTTTAAACGTGCTACCTACCGATGGTGGTGATTTTAATCGTGATTGTCTTGAGGTGAAAACCGCATGGTCATCAGCCCATATTGACAAGGAAAATGTTGAAGATGATTACGAACATTAGAAAAAAATATCGTAAGAGAACGATCGCTAAAAGAATAAGACAAAAGGGATTCATGAGAGGAGGAAGAAGGACCCTTACGTTAGATGCCCTAATATCACAGAGTTGGAAGAAAACGAAATGTAAAGACCTACAATATCGAAAGCCTACGAAAACTGACCAACAATAACATTACACTGGGTATAGTTTGCTGAGATGTGTGATGCCTCTTCTGCTGCCACTCATCACCGATACTGCTGTCTCCTGACTATACTAGCCTGCCTAAATATTGGTGGGAAGTAACTGGGGATTTAGATAGCTTACTTTTTAGCATGCCATTCATCTGGTTCATACATGTTCTGATAACTACTGGTGCGTGACAGACTGATTCATCATAATATTCTAGCTACTCGATCCCTGCTCTGAGGTGCTTTTAGAAATGAGGGATGTGAACATTTAACAGTAAAAGGCAGATTCACCGTATCACATCTCCCAGGCCTCAGAGACGGCGTTACCGTCTAGGAGGCCCGCCGTCCCCTTCAGGAACTGAATTAAAATGTTTTTAGTAGTAGTAGTAGTAGCAGCACAGGGTCTCCGCTGTTTGTGGCCGGCTCATTTCATCTCTGGAATTTGGCACTGTTATAACACCAAGGTTGTACTATTCGCGAAAAGTGATAAACTATGTCGTTTTTCATTTTATCGGCATTTCATATGATAGCAATGTGTTTAACCGCGACACTCCAGGATTATTTACTTACCAACAATTCTTTACTACAGCGGGAAATACCAGATAGAGGAAATAGACATAGTAGGTCTGATGATTGGAGCAAGGGGAACGATTCCCACTTTTGCCGCTAATTTCTGGAAACAGATGTCTGTGCCAGTTACAACGTTACGGGAGATTGCCATCATAGCCTTAAGGGGCTCACTGATAATTCTAAGAAATCACTGTTACAATTAGGCTACCTTCAACATTTCTCAAGTACAGTATATCTATTTCTCTTCTAAAAATAAATGTAAAAGTATACTTTGTCGCAAGGCAGCCTCTGCATGAGAGGAAGTATTTCATAAAATAAAATAAAATTGTATTCTGACAAGAATTCTGACTTCATTGCAATGGCCCATGACGATTTTAATATTTGTCTGTGTCTGTTACAGCATCACGAGAAAATGGACGGGTGGATTTTAATTAAACTTGGTATTAGTTTAAAATACTACTACAAATTGTTTTCGTTCTCCCCCTGAAGAGGGAGGCGAGTCTCCTAGACGGTGACGTCGTCTCTCAGCGAAAAAGTGAAAAGAAGGTGAGGGGGCTGGCGACCGTGACTTACACTAGGAACTGTCGCGACATTCGTCTTAGTGCAGGAGAATTGGGAGACCATTCTCTTGACAGGCCGAAAGTGTAAGGTTGAAGAGGATCTTAGCTGTACATTTTCCTAAATATTTCGGCAGGAGGAGCAGGAGCTTCCGAAGGGAGCAAAAACATACAAGTCGATGTATTCCACTTACGTGTGGTTTTATATGAAAATAGCTCATAGTGAATTTTTGTTCTACATCTTTTCCAATACAGTGAAATATTAGGGAAATATCAGTGGGATTCACGTGAAAGTTTATTAAAGTCCAAGAGCTGGTAACTACCTCTATAGAGTGCAAAGAGAGTTGCTATAGAGATCGTTCTTGAAATGTATTAAAGGTTTTGTATACCTATCAATAACTTTTAAATATTAATCCGGTACTAGGCACTCTTTTGTACGGGAAGGAAGATATCAAAACAAGATCAGCAATTATGGAAACAAATATGAAACTGCAAAGCACCGCAGAGAGTAAAGAAGCCAGTTGGTCACGACAAGCCACTGACAGATGACAGAAATTATTCGAACTAAAGAAAGGAAGATAATTATTATACTACTAATCATGAGCGTCCCTAAGGTACAGGTTCCTAACAGTTGTCAAAGCAAACAAACCAAATTTTAATCTTTTTAATGTTGAAAGTCGTTCTACAACTAAATGCAGCAATATGATTGATGAACTTCGCAACAGATGTCTCGTCAGGCTTTCCCCCCCCCCTCCCCACTTCTAATTCCCAGGCGCCGCTACTGAATGCCACCTGGAGGAGATCGAGTTTTAGGCTAATGTTAGGAGCACGTGGTACAATACCGTCCTTCTCCATGCAGTTTTGCAAACTGTTCACTTTTCCAAGAAAGAACACACCAGATATCATAATAGATGGCATGGCTGGATCAGTGGGTATAATCCTATACTCCCAGCGAATCCCGCACTGATTTGATCGATGATTGGCTCAATACTTTAATAAAAGTATAAATAATAACTGCTTTATTCGTAATCTATTTTTTCGTATTTCTCCAGCGATAATCTACTTTGTAGTTGAAAGACGAAATTGTCATCACCCTTGCTTTTATAACCAATGTTTCGAGTGAAAATTACGCAATAATGTACGAAATACAGGTTCTATTTCCACCCTAAGAAAGTTGAGGAAAAACGCAAAGAAACGCATGATAAGAGGCGCTTGGAATGTATGGGACTACTTTTAAGGGATTACATCTTTCTGGCCTGGATTGCTTAAGATATTCGACAGTATTGAACTACTGCAATATATGTGGACGAAATACTAAACAGTTCTTGAACTGAAAATAGCACCTTTGGAACAGACACTCCTCGAATTTATATCAAATTACCGTCTTGACTTATGGCGAGAGCAAATAATTTAACATTATATGTGTTTCTACACTTGGCTATTAGTGTACAGAACAAAAAAAACCGAGGTTATATATTGCTGAGGCTGACAACTACCTTACCAACGAAAAGCAGGTAAGAACCAAAATGGCGAGCGAGTCTTTAAGGACCCCTATCTGAGACTATGATATCAATGGGCGAGCCATATTGATAAGATAGCTATTGCATCATCCACTCGCACAGACACGGCCCTGGAAATAACCAGAAACTCGACTGAGGCTCGCACTGTATATCTAGATTAATTTTTTCACCCCATGAGAGTTTGAGTTGAAGTAGGTTAAGGCTAGTTAGATTAAGTAAATGTATGCTGTAACTGTTTACCTTACAAATACTTCTTAAAAATAGTGTGCACTAGTTACAGTGGCGAAGAAAATTGCATGGAAGGAGTGAATACTGATGATCCACATACACACAACAAGACCAACTCGATTTTACATCCTAAAGGTTCTCTCTGGAAGGTAATAAAGTAGACAAGTCCACACCTCTCTCTTCCAGCGACCTCCTCTAATTAAGAATATTGTGGCAGGCTGTGTGACGTGCTACTTAACTCACAAGCAACATTATTGAGTTAATTTCCTCTGTGACCAGCCATACCGTAAATTATTACATTACGTAATTACGGGAGGAGTACGTACGGTTCGTATCCTGCTAATGGAGTGAAACGTACCGTAAGGCACCGGTTGGCTCCTCTTACATCAGTAACACATTACCGAGGCATTGAAGTTGGGCCTTGCCAATAGTAGTAAGATTCTTCTTCTTTTCATTCATTCTTCAAGATTACTAACGATGGATCCAGCATAGAGTAGCCTACAGTACTTTAATTCTATATATTTTGCTGTCAAACATTATTGTATGAAAGTTAGTTGGGAAGTGTGAAATTCAGAGATAGTGATGTTGTTGAGATTAGAAAGGAAAACGGAGGCTGTGAAAACTGTCTCGTATTTTAGAGGAGAATTATTTCCAAATAAATCAAACTCTGAATATGTAATACTCGTTAAGTTTCTCTTATAAAAACAATTACTAATTAGCAGGAAATAGTTTATTTCTTTTTCATATTGAAAGGAATATTATTTTGTAGAAAATAGTATTGTACACAAGAATTGAGTTGATTTGGGTCATTGCTTCTTTTTGTACAGGTGCATTTCGTTTTCGATAGTGCAATTAATGTTTTTAAGGTTTGTTTACTTCTCCGTCTCCTACAGGACCTTTTCCCTTGCATCTTTCTTACAATAATTAGCTGTAATAATTGATTCCGCTCTCCCCACATAACATGTCTTAGGTATTGTGTTTTCCTTTGTTTCATAAGTTCGTTTCGTTTTGCTTTTTCATACGACGAAGGACCTCGACATTTGAAATTTTCTATATCCAAGGTATGCGCAAGAGACGACGATAGAGATACACTTCAGAGGCATCAATACATTATTCAATGCTTGGACCCATGGTCCAGCTTTCGCATTCTTGTAAAAGAACAGAGATATATAGCAACGGATCAGGCGGGTTCTTAGTTTCAGACTGAGATCTCACCTTAGAAAGAATTTCATCATATTAATCAATTGTTTTCTGGCCTGCTCAATTCTGGATTTTATCTTTCCTTATGTAAGTAGTGAAATGACCAACCTTTCAATAATTTACCACCATTTATAATGTTTTCGAGATGAGCGGAGAATGAATAATATCCAAAGCGCCTAGCGAAGTCAAAACCAACAATCGAGGTGAAATGAAATGGCGTATGGCTTTTAGTGCCGGGAGTGTCCGAGGACAAGTTCGGCTCGCCAGGTGCAGGTCTTTCGATTTGACTCCCGTAGGCGACCTGCGAGTCGTGATGAGGATGAAATGATGATGAAAACGACACATAAACCCAGGCCCCGTGCCAGCGAAATTAACCAATTAAGGTTAACATTCCCGTCCTTGCCGGGAATCGAACCCAGGACCTCTGTGACCAAAGGCCAGCACGCTAACCATTTAGCCATGGAGCCGGACAACAAACGAGGTAACAGACAAGCTTGTGCACTCTGCTGTCCCCTGTGGAGAAGACACGTAGGCATGCCAGGATAGGGATAGGCTGTAGTTCTTGCAACAGCAACAGAGCAGTAAAGTTAGTTAGCGCTGCGACGGTGAACAGGAACTACATTACCATGATGCTCACCTGTTTAGCTTTCCTATGTGAGGAAGATATATTTCAGTAGATGGCTCCTCCTGGAGAGAGAAAAAGAGTAGACTTTGAACACAAACAAATCCTAGGCACATACAATCTATTAAGAACCTTGCCTTTCAAAAGGACTGCTGCCCAAGCAGATGGCCTACGGATATTGGGGTGACACATGGACAGCATAATATTCGCAGCCTATCGCTTGCCTTTAATGATTTGGTCCGCTGCCTCTTTTGTCTCACAGCTCCGTATTTGGTCTTACAATGTTGAACAGTCCAGCTCCCAGGCTAAATGGTTAGGATGTTGGCCTTTGAACTAAGGGGTCCCTAGTTCCATTCCTGGCCGGGTTGGGGATTTTAACCTCAATTGGTTGATTCGTCTGGCTTAGTTGCTGGGTGTTTTCGATGTCTGAAACATTATAAATCATCTCAGCTAGTGCCCCAATCTGACAGAGATGCAGGTCGCCTGGCCCGTCTACTATGTAAAGACCTGCACTAGCCTTCTCCGGAGGCCTTACGCCATTATTATTATTATTATTATTATTATTATTATTATTATTATTATTATTATTATTATTATTATTATTATTATTATTATTATTACAAACATTGTTAATATTTCTTGAACGAACCTCGACCCAGCACTCAGTACAGAATAAAAATCCTTGGATTGACAGGGATTGGAACTCGAGGTTGATGAGGACGTTGATTATTATTTTAAATGGCCTAGAATCAAGGTTATCGGTCCCAAAGGCCTGAGCATTCCAGGTAAGACTCAGGCATGTTGCTTCTACTTCTAGTACGGGGGTGGCGGGTGTGAACACGATAGCTACGATAAGAATAAAATTGACATCGGTGGGACAGTAGTCTACAAATGAAGGACATGGGGTAAATATTTTCCATCAGCGAAGTTGTAACTAAGCAAGCTTAATGTCTACGGAAAATTATTATTATTATTATTATTATTATTATTATTATTATTATTATTATTATTATTATTATTATTATTATTATTATTATTATTATTATTATTATTATTTTATAATTTGCTTTACGTCGCACCGACACAGATAGGTCTTATGGCGACGATGGGATAGAAAAGGCTTATGAGTGGAAAGGAAGCGGCCGTGGCCTTAATTAAGGTACAGCCCTAGCATTTGCCTGGTGTGAAAATAAGAAACCACGGGAAATCATCTTCAGAGCTGCCGACAGTGGGGCTCGAACCCATTATCTCCCGGATGCAAGCTCACAGTTGCGTGCCCCTAACTGCACGGTCAACTCGACAGGTGGAATATTCTTATTCTTATTCTTATTCTTATTCTTATTCTTATTCTTATTCTTATTCTTATTCTTATTCTTACTCTTATTCTTATTCTTATTCTTATTATTGATATTATTATTATTATTATTATTATTATTATTATCATCATCATCATCATCTGTTTACCCTCCAGGTTCAGCTTTTCCCTCGGACTCAGCGAGGGATCCCACCTCTACCGCCTCAAGGGCAGTGTCCTGGAGCTTCAGACTCTTGGTCGGGGGATACAACTGGGGAGAATGACCAGTACCTCGCCCAGGCGGCCTCACCTGCTATGCTGAACAGGGGCCTTATGGAGGGATGGGAAGATTGGAAGGGATAGATAAGGAAGAGGGAAGGAAGCGGCCGTGGCCTTAAGGTAGGTACCATCCCGGCATTTGCCTGGAGGAGAAGTGGGAAACCACGGAAAACCACTTAGAGGATGGCTGAGGTGGGAATCGAACCCACCTCTACTCAGTTGACCTCCCGAGGCTGAGTGGACCCCGTTCCAGCCCTCGTACCACTTTTCAAATTTTCGTGGCAGAGCCGGGAATCGAACCCGGACCTCCGGGGTGGCAGCTAATCACGCTAACCACTACACCACAGAGGCGGACATTATTATTATTATTATTATTATTATTATTATTATTATTATTATTATTATTTGATCGGTGAGCTAATTGTATTAGCGATATCCGATGCTTAATGAAAGAAACTGCCTAGTGCCTTCCTATAACGTATACCCTTCTTATTTTTCTACCGCTTTTCATTCACCTTAGTGGGGCCGTGGGAGCAAATTGTGCCGTACATGTGGACTTGGTCCTGTTTTACTGCTGGTTACCCTTCCTGATGTCAATCCCATGTGGAGGAATTTATTAAATATTACGTTTCTCTGATGTGGTTTGCACTTTGGTGAGGTATGTGTACGTGACAAACACAAAAGTCCAGTCTCCGAAACGGCGCGGAAACAAACGCAGGGCCCTATGAACCGAAGCACGTGATCATCATCATCATCACCATCATCATCATCAGCCAGTTCTATCATTACATGATGTGGCCTCTTTAAGTCGTGAACTCAGGTAAATCTTTAGCAGAACTCTCCAGGTGGAACGGTCTTGAGCATTTCTCCGCCAGGTAGCAGCAGCTATTCTCTTGATGTCTTTGTCCCATCTGTCTGCCGGTCTTCCTTTAGGCTTCTGTTGCTGACTATTAATTCAAAGTGTTGGAAATTTGTGTACTGAAGATATCAATATATCGATCCAATATTCGTGAACCAGGACAAAAGGTATCGACATTTTTCTATCAACTTCAGTAAGCATTCTTCTTCTACTACCGCTTTTCCCACATATGTCGGGTCACGGGTGCGAACTGTGCCATACATATATTTATTTATTTATTTATTTATTTATTTATTTATTTATTTATTTATTTATTTATTTATTTATTTATTTATTTATTTATCTGGCCCTGTTTTACGTCTGGATGCCCTTTCTGACGCCAACCCTACAGGGTGTGATATTCAGTAATCACTATTGCGTGTTTCTGTGGTGGCTTGTAGTGTCGTGTGTTGTCTGAATATGAAGATGGAAGTGTTGGGTCAAATACAAACACCCAGTCCGCTGATCAGAAGAATTAATTAGACGCGATTAAAATCTCCGACCCGGCCTGGAGTCGAACCCGGAACCCTCTGTACCGAAGGCCTCAACGCTGGCCATTTAGCCAATGAGTCGGACCAAGTTCAGCAAGGATTAATTTTCACAAATATCTGTAAGAATCTCTGTAACAGTTAAGAAGTTCTTGGAAAAGAATTGTAACCGTTTTCCTCATTCGTGTTACAGCAAATCCAAGTACGTATTAGGTATCGTTTATTTTGGCCCGTACAGCAGCATAATAGGGTAACATATTGGAATTATAAGTGAATCTGAAGCCACAGAATATCACCAGCTGCTTTCCAGCAGATATAGTGACTGCGTTTTGCAGCACAAGTGTTATATAAACGCAATCAACTGGAGAAGATGTTAATTTCTCATTACGGACAATGAGCCATATGTTTGATCTCCCCCACATACGAGCGGCCACCGGATTGAATATCTCATCACTGAACAGCAGGCAAACACACTGGAATAATAATCCTTCAAATAATTCCTATTGTTGGAACTAAATCGATTAAGAGGGACAGAGTGGGTAATGTCATTAGGCTATTTATTGAGGAAAATATTTTCTTTTTATGCAATAGACAGGGGAGTTCATCGGTTGAAATACAAAACCTGCAGAGAAAGTTTACCTTACACGAAAAAGTTCCTTCGCGTAGTCAGAAGAGAATATCGAACAACCCCTACCGATGTAATAATGACATAACAATGTAGAAGATTGTAGAGAGGCCTGCATTTATAAGTGAGAAGATTTAACACCGATGTTTTCATCAGTTTGTCGTGTATGTTGATATTTACAATAATTATTTTCAAGCTGAATTTCCAAATTGTGATAGGTATGTGGTAGACTCTTACAAACAAATTAATTAACATTGGTAGGAATATATCACATTTGTATAAAGAAAATATAATTTTTGTCTCTACACTCTATTTTAGCACCATGTTCTTTTTTCTTCTCAAACAGGTATATCTGTCTCCTAGGTCACCCCTTGGAGGCTGTTTGGATCCTCAGTTTAAACCAGCAAAGGTTATGTTATAGGCAAACCGCAAAAGCCGGTGGCGGAGCCAAAATGAGATGTACAAGGCCAGATGAGGACTGAGATAGTTTGCCATTGCCTTCACCACTGAACCAGAAAATGATTTTGCAGCACGACTGACGTTATGAGTAACAGCTTCAGAAACATTTTGTTCAGTCATGCTCTATTACTTGTTTTAAAATTCCTCTCTGGAATTACCTGCCGGTGAATCGTCAGTCATTGACAGGTCTCTAAGTTCAGTCAAGTTTGAGTAATCCTGAAATCAAATCACTAATTGACTACTCCAGTAAATGCAGGCGAAGGCTTACCCTAACCCGCAATACATTCAGTACTTACTGGGTTGCTGAGCCATTAACAAATACTAGCAAATGTACCCATGCTTCGCTACGGTATTCTACATTGCATACGGATTCCTCTGTAAATTACTGTAAAGGCAGTGAGTGAGATTATATTAAATTGCATGTCTCTTAGCGCTCTCCGAGAAACAAAACGTTGTTTCTGATGTAAGGTAGGTATTGGGGAAGTTTTGAGGGTAAGGGCAGGCCACATTTCTTACTGCCAATCACAATCGAGCTCGGGAGTTTCTGCTATAACGGCAGGCTCACTTGGCAACTGCCATTCACAACAGAGATGGAGAGTTTCCATTATAAAGACAGGCCCCTTTTCCTAATGCCATTCAAAATCGAGTTAGAGAGATTTAATTATAATCGAGAAATGCAGCGCTACATAACGTTTCAACAATCGAGACACGACAATAAGTCATAACCCAAACTTGTAGGTCTCTCCAAATTGAACGCGTTGTCCAGCACAACTCTAGCATGGCGTGACCGGGATTTGAACTACGGAACCCAGTGGTGAGAGACCGGCGCGCTGCCGCCTGAACCACGGAGGTACTCAGATACTACATGGTACGAATTAAACATATAAAAATCGATACAGTATGAAATACATGAAATGAAAGGCGCAACAAATTAAATTAGAGAACAATGATCATCACCCGGAAGAGGTACTTGTATATTAATAGCATTGCCCCAAGTGAATTCTTCTACATAAATATTCGAACTATTGTCCATATTACCATATATAAACCTATAATCTGGAATATCCATAAGTTAGCTCAATAAATATGTGAAGAAAAAGCTTCTCTTAGATGTCAAATGTAGCCGACTTCTTTGAATACGTCAACGTCGTACAGCGGATGTCAAATGTAGCCGACTTCTTTGAATACGTCAACGTCATACAGCGGATGTCAAATGTAGCCGACTTCTTTGAATACGTCAACGTCATACAGGGGATGTCAAATGTAGCCGACTTCTTTGAATACGTCAACGTCATACAGCGGATGTCAAATGTAGCCGACTTCTTTGAATACGTCAACGTCATACAGGGGATGTCAAATGTAGCCGACTTCTTTGAATACGTCAACGTCATACAGGGGATGTCAAATGTAGCCGACTTCTTTGAATACGTCAACGTCATACAGCGGCGCTGGACTTAACTCAATATTTCTTTATTCTATGTATATTATCTGTGTATGTTTTGAAACTTAATGAACATAATAGCTGTTTGTTTTATGTGGGAAATAAGTGTGTGTTTCCACTATTTCACTTTCATCAGGTTATGGGCCCAGGATCGCGACCTGCCTGAGTAGATTACGACTTCCCTATAAAAACCTACAATAATTGTGCAACATGACTCGATACAGTACAAGGTTAAATATCTCATTACTGAATGATGGCAATTACTTATTTTGGAAAACAAAGATGAGAGTTGTTTTTGTACGTCACGATTTATGGGAAATTGTCAGGGAGCTAAACCCCGAAGATGTAAATTATGACTAGAAAAAGAAGAATAACAAGGCCACAGCGTACATTAGGTTAGGCGTCGAGAAAGCCAACTCATTAATTTTTCTCATCTGGAAAAGGCGTATGATGCATGAAAAACATTGTCGAAGAAATACGAGATATCCACGTTTGGCAGCAGGCTGTATTTACGTCGTACGATGCATGGAATTCAACATCGGGGCGGCTCGATAAACAAGCATATTGATGCCATGATGGAAGTGGTCAGATTGCTGCGCTCGTCAGGTAAGCTTTTCGAGAATGACGAAATCGTCGTGGTGTTATTGGTGAGCCTTCCAGAAACATACTCGGGACTCGTCAAGGCGCTCGAATATCGTGACGAAACAGATTTAACTTTGGGATACGTAACAGGAAAAATACTCGACGACTATCAAAGACGTGTTGGAGCAGCCGATCCGGGGAATAGTAACTTGCAGACAGCACTACAGTCAACCGCAACAGGCTAAGGTTTTAGTCAACATAATATAAAAAAGGATCGCACAAAGATGCGAACTACGAAAAATTAAATACAAATTATAAAGATACACTAATATGTTATTTTTGCCTAAAACCCTGCCATTTAAAGACGGATTGTCATTGGTTCAAGTAAATCCAGCAAAATAATTCAAGTGGTAAAGAATCTGCCAAATCGTCGGTCGAGGTAGAAAGTAAACAGAGTTATGTGTCATTCAAGATACAGGATCAGCGACCTGAGGGATGAAGCATTGATTTCGGTGCAACAAGTCATATGACTAGCAACCAACAATTTTTCTCAAGTATGTATGTAATGTAAAGTCTGCTGTTTATCTTGCTACTTATTCGTCAGTACAGGCAGCTGAAGTGGGAGAATGGCCATTGTATTGTGAACTACCTGAAGGAAAAATTCAAGAAATAAGACTGCAAAACGTTCTGTATATTCCACAACTGGACGAGAATTTGATTTCTGCAGACGGATACAGTAACAGAACAAGGTTATCGTATAATTTTTGAGAATTCGTGTGGAATCTACAATGGACATAAAATCATTGTTGAGGCAAAAAGCGATGGCTATTTATTCTGACCTCCAACTGTGACTCCAAGACAGGTAGTTGGCACAGTAAGAGAAGAAGAATGTCTGCATCTATGGCATCCTCGATTGGGGCACAACTGAGAATGAAGAGTTATCCCAAATACGTGCGTCAAAACGTAGAAATAAAGGAGTACCGCTATCAAGACTAACCTACAAATTGCAAACAAATTACGTGAGAGAGCCTAGCACATAGGATGAACTGATGGAAATTGAACCCCGTGAGCGGAAGTTATGGTCGACTGCTACTGAAGAGGAAATAAGCCTTCTACGAATTCTAAAGAAGCGTAAAGTATGAAAATTTTAGATCTGCCGTCTAGAAAGAAAGCGATTTCATGCAAATGGGTTTTCAAAGCAAAACGAGACGGGGATGGCAAAAGTCTGTTTGGTAGCTCAATGTTTTTCGCAGAAATTTAGAGAAGATTTCGACGTAACATTTGCACCAGTTGCTAAACTATTAGACTATTAGAGTATATTTTTTTGCTATTTGTTTTACATCGCACCGACACAGATAGGTTTTATGGCGACGATGGGATAGGGAAGGCCTTGGAGTGGGAAGGAATCGGCCGTGGTGTTAATTAAGGTACAGCCACAGCATTTGCCTGGTGTGAAAATGGGAAACCATGGAAAACTATCTTCAGGGCTGCCGACAGTGGGATTCGAATCCACTATCTCCCGAATGCAAGCTCACAGCTGCGCGATATATTAGATTATTAGAGTTTTGTTCGTAGTAGCTGCACAGAAATGTCTTCATGTTCGACATTTGGATGTCAAATCTACGTACTTGAATGGCGAATTAACAGAAGATATATACATGGAGCAGCCACAAGATTTTGAAGAACCGGGTAAGGAAAACAGAATATTAAAATTGCGAAAAAGTCTTTATGGATTGAAACATTCTAGACGTGTGTGGAATAAAGAAATCTCAAGAAGTTTTAGTGAAGCTGAGATTTCAACAAGGAAAGGCTCACCAATATCTATATTCCCGAAGAGAAGAAGATGGTTCTATTACGTATATTCTGTTATACGTGGACGACTTGCTGGTAGTTGATAGATCTTCACAATTAACGGCAAGGGTTGGTCGAGAACTACTAAATTATTTCGACATGAATGACTTAGGTGATGTAAAACATTACTTGGGAATACAGATCGAATGAAAAATAGATGGAACGTTTTCTTTTTAACTACAGGTCAAAACTTGTGAAACAACTCGAAGACTACGGGTTATCAGAAGCAAAACCAGCAGTTACCCCAATGGAAATGAGTTTTCTACCTGTAGAAACATCTCATAGTCCAGGTCTAGAAAACAATACAGCGTACAGAAAGACAATGGGAATTTTAATGTATTAAAGCACAGTATAAAAATCTGACATCAGTACGGCAGTTGGCATTCTCAGTCGTCGCGTTGAAAGACCAAAGCAAAGTGATTGGAATGCTGTGAAGAGAGTAATGTGTTACCTTGACTTCAATAGTCGATAATTGCATTTATCTTCACACGGAAATTTAGAGTTGAAATGTTATGTGGATGCTGAACTACTCGTAAAGGGGCAATTGCCTTGTCTAATCGCAAGCAAACTTCTATTGCAATGGCATCAACAGAAGCAGAGTCTCTAGTCGGGAGTTATTTTGACTCAAGCAGTTAATCAAAGATTTCAATATATATATTGTTGAGCCAATCAACATGTTCGAAGATAACCAAGGTTACATTCGACTGATTGAATCGAGTGTTTCTGGGGCTCGAACTAAACATATTGATGACTCTCATCATAATTCCAAAAGTGTCTTCGTACAAATTGATCTCACTCAGGCATTTATACAGTGTCTCACTGTCACTTGTTCTCTCTCAAATACAAGATTTTATTATCCTTCTAATTCTCTTTCCCTCTCACTCAAGCAGCCTAGTACAGTAGATGCTGAATTGCACTCGACCAGTTCGTCATCTCACGGTCATTTTATTGCATGACATGCAGTTGTTTTATTACGATTGTAGACCAGATTGCATGATAACTTTGATTACCTACTTGCGCTTTCGAAGAACGTGCCGAGAACTCGCTAACACGTGTTTCCGCCAAACCCTCTTTCGCTGTATACTGGTTTAAAGATATCAAAACTAATTTCAATTACTCATGCTTACCTTTAAGGTCAAAAAGAATCTTAATCAGAAAGGCAACCGAGGTTTCAGTATTAATTCCAACAATTACTGAAAAGAATGTCCGACTCGTTGACTGAATGATCAGCGTACTGGCCTTCGGTTCAGAGGCTCCCGGATTTCGATTCCCGGGCGGGTCGGGGATTTTAACCTTCATTGGTTAATTCCAATGGCCTGGGGGCTGGGTGTTTGTGCTGTCCCCAACATCCCTGCAGCTCACACACCACACATAACACTATCCTCCACCACAATAACACGCAGTTGCCTACACATGGCACATGCCGCCCACATTGATCGGAGGGTCTGCCTTACAAGAGCTGCACTCGGATAGAAATAGCCACACGAAATTAAAATTGACTGAAAAGAATTAGACTTCTTTGATTCTTAGGATATCCTGGGACAGTGGTGGTCGAGATGATTATTGTCGTAAAAGAAAGTACAACTGGGAAGCATTGTCCCTTAACCCCAATCAGAAGGGAAGAAAGAATAGGTCTGACACTTCGAAGAATGAGGGTATCGGCAAAAGACTATGAAAATTAAAGGCCTCGCAAATCTAATACCGTTGCGGTCGGAGAAAACAAGTGTACACCAAGGGAGGTCGGATAGGAAAGATGAAATTGAGGAGCCTGATACAAATAAATGGAAGTGATGCCAGACGCAGAAATGGAACTGTGTGTGCCAACTCACGTTCCCAAGTTCAGTGCCCCTGATAGCCCCTTTTAGTTACTTCTTACAGGGATTGCCGTGGATGTATTCTAACACCTTCACTCGCAGGGGAATTTCACAAAATCAGGGAAAATCAGCTAAGACGCCCGCCTAAATAACTTGTAAAGTGTTAAAGATATCAAAAACGTTCCACGTTTCATTGTTTCAATGATAGCAAATTTGCAATGGTCGTTACGATTCATTTCCCTACTCGTAGACTCCACTTGGTCACACTCAATACAGCTCAACATTAGAGATATGTGATTCGGAACTCTGTAGTCATTTCAAAACATGCGTCCCAAGTTGTGCTGTCGATGTATGCATTAAGGTTGGGCTCTTTTTGAGCTTACAAGTTCAATTGTATGCCCGTCTCCTTGTGTGAGTGGTCAGTATAGTTTGTTTAGGTTTATTACATATACTGATAACATTAACTACAATGTCATGTATTATACGTTACTGAAAGATGATTATTCGAAGTCTAGTGTTTAATCACCGCGTCCTTTTGCGCAAAATAGATTCATTTACACTATTGCACGTCTCCAAAAGATGATTCCTCAAATTCTCTGAACTTTAACTCTTCCCCCCTACCAGAAAAATACACTACACTGCCGAACTAGACCGCTTTAAGTCGCCTGATGGGATGTGAGCGTATTTAAAGTAAGGTGATATAGATGGACGTCTACTGAGAGATCACTTTCAAAAATTGACTTCTATAAACCCAGACTTTCAAATAACGTATTCTTGCACTTTTCATCAATAACCTTTCCTATTTCATCTGGAGCAACTGGAATAAAGTCCACAGTTCTTTAATAACGCTCCTTGAAGCCACAAGAGGTTCCCTTCTCTTTTCAAGCTTCATGGCCACTTTCGACAATTGACCATAAGTTAATACGTTGCTATGAAACAAAAACTGTTACTGAGCCTTGCATAGGTGAGAAGTTTCTGCATGTCACGAATTTATGGAGCCTCATTTTCAGGGAGCGCCGCAATCACTTCAGATACCTTGTCAAAGTTTTCCAGAAGAGTATAAGGCAAAAGAAGTCCATTACCCCCATATTGTTAACGTTCGACTCGTTGGATGAATTGTCAGCATTCTGGCCTTCGGTTCAGAGGGCCCCGGGTTCGATTCCCGGCCGGGACGGGGATTTTTACATCCATTGGTTAATTCCAATGGCACGGGGACTGGGTGTTTGTGCTGTCCCAAACATCTCGCCAATTCACACACCACACGTAACACTATCCTCCCCCACAATAACACGAAGTTACCTACACATGGCAAATGCCGCCCACCCTCATCGGAGGGTCTGCTCTACAAGGTATGCACTAGGCTAGAAATAGCCACACGAAAACGTGAGTTCAGCAACAACCTCCTGGAAGATGGGGATTCAAGATGGATCTTTCAAAAATCTTATTTGCACTAGAAATGAATTGGTCGATGTCGGGAAACAAACTGCGTAAGTTCTCAGCAGTGCTAAGAAAGCGTGTCACGAAGATTATTTCGGGAAAGAGAATAATTAAATCATTCTTACTTTTCTTCATATACGGTGCCGAATCCGTTATAAAAGAGGAGGATCTCACTGTTACGATTATCCTCGGGCCAGTGATGTTTTAGAGAGCTGATGGATAAATGAACAATAGTTGTACAGTTAACCTGTCCTTACTGCTCAGATCCTGAAAGAAATTATCCGCCATGTGACAATGTTGAGGGGAGAAATACTGACCCGCAGCACATGTATCAGAACGAAAATTCGTTGTTATAGTTCATGCACCTTTCTGGTCAGAGTTCTAAGATGAAATATTATTAAGGATATATTTCTCCTATGATAATATTCGCGATGTACCATCTCACTTTGTCCGTTGTTTCATTATCAGAAATCAGTATTTTCCATAATCCTTACTGGGAATAAATATATTCTCGTAGCATAAGGGCTAGTATTTTTTTTTTCGCAGCGTATTTTCATTTAGTACTCTTCCATACATTTTTACAAAAATGTTCTAAGCGTTTGTATTTCTGAGAGAAATTCCGAAATCGACGAAATCTTTGTACGAATCTAATGATAAATCTGACTGCCAGATACGCGCAGCAACAGATACTGATAGTAGTGATATCTTCTTTTGAACACTCCTGGCGGCAAATGCTGATTTATGCTTAGCAATGGAAAATGTTCTGGATTTAAAAAAAATTGTGACTGTTTTCTTCATAGACTTTACACAATGAAACTCTTCCGCCAGTTTAAAATACGTCAACACCAAACTCACGAACGTAACTGTTCGAAAGTCTACTTACGATGACCAGGAAGCTGCTGAGCTTGAACGGTTGCCACTTTTGATCACTTAAGTTTGCAAACTCACATTATTACACTATTTTCATATTATTCGAAAAATACCACTTTCATCTACTTCACTCATTTTTGGTCAACACAAATCTTCTCGATTATCTATGTGGAAGATGAGATCCTAACACCATTGGATGACACCATCAGAAAATCTAGCTGCAGTTTTCACTGAAGAATGGACTGTGTGGAAAACTCTGAATAGGCTCAGAACAGGGTCGCAAGGTCAAAATGTAATTTGCAGAAATGGGGTTACAGCACATCATCAACCTTTTGCGACTGTGGATTTCAACAAACTATGGAGTACTCATGCCAATGTAGACTATGTCCTGCAAGATGTAACATTGATGATCTGATGTCCACAAGCTCTGAAGCCATAGTAAATGCTAAATATTGGACGAAAGTTATTTAAATTGTCATTTTTGTCTTTTTATCTCCTCTATCTTAGTTGTATCTAAGTATTATTATGTATTATATACTGTGTTTACTGTATAATGTGATGATTTTGACATGAATAAATACACAAAATTGAAATCGACAGCATGGATTTTCTTCTAATCATACAGTATAAATATGTACCTATGGTAACAAATTATTTACACTCCTTCCCTCTGAAGTTAAACCTGATTGATGAAACCAATAAGTAAATGTATCACTTTTACTGGAATATATAATTTCAACCTTGGTTTTTTATATGGTTCGAGACAATTCAGAGTATTGTCTAAATATTGTTTACATGAACTATGTCACTAAGTGTAGTTTCCTCCTTAAAATCGAGTTAATAATTCCACTGAAAAATGCCTCAAATGAAAAACTTCAAATTGATACCAAGAGCTACGAAAGTGATCGCCCATTTTGATCATAGTCCAAGGAATGCCAAAGAGACGCATTAAACATTGATATGTTTGATATTGCTTCAGCAACGTTACATCTTGCAGGACATTGTCCACATTGGTATCAGTGGTCCGTTGTTTGTTCATAACGCATCGATATCTCAACAGGTATTAGGCTAGTAAAATAACAGAAGTTTCCCTTGATATCAGCCACTTGATTGTGCTAAAGTATTTTGCAGTGATCCTGTGTCTTTCACAAAGGGAATTCCTGCGCTAAATTCCAAATCCGGGACCTCATATTGGGCGGATAGGATAAGCTCCGTACACGACCGTGATGACACCAGTAAGGCTCTAGTTGGCTCGTTAATTGGTCTGTGAGATGGCATGGGGAGAAGTCGTTAAACGCCGCAAGCATGGATGAGTCGCTCGAGTAGGAAGGGTTCGTTAGTGGGGTCACCTGATCATTACATCTCCCGTCCTCAGTATTATCTTCCGTTGTCTTTGTCTCTCTCACAGAAAAGCAATCCTCTTCACTTTCATTGTTAACAGTTGTCTATAAAAGTCATTCAAATTACTTTTAATGTTAACATTTGAGTTTATCTTTTGTTATGGCGCCAAACACTTGATAGCGCACTGGTCAGGCAATAAGATTAGATAAAAATCTGTGTGAATATTTCCCGGACAGATTTCTCGTTAGCAGCCAACACTGCCTAATATTAATAATTATATTCTCTTGTGAAAGTGATAAAGAACAAGAAAAGTTATCGTTTCTGAAAGACTTAGCTCTTCTTCTTCAGAAGTGATCCACAACGGATCACAAATGTTCCAATGGCTTCGAAAGGTTTGAATTCAATTGAACATTCGTCTGTGATTTAATGGTGCGTTTTTTTGGATACTACATAGCTGATTTTCTATTTGTTTTTCTTGTTTTTAATTTTATTCTGTTCATCCTTGGCCTTTTCCTAATTACTTGGGTTCGACACTACATCTACATCTACATCTACATACATCTAAGCTTTACGGCTGGATGTCCTTCCTGACGTCAACTCTATGTAAAGGGATGTATGCACTATTGCATGCTACTTTGGTGCTTGTCAGCGTACTGCTTCAAGCTTAAATGAAGAAGTGTACATTGGCACAAACACTCAGTCTTCGAGTCAGAGGAATTAACAGAAGTTGATAAAATCCCCTACCAAGCAGAGAATCGAATGCGGAGTCCTCAGAACAGAAGGTCACTACACTCTCCATTATATTCAGATAAGCAGTTTAAATAACCATTTTTACACACAATTCTCAGCTTCCTCAGCAACGAGCTGCTGTAGCTTAGTTAAGGCACACCCAGAACAAAGCTAAGCAAAGTCATTTCCATATAGGCCATGAAGTCCCTGGGAGGGGTGGAAGGTAAAGGCTTCCACAATCCACAACCTGGGCACTTTTGGTGGGGTGGAGTGGTTAGGAATTAACTTGGCATTCAGGCTGAGTGAACGTCAGGGCCATGTGCACCTATGGAAGCCTAAATCTCGTTTGTTAAATTTTTCGACTTCCTGACGGGGAATCGAACCCACGTCCTTCCGGGTGAACCGATGTTTACCGCCCGGCAGACATTATACCCAGAATAATCTGACGAAACGAAGATTATTGGAGTTATTATAATTTTCTTACCTGGTCCATTACTAATTTAAGGCTCTCATTTAGACATTTCTTGAAATAGTGGTATATGTATTTCTTGGTCCATCTCTTCCACCTATTTCTTAGAAGGTAAACTCCTGTCCTCGTATTTCTCGATGTCTTGCAGCTCTCTTCTGGCACACCCCGAATGTACGTGAGCTATGTATAGCTTTATGAATAGCCCTGTTTATGGGAATTAAACCCGATACCACAAGGATGGCAGCTAATAGCACTAACCATTACACTACAGAGCTTGATATTATTATTGCTTGGGTCAACATACTATAGACTGTTTCGATGCAGCTCTCCAGTCACCTTAACCATTGCTAACCTTTTCACTTCCACGCAACTACATCGTTCATCTACTACAATATTTTCCCATATTGATACCTTTGTTTACCCCTATCGTTCTTAACGAATACAATTCCCTCAAGAACTAATTCTTGGCGTCTTCAAATGTGGCCTAGCCTTCTTCTGGTCAAATTTCGCCAAACCGTTCTCCTCTCACCAATTCGATTCAGAATATTTTCACTCATGATTCGATATACACATCTCGCCTGTAGCATTCTTCCGTAACACGCATTTCAAACTCTTCTATTCTCTATCTTTCTGAGCCAATATACTTATTGTTCATGTTTCGTTCCTATACAGTACCACACTCCAAACCAATCTCTTCAGAAATGTCTTCCTAATTTGAAGTGAACACATTTTATTTCATAAGAAGACCTTCATTGCTTGTCTTGATTTGCATTTTATGACCTCCTTGCTTCTGCCATCGTTAGTTATTCTAATACCTAAGTAAACATATTCGTCTACTTCCTTTAACACTTCATTTCCTAATGTAATATTTCCTGCATTCCCCGGACTGCTTTCTGTTAGTTCTCTTTTAGATGTTTCTATTTTCATCCTAAAATGCTTCTCCAAGACTATGCCAGTACAGTTCAGCAATCTCTTCAGATATTATTCAGAACGCAAATAAAATAACTGTATCATCGGTAAATCTCGGTGTTTTGATTTCCTTTCCTTAGATGTTTTTTTGCTTTTCCATACTCCTCTTTGATTTCTCTTACCGCCTGTACCATATAAACATAGAAAAGGAGATGGTGGGGGGGAAGTGTACACCTGTCTCATTCTTTTCTGGATTGCTGCTTATTTTTAATAGCCTTCGTCTCGAATAGCCTACTCTTGACCACGCTTGTTCAAACGCTGGGCTCTAATGTTTGCACAGTATTGGCGCATATTCTTCCGATGTAATTTCATTCTTTCCTCCGACGAGGGGGTATCTTTCTTCTTCAGAGACGTTTGCTGAAAACCATGGACTTCCTTCAGGATCTTCCTCATTGTCTGTCTGCCTTGTATGTCCTTCTCAGTTTCCGCCATGCGGATGGTGTGATCCTCCTCGTTTCTCCAGAAAGTGAATAGGCAGTTGGTCAGTCTGGTAGGAGAAACTCTTGCCACACGAACATAGAAAGCTGCTCTCCTTTCCCAGGTACAGTCGGAAAGGCTCTCCACCTGGAAGTAGAGCTCTGAATTGTGACATCTCCGATATTTCTCATCTTCTATTACCAGACCCTGGGGCTTTCTGAGAATCTCCGAATTCCAGTTTTTCAACGAAGCCTCTTCTGTTTAGTGACAGGGTCCCGGTGGCATGCAGGATGACTGTAGTGTAGCGTTTCAGCCTCAGATAGTGCGACATGCATCGCTTGTTGTGGGTGTTTTGAGTCAGTCGATGGGTCAGTTCCAGCTTATTGCTCATGCATAGCGCTGATTTCTATGACAAGATGGGTTCAGTCCAATCGCCGAGGTACTTAAATTTCCCCACTCGCTTAATTTTACCCTGTTGCAGTGACATCTCTTTGTTAGTATCTTTGTTGTAGGTAAAGTACTTGGTCTTCTCTAGTGACACACTTGAGACGCGCTTTGGCCAGATGTTTTCTGAGACATTTTCGCGATATGTACAAGTATACTATAAAAGGAACCGGTCACTTTCAGCCTCAAGATTGTAATTTCGCGCGGCATTAATAACACGTATTGCCACAAGTACTACGTTAGCATCTCTTGTGGAGAGTGTATATATTTAGCTTTGAAATTAATCCACCAAATGAGAAATCAAGCAACAGTGAACCAAACGACATTGCTCGCAAATTTTATACGGCTCATCGCAAAACCTGTGTCACCCAGCGCCTGTGAGGGAAGGGAATGAATTGTCTTATTTGAGACAAGTGAGACATCGAGTCAAAAATAGTGGCTACGTACCGACATGAGAACAATTTCTTTGTGGTTTACAGTCAGAAAACAGCAGGGTGCCTTAGTGAGGTCTGTTTTCGTTGCGAAATGTTTCAGTGCACACCCCCTTAGGGGGGACATGTTTTCTCATCAGTCCTATTCCGAAGAGTAGTCTTCAGCATTTCGTTTAACTAGCGAAGTATTGCATTAATCCGTTCATGTGACCAGCCTATAAGGAAAAAGGGAAATCTCATGTCTCACTCATACTCTTCCCCTTTTGAACATCTTCCTTTCTGATGTCATCTGTATACTGGTATCCCCTTGCTCGGGCGTGAAAATGTAGCATCGTACGCCTCTCGTACGGTCCTGCCGGCCTCGGCAGCGGTCGAAGTGGAGATGTGACGGTGGATGGTGAAAGGACCCGATCCCTAGTGAAGGGTATTTACTAAGGCTTTCAAAAATATTCTATAAATTATATTCATATATAAAAGAAATCATTACCGATTACCCATATTATTATATACAAAAATAATATATACAAAAAGGGTTTTCAGTTAGCAAGTTCACCGACTGCAGGTTCAGCGACCTTGTAGGAGACACTGGGTAAAACTCAGTAAATTTCGAAAGTCAATCGTGACATGTCGACAACATATTGTTACGTGCCAGCCCCGTGGCAGCCCCCTTTCCTACTTCCAGGAAGGGGCTAGTGACTCACTCAACCTGGGATCTCCCAGTCGGCTTGTAGGGTGGGGCCGGCCTTTCGGCACATTTTTCTCGTCGGCTGTCTTACCTGTGAGTTTCTTGTGGATTCAGCGGGAATGTTCTGCCTCCAGTGACCTCACGAAAATTCTAGCTGACACTGAAATTGAAATTGAAAAGGGAGGCTAGCCGCGGACAGTCAGTCAGTACTGGACTCAGAGTGACAGCTGGGCTCCGAGGTGGAGTCAGTGTGAGACTCGGTGTGTTGGGGTTCGGTGGCTGGGATGAGGGCAACAGAGGTGTTGGCTGTCGCTAGTGTCCCACCGAGGTCTGAACCAGGAGCTGTTATTGTGGTGTCAGAGTAACCAGTGAGTGCGTGGACTGGAGACGACGGAACGGAAGACTGAACTGTATGTTCGTGTATTTTTGTGAACTGAGGCTCAGCGAGGGAAGCCGCTATCGTGAGTGTGAAGGTAAATGAACCTGTTTAATGTTCGCTGTTGTGAGTATCGTCCTAATTTTGAATACTGTTGAGCTGTTTAGTTGTTCACTGCATTGACTGCGTGAATTACAGGACTATCTGTGGAGTCGAACCAACGAACAATAATCGCGTGTTTTGTAGCCAGTGGCACTGTGTTCAAATACAGCTGTCTACACACAGCTGCTCTATGAGGTGACTGGACTTGGGGAAAGGGAAAGTAAGGCTTAAGCGCCCGGAGGTAGACAAACAGGCTAGACCCCCTACACTGCCGTAAAAGAGAGGGACCTGTGAATAGACTTGTAATTAGTAAGTGTGCCCATTCATAACTGGTTAGAATTTTGTGTTTTTAAATATGTGTGTGTGCATTTATTAGGTCATACTGAAATAAATTAGAGTAATGAAACAGATGGAGTTTTATTCGTAACAATATATTATGCGAAAGTCAGTTGCTGAAAAGAGAAAGATGGTGCAAAATGTTAGTGTTGATGACCAAGTAACTGCCAATACAGTTTTTTCTAATAATGTAAATAATGGACTTACTAATACAAACTATTTATATTGGCTCCTCGCTAGTTAGAATAGCGAGCAGCTGTCGGGGTAAAGACTCTTCTCCAAGCAACACTATGTTGTAGGTTAACATTTACCCTAATGAACGTGTTGTAATAAGTGACATGTTTGAAGAAGAGTATTAAGTTATAGCTTATAGCCACCTAGAATCCTATATATTACACCACGTAACAATATCTTCAAGATCAAATACATGTATAGATTTGGCAATTGGTATTTTAATATAATAATATGATAAATACGCAATCTCCAGAGTTGCATAACGAAAAATACATTTTAATAAAGTTATGAAACGATCAAGCGAAAAAGATCGTAGTGACGAATCAGACACTATTACGTGACATTTGTTTTTCCTTACAAATTGCTTCAATTAAGATTTTCATCTAGATTGCTAAAAGGGATCACTGAAACAAACATCGTAGCAAAAAATTAGACACTACGTAGTACAGTCATTAAGTTCTGATACTTGACGCCTGGAAGGTAGGCACCCACACGACTCCATATGTTGCACACGATGCCGCATTATACGGCGTACACCTAAACAGAACCACATCCACACTCAAAATAGTCGCCGTTGGCCGTTATGCACGTTTGCCAACGTTGGTATAGCTGCTGGAAGCACCGCTGAGAGCAGTTGGCAGGAAGGTCCCGTATGGCTTCTCTTGTAGCCGTCATGACCTCTTCGGACGACTGAAATCTGCTCCAACGTAAGAGTGCTTTCAGGCGAGCAAAGAGAATAAATCGCGTAGTACGAGATCAGGTGAGTACGCAGGGTGTGGTAAAACTGTCGCATGTTGCCTTGCAAGTTCCTCTTGGACAGGGCAGAGCGATGTGCAGGGGCGTTGTCGTGTAGCAACAGCCAATTCTTTGTACGCCAAAGCCCAGGACGATTACGGCGAATTGCATCGCGTAAACGGCCGAAGATATAATTGTAGCGGGTTTTGTTTACCGTTGTATACCTGGGAGGAATTCCATGTAAACGATTCCATTTGAATCAAAAAACAGTTCCAGCTTCACCTTGCCGTTTGACCTGTCTTGTCGTGGTATTTTCTGTCGTGGTGATGATGGCGTTTTCCAGGTGGCGGATTGTCGTTTCAGTTGCCGATGGTAAAGTAAACACCATGTTTCGTCTCCAGTTACTATACGATTGAGAAACGTAGGATCATCGTCAACACTACTGATGAGGTCATCACAAATCGTCATGCGATCATCACGTTGGTCTTGCGACAGGATTCGTGGCTCACTATGCTGGGTAACATGCTGAGGTCATCTGTCAGAATTTTGTGGCAAATACAATGGCTGACTCCTATTTCTGCTGAGAGATCGTCTACCGATTGGGAGCGGTTAGCTCGCACCTACGTTGTAATTTCTTGGATCTTGCGTTCCGTTCGAACTGTTTGTGGCCGACCAGTACACACATCATCTTCCATGCCGTCCCGTCCTTGCACAAAATGTCGGTGGCACCTACACACAACACTGCGACTCAGTGCGTTCTCACCGTAAACCTGCTGCATCATTTCAAACGTTTTGGCAGCGGTTTTGCATAACACTCTGGCAGAACTTGATGTTTGACCGTTGTTCAAACTGTGACATGTCAAGGTCCGACAGGCGCATTCAAATCATCGTCACAAAAACGAGCGTACGTCTGCTTCCAGTGCATGCACTCAACTGTCTCTAGCAGGGACGAGAGACTACCTGGCATCGTACCATACCGCGCGCCACCTATGCGCTATAGTGTACCATAGCGCCATCATGCAGTCAGTCTCAGAACTTAATGACTATACTACGTATTACGCGAGATGTCTTGATTTGTCAAATTGCTTGAATTAAAGTGAAATTATATACCATTCTGAAATCGAGAAAGTCTCGTACGGCTGACTGAGTGAACTTAAATGTCAAAAGAAGAAACTGATCTAAATATTTCAAAATTGTAGCTCAGTAGACAACAATTTGCTTTACGTGCTTTAGGTCTTATGGCGATTATGGGATAGGAAACGGCTTGGCGTAGATAGGAAGAGGCCAGGGCCTTAATTAAGGTGCAGTCCCAGCATTATCCTGGTCTGATAGCTCAGTAGATTTCGGAGGTTCAGTTACATGAGTTTTACAGATTTTATATATATGAGACAGAGGATTCAAAATTCCCGTAAGACAGGGGACAGGACCAACACTTGAAGGGAAATCGGTAGACGTATCGACGAGAAAGCAAGCTTGTATTACGACTGGTATACTTTCTGAGAAACGGATTGCAATGTATTAATAATTACCTTCCCTATCATATTCATGATTTGTAAGTTATTTTACTCATATAAGTGTCAGATGAAACTGTGTGGATGGGAAGCGGCAACGTCATCATTTCACATTCAAATCACAATTTGAAACGTGTAAATTGCAAGCTCTGGGGAAGACCAGCATTTATACCATTATTACACATGGTTAATATTTTCGTTTCACCATTGCATATAAATACTACACTGAAGCGTAACTAATTATAATTTATATTTTATGAATCGAGAAGCAATCCTAGCACAACAGTGCTCCAGAACCCATCAAAATATTATCAAGAATTCATGAACCAATTACTGATTTCCTAAAACATGAAAGAATTACTCTGCATCAAATGGTTCAGTCGTTTAAATATGTATGATATTAAGGTTGTCTTAAATAAATCAGTTCATTCCCTAGCTTCGTATATTTATGGTGAGAATATTAAAAACATTTTCATAAAAGTACAGATTTAAAACCTAACACAAAAAGTATTAAACATTGGGTGGAGAATTCGTCCAATCAAGTGGACATCATCAGATTTTAAATTCACTTTAAATAAAAATGAGATCACGTTGGAAATACAGTACTGGTCAAAATTTCACGATCGAGCGAGTTGGTCTTGTGTTTTGGTTTTCCGCCGAATCCAATTTCCACACCACGAAAATTCTGGGCTGCATCTTAATTAACGCTACAGTCGCTTACTTCCCACTCCTATCCTATCGTCACCAAAAGACCTACGTATTTCGGTGCTACGTGAAGCAAAATGTTAAACATGCCGGAAAAGGAGAGAGAAGTTCAAGACCAGGACATAAAGTAATATAATTGTATTCGCGCCATATCTATAGTAATAGCATAATTTTCAAAAACTTACACCATATAGAAAGAAGTAAACAGCTAGAAATCTCTTAAAGAAATCACAATGGTTCAATAATCCTCACGCGCAATTGTAGCCCACCAGAGATTGATTGATTGATTGATTGATTGATTGATTGATTGATTGATTGATTGATTGATTGATTGATTGATTGATTGATTGATTGATTGATTGATTGATTGATTGATTGATTGATTGATTGATTGATTGATTGATTGATTGATTGATTGATTGATTGATTGATTGATTGATTGATTGATTGATTGATTGATTGATTGATTGATTGATTGATTGATTGATTGATTGATTGATTGATTGATTGATTGATTGATTGATTGATTGATTGATTGATTGATTGATTGATTGATTGATTGATTGATTGATTGATTGATTGATTGATTGATTGATTGATTGATTGATTGATTGATTGATTGATTGATTGATTGATTGATTGATTGATTGATTGATTGATTGATTGATTCTGGCAAGATTAAGACCAGGCGCCCTTCTTTCACAACTAACCAGATTAAGGCTATACATTATACAGTATACACAACTGCTGTACTGTATTGTAGGTGACTGTGGATTTGCCCACTGATGTTAGTCAAGCAATGTCTGTGAAATCAAGCATATTGTGCTTCATTTGGGGTTCGTTGACTGATTGCGTGGTTTTATTTGTTTGATTGTCTTCTCTGTCGTGGCTGAAGTTTATTATGACAATGTTTCAACTAACTTCTTAAGTTTGGAAGTGAATAGGAAGCAGCCATCTTGGTGATTGTCTAAGCTCTCGTTGTTGCTTTCCAAAGAAATATTTCCTCAGTTAATCCACCCTACGTGACGTTTGATTCAACTAGGGAACGGTTTCCATATTTTTATTCGCATACATGTGTTACGTATTTCCGAGGTTCAGTTATTAGCTCTGAGAAAGACAGTTGCACAGATGATCATGTCTGCGGTTCCTCACAACCTGAAAATCAGACAGCTTCCCCACACTGCGGAAAATATTTCAAATAAGTAAGTATACGTATTACTAAGGCACATCCAGACGTGCATAGAAATGGACTGGTTCGGAAATATGTAATCTCTAATAATACTATAGATGAAACTATGGAAGATAGAAGGAGTACAGATTCACAAAGTATAAGTGCAAATATTACTGATGAGGTAAAGCCAATACGTGATTAAGTGAGTTCATTGTAGTCGAAGTTTTCTGCTCTACTGGATGGAGAGCCTAAACATCCGGCTGTAAAATATGTACGAATGTGTAAACGGAGGAAGATTCATGCGGTTAATGATAGGAGGTTTGTTGAAAGTAGTAACCCAGACAGACATTCAAAGAGAGACAGGAAAAAATCTAGAGAAAAGTTTAATTATGATCTCCTTCAACCATTATAACCATCATAAAATTTGTGTGAGTAACATTTTTCAGAGTGATAATAGCCAGGTTAAATGCCAGATACCAATGGAAAATCTTGAAGGAGCATTTAAAGAGAGATGGAACATTGAAAACTGTTCAGTGCTTAAACATTATAATTATTTTCAACCTATTATCAAGAAGCAGATGTATATCAGACGTTTCACCTTTCGGTGGAGGATATTGAACGACTGTTAGGAAGCATGTGATCGGATACGTCCCCTCGACCTAACAAAATAGCTCTACTGGTAAGAACTTTAAAACTGGCTGAATTTTTTGATGTAGTTCTCTCTTTGATGTAGGTTATGCTGAAATGGAATATTGTTCCACTGTTAATATATACAAAGGAAAAGTAGATCCGAATGGTCCAATGAACTGCAGGCCTATCTCAATATTTTCGGTTATAAGTCACCTTGTACTCAATGAAAATCTAAGAGGATATGTAATTAAATCTGGCGCGTATTTAAATGTGTTATTAATTGATGGATGTTTGAAGAAATAGAAACTCGGAGGTAGAAACCGTACAGTTGTGATGTTAGATGTATCAGAATTATTTGTCTGCGTGAGTCATCGCCATCTAGGTAAGTGCCTTGCTGCTCAGCCTCTACCTATGTGCTTTCGTGAACTTGCTAAGAACCCAGAGAGACGTCATTCTATCAGGGACAACGTAAACAGTCAAATATCTACATCTACTTACCTTAATGAAGGAGTTATCCAGGGATCACCTTTATCCCCAATCCTGTTCAATTTGTAAATAGATTGTATTTAAAGAAATTGTCAGAGAGTAAAATCTTGATAAATATGATTTCCAAGTATCACCGGAAATGGACAACATAACAGTTACAGTTTTCTCTAATGACATAGCGGTAATTTCTAGATCACTCGAAGATGCTCAAGAGTTGGTGGGGTGGCCAGGTCTCTGTTGCATAAGGTTTGGCTAGAATTAAATATTGTCAAGTCATCAGTGATAAACATTAATAAATGTAAACTCATAAAAAAGGATCTAATACTAGATTTTGCGCCTTCAATAAGAGGAATTAGACCTAATGAAACCATAAAATACCTGGGAGTTACTTTCAGTGATAAAATAAAATTTAATAAGGGTAAAAAAATGATAGAACTTGGTAATGATTTGGAGCATTTGGTGTCTTCTCCAATGTTACGCTCTGATCAGAATATAAATATAACCAATCAATATTATGGTCAAGGCGTGTTTATTTCTTGTAAATGGCGCCATTACATCAACTGACACAATTGTTCTTGGAGGATGTTGATAAATTAATTCGAAGCACTGTCTGTCTTTGCCTGCTAATATTCCCAATATTATGCTATATTGTGAAAAGAATATAATACTGTAACATATGTATATTCTTAATTAAAGCAAATAATCCATATATAAATGTCCTACGTCTACTTCAGGAAGTACTCCAAGCATCGTGTAAACATCTGCCTTCCTCAACCTGAAGTTTTGTCGAAAACATCACTTACGAAGCTTCGTAAAGGTCTAAGATCTCGCGAATTTCAAAACTTGGAAGACATTACTTGGACGAGGTTGGGGTGTTGAAGTCTTTTCAGATGTATCTGACTCTAACCAGTGGATTTCTAACAATGCTGGATTATCTACATCTGAATAGATTACCTGCCTGAAAATGGACATAAACGTGGCGGCTGTCCGGACCAATCCAGACAGATCCTTAGACGGTACCCGATGCAGCCACTGCTCCAAGGACGAATTACTTCGATATATCTTAGTATTCTGTGATAGACGAACATCACTACGTAATTCAGGCCATCAGAAGGTGAGGTCTAAGATCGCTAACGTTTTGGGACAGAAAGGGTAGCAATTGCACAAAGAAATCCCAAGCGTTTTCTCATATTGTTCTACTAGAAGAGTTGATATTATTGCATATTCTAACACCTTTAGGCATGGCATAATAACTGACCCTTCTGTCCGATTCGAGATTGGTCTTCAACAAGATGAGGAGGTGGAGAAATAAAAAATGTATATATGAACCTATGGTTAATTATTTCAAAGACAGGTATAAGCTCAAATGAATTGATGTATTAGGCATACTGATAGGAACACGAGGTGCTATCCCTCGGTTTTTTTAGGAATTTCGAAAAAAGATCACATTGCAACTTCTTTTTTCCCTCAATTGGCTTTACGTCGCACAGGCACAGATAGGTCTTACGGCGAGGATGGAATAGGAAAGGCCTACGAGTGGGAACGAAGCAACCGTGGCCTTAATTAAGGTACAGCCGCAGCATTTGCCTGGTGTGGAAATGGGAAACCACGGAAAACCATCTTCAGGGCTACCGACAGTGGAGTTCGAACGCACTATCTCCCGGATGCAAGCTCACAGCTGCGTGGCCCTAACCGCACGGCCAACTCGCCTGGTCATTCCATCTTCCGTACGAGGTGATATAGTCACCATAGTCCTAAAGAAGAATTGTCGAATTCTGAATCACCATCTTAATCCACACCTCTAGGTGTTATTTGAAATTTTATATCATACTATTATACTTTTAACATTGTATATATTATTTTAATGTTTATAATTACTGTCTTGTGCAATATTCTTTCCCCAAACGAAAAAACGACTTTCTTGTTGTCATGCACTTTTGACAACCAACTAAACTCGAGACAATCCACCGCTACAAATGAACATTTTGTGTTATATTCAGAGTAAAATTGGAACCACTGATGGGCCAAAGAAACTGACTTTGATAGCTCACTCAGTGACCTCATGGTAACCATCAAGCACACTCACTGGGGTGTAATATACTCCTGTATCTTTCCACCTGTAGCCCCGTCACATGTATTAAAAACATCCGCCATTATTTCACTGTTGTAGACTACACACTGTGTGTGCGCGTAACAGTACCCCGAGGTTTATTTTTTGAGTAGTTTGCTTCTTAGGCACTAATTACCCATTCTTGTCCTGTATTTTTTTTTTTTTGCTAGTGGCTTTACGTCGCACCGACACAGATAGGTCTTATGGCGACGATGGGACAGGGAAGGGCTAGGAGTGGGAAGGAAGCGGCCGTGGCCTTAATTAAGGTACAGCCCCAGCATTTGCCTGGTGTGAAAATGGGAAATCACGGAAAACCATCTTCAGGGCTGCCGACAGTGGGATTCGAACCTACTATCTCCCGAATACTGGATACTGGCCGCACTTAAGCGACTGCAGCTATCGAGCTCGGTTGTCCTATATTTGAAACAGCTTTCGGTCATGGAGAAATCTATATTACATTCCCTAGTAATTAACTAGACTTTGGCGTATTTGAAACTAAATCTTTTACAATATGTACAATTGTACGAGGGAAAATAGATGAACGGTAACGGCAGTGTAACTGAATTATTCCTTGCAGCTACGGGAATATACAGATCTAATTTTTCCCAGCCATATCTATAAACCAAACAAAAGTATGCAGCCCCATTGTAAGAAAGCACCACTCTTTATATAGACAACTGGTATGGAATATTTAAATTTAAATTTAGTGACAAACTATTCTTCATAATTTATCATAGGTAAATTTGAATGCATTTTATCATAGAAATTTCCATAATTAACGTACATTTTCAATGCCGTTATTTCTCTATCCATTCATGTTCTTAAAATACATAAACATTATTTCTGGTAACATTACTAAGACACTCAAGTCATTTTGCACTATTATGTACAATATTTAACGTGCACATTTTAGCTTATAAATAGTCATAGAAATACTTCAGATCATATGACTTGATTATAGGCTACAAGAAGATTTACTTTTGCGCAGTTATTATAAAGTCTTTAATTTTATACTAATACAAATTATGAAGTCAAATGAACCCCTCGCGTGCTTTTGAGCTCTGAAACTTAGCACAGTGCTTGAGGGTTAATGTGATAAAAGGCAGAGGGATTTTTAATAGTATATTAGGCAACTATTCTATAATGGCATTTATTAAAACGAGTGAAGTGAGTTTCATGATTTTCATACTAGCGTCTTAATTACCCTCATAGGCAAGATGCATTCGACTGTTTCCGTTCGACCATAATTAAATGTTAACATTTTTACAGCATATCTTACCTCTTCTACTTTACTGAATTATATCTGTTAATATCTCGACTATTGTGACAGATGGCGGGTAAGACACATACGTCTGCACCACTAGCCCTAAAAAATGTACATTATATGTGTTCTATATCAGGAACTATTCGCAATAGGGCATAGGCCCATACGATGTTTCTTGATTCGAATGATCGTTCCTGTCGTATCCCTGAATTTTGACCATTTCTCCTGGGATACTCCGTATATTTATTGTCACCGTCTCGATCATGATGGCGGTGATATTGACCATGAGTGTTCCCGACTAGTTCAACAAATGACCTGCATGGAGCAGAGCTGTGGTTTAGAGAATTTAACTTCAAATTAAGACACATTACATGAACATAAAAAGCTAGGATTAGCTGCGGAAGTAATAGCCAGAAAAATTAGATACGACTATATATATTTCTTATCAGTGAATACCTATTGCAGATGATTAGGTCTTTGCACTACTTTGTGAAACATGTGATAGCTATAACTGCAGCTTTGGATTGCTGCTTTCAAGGCTTGAGGATTGTTCCGCGAATGATATTAATCGATATCATTTATGGTTAGTTGAAAATCGATAGTTGTAATAACAACAGTACTTTTATGTATGCCATTAAGATACATTTACGTCATACGTAATTAATGTATTGTAGTATGGTCGAACTAATTTACATAAAAGCACACAGGTAAATGCATCCAGCGTTTTATTCCTTATCTTAGGGAGAGCTCATCTAAGTCGACATCTGAAAAAAATACTTGCCACAACTTAGAGTAGAAAGTACATTACTTCACGATAATTTAAAAAGTTGTCTTCTAATATTTAGCTGTTTTTAGCTCCTACAATATCTATCCAAATTCAATGAAATGTGATAGATAGAAAGATCGCCTAGTTCCTACAGCAGATGTGTAGATTCTTTTGTTTTCTTGTTTTTTGCTAGTTTATTTACGTCGCACCAACAGAGATAGGTCTTATGGCGACGATGGGACAGGAAAGGCCTAGGAGTGGGAAGGAAGCGGCCGTGGCCTTAATTAAGGTGTGAAAATGGGAAACCACGGAAAACCATTTTCAGGGCTGCCGATAGTGGGGTTCGAACCTACTATCTCCTGAATACTGGATACTGGCCGCACTTAAACGACTGCAGCTATCGAGCTCGGTGTGTAGGTTCTAGATGTCATTTCAAAGCATTCAAGTGTGGTCTCAAACATTTTGAACAGTACTGCGCAGAAGGGTCGTAACTTACCTACTTTCTCATAAAGAACATATTTCTTGTCGAACGCTAACTTGTGGTACTTCCGCACAAACTCAAACATAGTTTTTGAGGCCCACAACAAGAAAGCTTTGAACATTTAATGACGATTTCTGTGATAAGGAATGTAATATTAGGGCAATGATAATAACACAACAGATGATAATTATTGCATTTTATTACTAAATTAACAACAACATTTAACAGTGAAACACGGACATAAAAAGAAAGAAGAGTAGGGTCGCGCAGTTCTGAGTTTACATTCGGGAGATAGCGGTTTCGAATCTCGCCGTCGGGAGCCCTGAAGATGGTTTTCCCTGGTTTCCCGTTTTCACACCAGTCAAATACTGGGGCTGTACCATAGCCACGGACGCTCCCTTTCCAGTCCTAGCCTTTTCTCATCCTACCATCCCCGAAATTCTTCGATATGTTAGTGCGACGTTAAACAAGTAGAAAATAAATGATCAACTCTCCGTAAGTTTGTAGTAAGTTGTTACAACAGTAACCAAGAGTGAGAAGTGGAATGAAGATTATACTGTTCACTGTGTTCTTTAATTTTCTCTTTTCCATCTAGTTTAATGTTGTCGTAGCAAGATGGCAGGAACGTCTGGGACAATGTTTAAGGTTGGCACTTGTTTCAGTTTTTGTATGGAATCAATCTTATAAAGAAAACACCAGCTTGGTACAGCCCCAAACTTAACAAGGATTCCTACTGCTGAAGCGCAAACAATAGAATGGCCGGATATGAAATACACTGTTATCAGACACTAGTTTGAATTTTAACACAAACAATTTTTAACTCCTTGTTGCTTCTCTAATTTATCCTCGGTTGTTTATGGTATTTAAAATTCTCAGTACCAGACCAAAATCAAGATTTCCGTACCAACAATTATTTAACTACTGTACAAATCACATCAAATTAAAAGCTCTATCAGAGGTTTACATTATGAAGTGATCGAGATAGGTTTATTCCAACTGTCAAACTGCATACATGGATATAACGACTGTTGATTTTTTGTTCGTGAGCACAAGAAGTTGTTTTATAACATCTATTACAAAGAAACCGCCTCTTAAGCGCCGTGGCCTGACTGGAGGAGTGCTGCTCAGTCAAATGGCCTGCAGATACTGGGATCCACGTGATCAGCGTTACGATATCCTGAGTCGTATTGTTTGACTTTCTATACCGGGCCTACTGCCTCTCATAGCAGACAGCTCTTCAGTTGACCTTAGGAGGCTGAATGATCCCTGTTCCAATTTCCAGGCCAGAATTAGAATCCGTGGACTGGCTGAGAATCGAAACCAGGGACTCTGGATAAGGGGCAGGCACGCTAACGTTACAATAACACAAGGGAGGTTCGGAAACGTAAGAATTAGAATTAGAAAATGCCATGCATAAATAAAAAAGTTACCATCCCCTTAATTAAGGTACAGACCCAGCATTTTCCTGGTATGGAATCGGGAACCCATGAAACATATCTTCCGATGTGCTAATAGTGGAGTTCGAACCCACTTTCTCCCGAATGCAAGCTCACAGGTATGTGACCGAAACTCTGTACCGTTCTAGGTCATTGTAATAATTTATAAACAGGATATATGACGCAGAATACTAGAAGAAGAGAGCTATTTGTTGTGTCGGAAGTACGATACACATTTGATTTCTAGAACTGAAAGGAGAAGAGGCTGTTTACCTGTGTGATGAGTTTCTAACGACACAAGATAGGGTTATAGATCAGAGTAAATTTCATCGTAAGCGGCGCAGTTAAATTGTCCGCATGAAAATTGCTTCACAGATTGTCGTTCTGATTGTGAAGACAAAGCACTCCCCTTTCAGTCGAGGTGGGGCGGTTTCCTCGCTGACAAATCTCACCGCTAGAGGATCCATTTACAAGCTCCATTGCAGCACGGGAGACACACTTCTATCACTTAGTGAACAGTCATGGTCGATACATCGATGTGTAAACAAAGCAGGTGGAACATTTGTCTAGTAGAACACACACTACACTGGGTATGGAGAAAACTAGTGAACACCCCACCAAGCATCGATATACATACATTCCTTTATTATTCTTCACCAGAGATGTTAAGGTTTGTATTCACGAATAGTACAGACTGTCTGTTAAGTCTTCATGTCGGAGCCTGGTTGGATCGTCAAATAGGTTATGCGGTTATGGGGAAACCGCAAAAACTGAGGCATAAGTTTGCATACAAGGCATGATGAGGAGTGAGGTAGTTTGCCATCTCTCTCTTTAACATGCCAGAAATTGCTGTTGCAGCACAACTGGCTCAATGAGTAGCACCTTTTCATGACATTTAGGTACACTAGCAGTGCTTCGAATGTCATTCCTCAGCACCAGCCACACCTCAGCAGCTACCATACTGTCTGTCACAGCCATATGTGAGACTGACACCCCAGTAGAAGCTAATTTCTTCAGGCCTGTGCCAAGAGAAAAATAAAAAGTCACCCATAAATAAACAGCAACAGGCGCAAAGAACACGACTCACGATTGTACTTCGTCCGCCGATCCTTGAACATTTTCTGCTTGAAACACTCGTTCAATCTCCTCTTCGCTCCCCTCTAAATTAAATATAGGTATGTGTGTGTATGTATGGATGGTTGACCGAGCAAGTTGGCTATGTGATATGGGTCGCGCTGATATAAGCTTGCATTCCCCCTACTATGTACTTGCTCATAAAACAATAATCGCAATCAGCACCACCACTATCCACTGCTATGTGCACGATTCTTCCAGGTGCCGTCGACGCCGAGGGCTGTCAGGTACTTACCAAGGTCCTTCATCTAGCCTAATCCTGCGGGGAACCAGATATTCGGCTTTCCCTCGAGTGCCTTCTTTACTAATTTCTCTTCGAGTAAGTGGGCCAGATGGCCTGCCTACTGGATTCTTCGATGAAGTTGGTTGTCGCATCAGAAGGTAGATTTTTCATTTTTCCTTCTCCTCCGTGTTCCTTTCTCCAGTCCAGCATTCCAAATTTTCTTCACATTTATTTCAAAAAATAGTACTTTCTCTTTTTTTCCTCTTTGTCAGTGCGCAAGTTTCAAAGCCTTCCATCAGATTATCATACTGGTGTTCACTGAGATTAATTCTGAGTTCAACATGTCTCTGAGTGAATATATGCAGATATCCTCCTTGTGATATTGATTTAGAGGTTATTGTCACTTCTAAACCAGGTTACTAAGTACTTGAACTGATCAACTTCATTGAATCTGAGGTCATCCGTCTCAAGGGATTCCTTCTGCTTTTGCCTTCTACCTAGTTCCATGAATTGTACCTTGTTGTGATTCAAATGTATTCAACTTTCTTCGCACAACTGTCCACTTCCCGTTACATTTTCTGTTTTATACATTGGGTAGTACTACAGTATATCATCCATGTATGCAAGGCATATGACGTTACCAGCCATCTGCAATCTAATCCACTCCTGCTGTCAACGTTCCCCATCACTTTCTGCAGAATCTGGATAATGTCGTATGCATGTTGACAGTCGATGAAATGGTTATAGATGCCTTTATCGTATTCCAAGAGTTTTGCAAACAAATGTCTCAGTGTGAAAATGTTGTCTATGTTTGATCGATTGAACCCAAAGCCAGCCTAATACTCCTGGGGTTCAATTGATTAAGACATCAATTTGCAGGTCACGTTCAGGGGAGAGATTCCCCAGTAGTTCCTGAATTCCCTCTTGCCTCCCTTTCTATACAGAAGGTCGTTTGGGATCCGTGAGGATAATGTTTGAAGGGTAATTAGCTTACGAAAAGCCATGCCTCTACTAATTCGAAAGCCAGAATTTGTAGCTATAGCCCTACATAGTACTTTCCATTGCAGCATACATTTTCGCAAAGCTAGCATGTCTATCTTTTCCCACTTCTCCTGACATACTTTCCAGGGACCATTGATAGTGCGTGGATGTTGATTTCCTAAGACCCTTTTTAGGAGTCCAAATGCACAGAAATCCATGAGTGACCCATCGGGTGCCTTCATCGTAATGTTAGTAAAATGAATTGAACGTATTTCGGTTTCCATCTCCATTCTCTCTAAGAACAGACGAGTCGAACGAGAGGTGTGGCTTGATGCTTTATCTTGATGTACCCATAACTGATTTTTCACCCTCCAATATAGTGCTGGGTTATCTTTGTTGTAAATGGGCGTTGCAACCTCTTGCTTATAATATTTAGAGTTCACCTACATATTACTAGCGACATGGCGAATGGTTAACTTGACACTGTAGCAGTATCCAGTGATGATCATGAAACCCCTTCGAAAACATTCCTGGCGTTCTTTATACATTGTTGGATAAAACAGTTCTCTATTTATCTCTATCACCTATATCTCAGCAGCCACCATACCGCCTGTCACAGTCATATGTGAGACTGAGACCTCAGTAGAAGCTACTATTTTCATTGACGAGTAATCTATTTATATCAAGTTGTCTACCTGCACATAGAGGCTACTTCGTCGATGCAGAAAGGCGTGCTCGGTTCACCTATAAGGACGTCGGTTCTATTCCCATCCAAGAAATTAAAAAAATACGAAATGAGATTTCCATTTCCGATGGTGGACATGGCCCTGATGTTCACCCACCCTACACTAAGCACGAGGTTAATTCCTGGGGGCAAAGGCGGCCGGGCGTAGAGCTAACCGCTCTACCCCACCAAGCGCCAAGGTTACGGATACTGGAAGCGTTTAGCTTCAACCCTTTCAGGAGCCTCCTTTGCCTGTATGGAGAGGATTTTACTCTTTGTCTTTCTGTCCATAAATGTTTAATATTAACCCGTAATCAGCTTTTACACCGAACTAGCTGCTTTAACCTTTGTTAACGGGGTATTAACATAGCATGTGCATCATTACATTACTTCTCAAATTGTTCTTGACATTCTGGGACACGTAAGTGGATATGCTTCTCCCTGTCAGCGGCTTGAGCTCATGAACACACACACAGTGCTCTGCAGAGTTTCAAAATAGTGTTTGTTTGAATGAGACCCCCTTCAGTTTGGACTACAATAATGGCCACGCCGAACTATGTAGCTCAAGATGTAAGGTGGTGGCCTTCTGAGGTCAAGTTGGCGGGTTCGATCCCGGCTCAGTCTGGTGGTATTTTAGGGTGCTCAAATACGGCACATAAACGTACTCCTGTGGGACAAAATTCCGGTGCGAGTGGCCAGGAACGTTCAAACTTTCTTCGAAGTATAAAGGATACGGCTTCTTCCATAGTCAGCCCATTCTCCAAACATGTGACGGATATGGTCGGTAGACAAGTAGCCCATCAATGTCCTCTAGCATCAGGATCGATGAACTATGGACTCGTATACAAGGAATCAATTCCCCAAGAAGATACGAAGGCCTCTTTGTTTCAGTGACATGACGTAGATAAACTCTCATTGTAATTAACTGATGTTTAATGAAAGATTGACATTTTAGTGTGTATTAGTTTGAAGCATTCATTTTTTAAGTGTAGAATCATTAGTAACATGCAGAATAAATTTGATTTTGATCTCATGGCTCCTTCATGGTTTTTCAATTTCCATAAATATTAGTGTATATAAATACCTACTGTTTTATATACATTCTCTAAAGTCTACGGGGATATCCCCTTTTGATTTACACAGTTACATATACATATCTTGTCTTACGTCCCCGATTCAGAAAGATGTAACGAATTACGTACATTCACTCTGCTGAAGCTTAATACATCAGTGCATCGACCCTGAACTGAACTGGAAAACAATTCAGCACATCAGTTAAGCTCATTTCATTCAAAAGTCACTCAGCGAGAGAAAATTACAATTTAAATGGCATGCTGATAAAATTATAGCTTTTTATAGCTTTCTGCTGCTACGATATAAACTGATTTACAAGAGTAATTCAATCACGTTATTCCTCGTTTCTCTTGCCACTTGTGACTCGTCGGCTGAGACCCATGGACTGACATTCTCCTAGATGTCTCATTAGGACTATCAGATAGTACTATTTCATATTTTCCAATGCTAGTGTAGCAATGAAATAAATTATTTATTCTGTAAATTGGTAGTTACTGTATATCACAAAGAAGCAGAATTATTAAAAATTGAAAATAATGTATCTTCATTGCCATAACACTGGGTTGTGTCTTTGTCGGAAGTTTCAAATTAGATGCCTTTTCCAGGTGAGAGTTTCATTGGATCTTCTGGACAGATCATGTCCTCTTTGTATATAGTTGTACAAGCTTCAGATAAAGAGTTTCTTATTATTCCCAGCTGATTCTTCGATCGGTGGCCTCCATTCTTAATGAAAGTGTAGTTTTGAAATAAAGAGGAACCAGTATAAAAATAAATCACCACGTGTGTTTCAACCAATCAGATGTACGTAGTTCCACTCGTAACACTTGGCTAGTTACGCAGATAGCGTGACTGCATAACAGCTAAATAAGCACATAACTAAAACTACTGTAATTTAACGTGTGAATGGTATGAAAAACGAAACGACTACCCGTAAACGCTAACTTCAGTGTAATGAAAGCAAAAAACATGTAAGATAACTATAGTTTTTCAATTTTCTTTATGTCGCACCGACGCAGATAGGTCATATGGCGACGATGGGATAGGAAAGGTGTAGGATTGGGGGAGGAAACAGCCGTGGACTTAATTACGGTACAGTCCCCACGAGGATGACTACAAAATGTAGGTATATTCAAATAAATAGGCATTTATTTTAGTACTTACTTTGCTTCATAGAGGCTGCCTGTCCGAGGCGGTAAAGGGGTGCTCGATTCGCCCGGAAGGACGTGGTTTAGAATCCCCGTCAGGAAGTCGTAAAAATTTAAGAAACGAGATTTCCACTTCCGGAGGTGCATATGGCCCTGAGATTCACTCAGCCTACACCAAAAATGAGTACCAGGTTACTTGCTGAGAGCAAAGGCGGCCGGGCGTAGAGCTAACCACTGTACCCCATCACGTGCCGAGGTTAACAATGGTGGAAGCCTTTACCTTCCACTCCTCCAAGGGCCTCCATGGCCTGTACGGAGGTGACTTTGCTTTTTTGCTTTGCTTAATGTTCACTTTCCTTTGCATTCGATTCATAGTTCATCTTCGCCTTTAAACTAATTTCCCTCCATTATCCTTTCATGAAGCCAGAATAGTTTAATTAATATAATCTGTTATGTGAATATTACCGAACAATGCATTTCATTCGCACCATCTTCAATTACATTAGAAGCTTCATGATCTGACTTCGGTACTTGTTGAATATTTTTGTCGAAGTGCCAGTGTACCAGTAAATATAAGGTACAGCCCAATGTCTGAAAGGATCTATCCGTTATGACAAGACGTTATAGGAGTATCTGTAATAGATCCCTATATGACCGAGTATGAAGACCATAGTTTAGAGCAGGGCCTCTCAGGGTGCATGCACCAGTGAATTGCGCGGTGCACGATGCAAAAGACGACTTCATTTGGTTGACCAGAGTGCAGAACCCCTCTCCCCGATTTGGAGCTATAGCGTTGTCTCCCTCCTCCTCACTTGCTCCGTAGCGCTGCAAATTCGAGCCGAGGGGAGCCGAGCTTAGCCGAGTCGCCCCGATATGACGCGCTAGTCCGAGCCGAGCCGAGCCGAGTGGGACCGATGCACTGTGCACAGAACCTCTGCGCCTCAGTTTGCAAGCGTGAGATTTTGGGTGTTTCAGAGGCCCTGGTTTAGAGTAATGTAATAGCCTGATGCTCGGCTACATAAGCAACCCGCCAAACGTTTCTGTGAAGCAGTGTTGTATCTTACAACTGAGTATGAAAGATCCACGAGAGTATATAGAGCGGTGAACCTGGTATACGAGCGTGAGAAGGTTGGTCGTACTGATAAAGTAATAATTCTATATCTTCCGCCGTGGTCATTTTATCAGCTGCTGAAGTTAGTAAATTAGAACGCTTTGCGAGCGAATTCAAATGGGCTTTGCGAGGCGGTGTTACTAAACCTGCACGTGGTTAAGACCGACTTGAGAACCATGCGGAGATATCAGCATTAAATAAAAAACACCGTGGGTTTCAGCAAGTGTCACCGTAACGTACTTGCTAGAGCGCGATCAAAGCAGCTCGGAGCTCCGTGTTTAAATCCCTCCCATGGCAAAGGTTTTGTTTCTTCGATTAGTTTTCTTTTTTGCTAGTTGTTTTACGTCGCACCGACACAGATAGGTCTTACGGCGACGATGGGACAGGAAAGGGCTAGGAGTGGAAAGGAAGCGGCCGTGGCCTTAATTAAGTTACAGCCCCAGCATTTGCCTGGTGTGAAAATGGGAAACCACGGAAAACCATTTTCAGGGCTGCCGACAGTGGGGTTCGAACCTACTATCTCCCGAATACTGGATACTGGCCGCACTTAAGCGACGGCAGCTATCGAGCTCGGTTCTTCGATTAGTGCCCTCAAGCCGGTCTTCAGTCAAGTACAGATTTAGCAACACCACCTCTCAAAACCCACTTGAATTCGCCTGCAAAGCGATCGAATTGGGTAACTTCAGCAGCTGATAGAATGGCATCCAATAATTTATTTCAAATAAATTGTTGTCAATCAAATCGTGGATCAATTTTCAGATCTTAAAGACCCTGACGGTACCATACCGATATATACAGAACGACGACGGGCTCTTCCCTCTCAGAAAGTGCACTACTTTTGCATGCCCCTTTCATCTTGACATTTACTGTAATTTTCGTGCCGTACGTCGTATTCATGTTTTATAGCGTAGGTTCTATCACAACAGATTACTTTGTACAACTTACTAACTTGATACTATTAGTTGCACTTACATTATAACAGTATCCAGTGGACAGTACGTTTGTGGGTGATCCTTTCACCTAGGCATGAATATTACATATTTCTCCTGTGCATGTTCGACTCGGTTTATGTTGCTGACATGTAGATAGCAAGCAGAGTTATATCGGCCTTAAGGACTAGCAGTCATGGATGAGTTCATATTAATGGGACGGTGAAGCATTTCGTATTTAACACGTGTGTGGAAGGTAAATTTAATTTAGGTCAAGGTTCGAAATAATTACAAAATACGTGTTTCTTGCTACTACCCATTCATTTACGGATAACTAGCAAATGTACCCGTGTTTCGCTACTGCATTCTACATTGCACACGGATTTCTTCGTAAATTACTGGAAAGATAGTGAGTAAGATTATATTAAATAACATGTCTGTTAGCGCTATCCGAGAAACAAAACAGGGAGGACACCATACGTGTTTCCGATGTAGGGAAGGCATTGGGGAAGTTTTGTTGATAATGGCAGGCCACATTTTCTACTGCCAATCACGATCGAGTTCGGGAGTTTCTGCTAAAACGGCAAGCTCGCTTGTCAACTGCCATTCAAAAAATAGATGGAGAGTTTTCATTATAAAAACAGGCCCCTTTTCCTAATGCCAATCACAATCAAGTTGGAGAAATTTCATTATAATCGAGAAATGCAGCTCTATCTAACGTATCAAAAATTCAGGCACGACAATAAGTCACAGGACCAAAGCTGTAGATCTCTCCAAATTGAACGGCGATTGTGCTATCCGTTTTGTAATACGACTTACCGTTTAGCCATCAATTATCCAGAAACGAAGGTCTGTACCGTCATTAAAAATTCATCCATACTTCGATATTTTCTGGGACCAAAAGTTATACATTTGAACAGCTTGGAATTTTTCTTCAAAGAAACGAGTGTCCAGGTTCCGGGGTTAACACTCGAATTTATACAGAGTAATTAAGGAAGAAAGTAATACAGTTTAGAAAGTTGAAATTAATAGAAATTAGGATTATAAATGAGGACAGCCGAATAGGACAAATATGTAAATATCAAGTGGATGTACTAGAAAATGAACTGCCCCTCAATAAATTTGGATGGTATGAGTTACAGATATAAGAAGGCGGTAACAGAGGAAAAATTTAGGTGCAGGGAATCTCAGGTAATCAGATAAGATGACTTATGGGGTTATTACTTAAGCCTACAGAGGCAAGGCAGAGGCAAGAAATTAAAGCGGAAAACAGAAGTTGAATAGAAATGCACTAAACATTACAGCAATTGGCAGAGAACACCTTACGGTGTGAAATGATGGGCTTTACTCCGTATTACTGTTCAAATACTGACAACGCCTCTAAGTGCTACTCGAGGACGATTGTAACCTCCAACAGTATTCCGTCAATATCGCGCAGAATGGCCGATTGACGTCTCTCTTTCTTTCTACACAAGGAGTAAACACAAGTTTACAGGAATGGTGACGAAAATGGCAATACGTCACTTCCCTGCTGGCAAGAAGTCAGACACGTTGCCATGGTAACCTGTAGGTTCGTTGTCGGTCTGTCGGTCACTCAATACACAGCATGAGACTCGCAGAAAATAATAATTTTCTCCGTCATTTGAAGAGTAAGTGAAATTATGTACATAACAAAAGATGTTTACAATAAAGCGACATTTCACACATAGTCAACGGATTTTACAGAAAATCAATAGTAAAGGTATAATGGAAGAAAATTGTCCTGGTCTTCCTATAAACCCCCCATCTATTCAGAGATTTTTTAAGTTAGATACATATCGAAACCTTCCCCGGGATGCGTATACTCTAAATATGAAGTTTGGTTGAGACATATCAAGCCGTTTCGTCGTGATGATGGAACAAACAGACAGACACGAGAAACAAAAACCACTCATACGGTTTTGAGTAGATATAAAACGGATACATATCTTAAAAATTGGCAAAACAAACGAAATTACAGACAGCGGATCCGCTACAACTTTATTTATGATTTATAATTTTATTGCAAATAAAAAGGAATTTCGAAAATAATTGAGAGAGTGTAATATTTACAGAATGGGTCGTTTATTTACTCTAGCATTCAGTTTGACGTTTACCGACATAACTACGTGTTAAATATCACTTCCAAAACACTGATACATACCCTTTTTGATAATTCGTCGCTATTCAAAAAGAATAATAATGTAACAGTGATATAGACTATATACTAACTGGAATTAATTTCAAAACTCTGTGTTCCAGTAATCCAAAAACAGGTTTTATGCAGCACTTTCCATTTTTTATATATTTATATCCAATCCAGAATGTCTCTTTTGTATTACTGAGTGATCATTAATATGGAAAAAAGACATTATACGAGCGAAATAAAACCCAAGCACTATGGACGTATATTGGCCTGAAATGTGTTAATTGACACAAGTACAGCAGATCAGTACGAGAAGCTATAGGCAATAAAATATCCACCCAGCCTATATATATACGAAATGAGCCGAAAAGTCAGATTTTTTTTCTGCATACCAGAAATATTTGTGATGACTGATTATCTAGTTTATTGTCATGTTGTCTTAAGTGGTTTAGATTCCTAAATAATTACTGTGAAAACTTTAAGTTGAAAATCATATTTTATTGACTGGTGTTGCTATCTACTTCAGGAAAGAAGAGTACAGTCATCAATTTATGGATTGATGACCATCTATTTAACACGATTGATGTTCACAAATTCTGTTACCAATTTACGAAATATTTCACTCTCTATGTTGATAAATACTTCCTTTTAGTATTGAGAAATCATTACTCCTTTTCATTCGTAATATACTACAGTAAATCATGGTAGAAATGAAACTTTAATGCTGTAATGTTAAGAATGGCTTTCGTTTCTGGACTTGACACTTGACCAATGGCTTGACTGCTTGCTCCTTAAAACGATTGAGATCTTATTTAACAGGAAACCAATGTAATATCAATCCATTATACAGAAGCGTGTTAAAAATCTTCTCTTTTTAATTCACTTGTAGTTTTGTGGGCCTCTTTCAACTTGCTACTTATGAAAAGAGCCAGGCGCCCGGGGTCTGTAATAATACACTACCATAAATTAAACTGCGCTCCTGGAGAGGGATGACAGTGGGTAGCGTTGGTGGTGCTACTGAGACGGAGTGAGGAAGTGGGTTATACACAGTCAATACTGAGGGAAAAGAACAAATTCAATTCGTTAGATCTAATTCTTTTTAATTTATCTAGTGCTCCACTTCTTGAATGATAGCTTTATTCTGATCCATTCGGGTCTACTGGAAAGTATCCTTAAAGTGGAAGTACCACACGTATGCGGTTATTCTCTTGAGAAGTAAATCTCTTCTCTTAGACATGGGAAGAGTATTTCACTGAATGCTTCTTATAAATAAGTCGTTTTCCTATATAAACCCTGATAAACCAATCTGGAGGAGAACAGCAGCCATTAAATTGAGAAAGAAATATGTGAGATGTGAACAGTTGTAAACATATTAACGTCAAATTGCTACAGATATTGCGGTCGTTCTCATATCGCCACTTGCTTCAGAAACATTATTTCTATTCATTTCACGTTCCAGTAACTACTTTGCGGTTTTAGAGAGGCTATCTTTGACGACAACAGGAATATTAGATCTCCCTCTTAATATTAGCTGTATCGATAAATTGTACATAATATACGAAGTACAATGTATACCTTCTGATCTCTTATGGTCCACGCGATTTTACTATATGAGAAATAATAACGGAGATATTCGTGATTAGTATGTTTTCCACTAACTTCCAAATATACTCATAAATATTACTTCTACCTAAAACGTGTAAATGACAAGAAAGGTAGAAAATTCAATTTCCAATTTTTTTGCATCGGATGCATTTTTACTGTACGGGATATAATCTTTCTTTCTTTCTTTCTTTCTTTCTTTCTTTCTTTCTTTCTTCCTTTCTTTCTTTTTTTCTTTCTCAGTCCGTTTAATCACCAGGGTTGGTCTTTCCCTCGGACTCAGCGAGGGATCCCACGTCTACCGCCTCAACGGAGCGTGAGACTTTCGGTCGGAGATAGAATTAGGAAGGAGGCGTATATCGGGGAGAGTATTTAACTTACGATTATATCTAATGTATCAATTTGCAGATAAAGAAGGGGGCTACCTGTTGCACAAAGCGAAATTAGAAATTCGGAACTTTTTTCATGAAATAGGTGTTCAAATTATGGCAAAATTTGTGCGAAATTGGTAACGTAACACGCATACTCTGTTATAAGATGTCGCTGTGTTGACACGCGCACTCAATTTGTGGTTAGCTGTCGTTGTAAATAAATCGTGGTCAGTTGTATAGAAGAACCAATTTTATTTTATTGTGAACCAATTAATTTCACTTGGAAGAAACTTAAGCCGGTGATATTTGTATAGTAGACGTAACTTTTAACGGACGTTCTCAATTTTTATTAGCCTTCGTATTATATTCATCCTTCCGTTTCTCTTTAGTGCACTCATGCGTTACTCTGAATCAAGTTTAATGACTGACGACGAGTTTGATATTGATGTGCCAATCATGATGGCCGATGTTAATATAGACATCAAAAGAAATGAAAAGTCATTTGATTTTCTCAAACATCACTTTAATTTGAATGTTGTGCCGAGCATGTATCCCAGCACATCGGACAATTCATTTATTGATCTTACTTTTACTACACAGAGTTATTACCCACATTCAAGTGTATCACGTTCTATTGAATAAAATTTATTATCCGCATAATATTTGTCTTTATTTCTAATAAGTAAGTCTTCGAAACCCTCGAAACACTTGAAACCTTGCTGCTTTCATAACAATGAAAGCCTACCACCAATTACTTCTATCTGTTCTCATCTCCATACAAACAGTTCCAGAGTGGAATATTTGAAGACCTTCGATTTTTTAATATCTATGATAGAACCTAAATCATCGTAAGACATTTCAACATCGTACGACAAACGAGGTGGGAGGAATGAATATTTTCGTTTCCGGAGATGACCCCAATTTAAACGCACTAGAGTAAAGTGTTTAAAAATATTTCTTAATTAGCATCTAGGACATAAAACAGCAACCGTCGTGTAGAATTTCAATGTTGCACGTCAACTGTTTTCGGAGGAATGTATATTTGTGATTTAGGAGATTTAAGCTGGAATATTAAAAATATCTCTTAAATAACATATAAAACAATTTCAAATTCTCAAGTCAAATGATGTTGGAGAACCTTGTCTATTTAATATTAACTATACTAATGACTGTTTTTTCTGTATGGTTCTCCACTATAAAGAAAGGAGTCTCCGTGAAGAAAAATCAATCTTTCGAAACTTCTGTATTTGACATCTAAAAGAGCAACCATTATGTGAAATTTCTACTTTATAAGGCGAACGGTTACTGAGGAATTTATATTTTACTTTTCAGCATTTGATCCCCCTTTCACATAACGTTAAATTTAGACTTTCTATAGTGAACGGTTTCGGGGTAATGCATATTTAACTCTTCAGGATTTAATCCCTATTTCATCCATCTATCATAGGCACGTTTTAAACCCTTTATCAGCAAGCATTGAAATAAAAGCAATGATCGTGTGTAGGGTTGTTGTTTGCATGACGAATTTATGTACTACTACAGTATAATATCTTTACACTTTAGCATATGAAAATGAACACAACGATAAATATTCTGATGGACTGCATATAAATATGTGGTTGGAAGGCGTGATCATTCTTAAGGAAAATAAATGGCAGGAAGAGCATTTGGACATATGAGGTTCTGAAAGGAAGCCATTTATATGTATAGTTAATCATTTTAGTAGTTCAAAATTTCTGTAAATAATGACTGTCGGAAAATACACTATACCCAGCATTTAATGTAATGAAGGCTACTGAATAGAGGATACTGCTATTGTGCAGAAATGAACATCACCAACAATTTTATTTACTTAAAAACGAGAAATACTCATTTTTGCTGTCCGACTTCACACTTAATTCCCCGTACTGTGTACGATAACACAATACCTACATATTCACTATGTAGCACTTGCTAAGCTTTGTATTAAGATATCCTCAATACATGGATATTGCCGTTGATATATTTGGCCAGCTGCCAAATCCTATTCCCTATGTAATAACTTACGAGTAGCTATTTCTGTGCGATTTCGCATCACCCTGCATATCATTCACCCCAGTGACAGAAAGAGAATGATCTCTTGGCAGGCACGCTTTGGTGAAATTCTTCATATTGGTGGCTACAAGTACAACGGGCTACACTACCTGACAGGGAAACAGATGACGTCACAAACAAAACAGAAACGTGAGACGCCAAGTTGACAAGATAACTCGTTTCACATCCTCGAAGATGGGAGAAGAAGGGACGAGAAGGAGAGGGATGTGGATGGAGAAATCCTGTAGAGACGGGTTCCCGAGGGAAAACTCTGAACACGTGTAAGATCTCTCAATATGTGTTAGCGTGGGGCCGATGCATTCCCCAGCGTTCATGCTTACATTTTTACACGGAAGGAAGACATGTAGGTATTTTATAAATTCTTTGTATCTGAACTGAGGAGCACTAGTACTAGTTAATTAGTGTATTACTACTACTAGAAAATGTTTCTTAATGTCTGCAAAGAAGAATGCACTTCTCAAAGTGATGAACAGTAAATAATTATTTGCGGCTAATCTTCCAGTCAAAAATTATTTTTAAAAAAATCATCTAAATGTGCTGGAAGAGAGAATATTTTCTTCCAGCTCAGCGATGTTAGGCCTAGGACATGAAATTGTATTATTATCTAATATTAAATGACATATATATTGAAATGATAGCTTTCAAAGATCACCGAAAAGACTTTATAGTAGATCCGAGATGAGATTCGAGACATCTGAAACACAACCCAATGAGGTACATGTGGAAAAGAATAGAACACAAGAACCAACAATCCCATTATACCAACAGCAATACAAGTTGGATGATAGGGAAGTCATAGGATTAATGGTTGGCGCTAGAGGAAGCATTCCTCTCTTTTTCGTTCAGTTCTGCAGATCATTTGCAAATCATTTAACATCAGTCAGGCATTAATAAAATAAATTGCGGTGACTGCCTTAAAATATTCCTTCCAAATCCTGAAGAACCATATCTCCCAAACTTTTAATGCAACAACATACAGTATGTCAAATTTGCTAATCCACTCAAAATTACTTTTAATATTCATATTGTTTTTCTGTATAATTTGTCCTCAGAGGCAATCTCCAGTTGGGGAAAGTCGAAATAAATACAAATAAAAATAGGTTCGGCAAATCCATTGGTGGATTCTACTGGGCCGATTTCATTCATTCATTCATATTTTATTCTCTCCATAATTACCTACCACTAATTTATGAGTCATTGATAAGTCCCTAAGTTCAGCCAGCTTTGAGTAATCATAAAATCATTAAATGATGACTCCAATAATAGAGGTGAAGGCTTATCCTAACTCCCAATGCATTCGCCCCCAGGGGCTCTGAACTTTGGAGCGTGGGTTGGCGACCACGGGGCCCTTAGCTGAGTCCTGGCATTGCTTCCACTTACTTGTGTCAGGCTCCTCTTTCATCTATCCTATCCGACCTCCCTTGGTCAACCCTTGTTCCTTTCCGGCCCCGACGCTATTAGTTTTGCGAGGGCTAGGGAGTCTTTCATTTTCACGCCCTTCGTGGCCCTTGTCTTACTTTGGCCGATATCTTCATTTTTCGAAGTGTCGGACCCCTTCCATGTTTTCCCTCTGATTAGTGTTATATAGAGGATGATTGTACTTCCTCTTTAAACAATAATCACCACCACCACCACCAATGCATTCTGTACTTAGCAGGTTGCTAAGCGACTAACACTTTCATTAATATTCTGATATATGTGATTTTCATCCTTAGTAATGTCATTGGATGCAGCTATGTTTGATTACTGCCTTTGAAGCCAGAGAGTGTACACTTTCTCTGATCATGGAAGAATACTATTCTCTGCTAGATCCTCTTTGATTCTCTGACCTTCCCAAGCTTCTGAATATACTGAGCAGATGGCAGAACGTCGCTAATAACTTACATGCTGCTAAGAAAAAGAGTCTACGTACGTACAGACAGGAATGTACCAAGTCGACTAGCCTTCTGTATGACCATCACTAAAGCGCAGGGACAAACTCTTGAAAACTGAGAATTCTACTTACTCGAACCAGGGTTCAGCCACGGCCAACTATCTCGAGCAAGATCGTTTGAAAATGTTCAGATCCAGATACGGCCGAATGGTGGAAGCACAGAGAATATTAAGTGTTATAAACTAAATTACCGGTACTAAATGTTCATAAAACTATTGAAAAGGGCAGGCAAATTAATGTGATTGTGGCAGGCATATCAAGATGAGTTATCTCAACTATTTGTAAGGAATGCCGCGGAGCAGCACGCGTCCGCTAATTATTATTATTATTAGTAGTAGTAGTAGTATTGAAAACCCATGAAATGGCTTTACAACCAGAGGAAACATAACTGAAATGGTTCCACGAATGCGAGAAAACCCGAGAAAACAGTAATGAAACCTGTCTGTAAGGAAGGAAGACCACGGACTGCAACAACTATCGAAGTATCTCGTTGATCAGTATACCAAGCAAGGTGTTCACTGGCATGTTGTAATTGAAGTTGCTATCGGTGGTTGAGAGTAAGTTGGATGAAAACCAGTGTGGTTTTAAAGCACAGAGGGGCTCTCAGGATCAGATATTCAGTTTGCGAAAAGTAACTAAAAATGCTAAGCGAGGAATAGACAGTTATGTTTCCTAGATCTAGAGAAGGCAGATGATAGAGTGTCCAGGAAAATGTTGTGTTGTGAGTTTAAATCAAGGTGCAGCATAGCTAATGGAGTGAACTCGCAGTTGCAATCAACAATATTCTGTGAGCAGGACGTCAACTCCCGGACGAAACTATCTTAACACCGATCTGTTTTCAGACCAACCTTGCTTTACGGGAATGAAAGCTGGGTGATCTTAGTTTATCTTATTCGTAAGTGAAAAGTAACAGACATGAAAGCGGCGAGGATGATCGCTTGTGTAAACAAGCTGGAACAATGTCAGGATGGTACCCTGGATGAGGAGATAAAGGCTAAGTTAGGAATTAACTCGGTTTATGAAGCTTGATACATTAACCGGATTCGCTGGTGGGGTCATGTGAGACGAATCGGAGAGGATAGGTTACCTGCGGAAATTATAGACTCGGCCACGGATGGTATGAGAAATAGAGGGAAATAAGGCGACAACGGTTAGACTGAGTTTCTTATGATTTAGTGCTAGAACGAAACGAGGTCACAGAGCTAATATAAAGATATTGTGGCGGCATTTCAAAAATTCAAAGAGACTTTCAGACTGAAAGCTGAATGGCATAACAGTCTATTATAAGATGCGTGTATGTAGGTAAGTTTTTACTTGATGAATTTACATATTTTATTAAGAAGAAATAAATATTATTTCTTAGTAAATTCATTACCATCATATTCAAAATCTAGATTGCCGTGGAGTGTGACAGAGAATGAAGTCTGGATCCACTGTCCACAATACCGTACCCGTCAACAAGGAATAGTCAGTAACGGCGCACGATCCACAAATAAATTACTTGTGTTTGATGTAATCGTTTTATTTTAATTCTACCTGCCATGTAAATGGTTCTCTCGTTCTTTGATACAAGGGTTTTCGTACTATTGAAACAACGTAAAGGTATTTAACATTCACTACTGTTTGCGAGGAAAACGGTTGAGCTGTTTTCTCTCTAAATGAAGAGGCATTGACCACAAAGCTTGTTGAAAAACCGTACATCAGTTAGCTTCCTCATTTTATAGTACAGCGTATCAGTGGCGAGTACAAATAATTTTCGACGTGATCAATGTTCGTGGTTTCTTTTATTTGTACTTTCTAAATTCTTATAAATGGTCCCTTCTGTCGAACTTACGATCGAAAAACAGATCAGTATTTCTGTAAAGAGTTGGTGAGGATCATGACGATTAGAAGATGTGTATGGCTGTATATTGCTTACAAGTGAATTATTGCTACAAATTCCAGTCCAATACGACAGCCGTGGTGTGTCGTTGTACATGACCTGTTCTGCTGTCGCTCTCTGTCCGTTAGAACCGCTTGTATGTTACAACAGTCTTCCATGAATTTGTGTTATATGTACAGATATGTGTACTTTTCTCTGGTCAATGACGCCATCATCGATGATCATACAACGTGTTGAGCAATTCCCATCATGGAGACGAACTATATATCCTTGCTCTAAATCCATTTATTTTAAAAGTGGAGTGTATTCAGATTATTCATTAACGAATTGTCCGGCTCCATGGCTAAATGCTTAGCGTGCTGGCCTTTGGTCACAGGGGTCCCGGGTTCGATTTCCGGTAAGGTCTGGAATTTTAACCATCATTACTTAATTTCTCTGGCACGGAGACTGGGTGTACGTGTCGCCTTCATCATCATTTCATCTTCATCATGACGCGCAAGTCGCCTACGGGAGTCAATCGAAACATGTTCTCGGACACTCTCAGCACTAAAAGCCATACGCTATATCATTTCATTTCATCAACGAATTTCAACACTCCATCATCTACTGTCCTTGTGTCATTGTTGATGTGCTTCGACTTATAAAACCGCACCCTGAGTCTTCCACTCACCTGCACAGCTGACCATTTCACATGATGTAAACTTACTTAAAATATTATTGCCACGTGAAAGTACATTTCTTTCCTCATTCACATTCTGCAGGGAATTCCGTTCCATTTTTCATTAGCCATTTTTCTCCTTCACTCCTATATTTCACGATAAATGTACATTTGCGAATTTACTTTACGTTAAATGGCATTCAATCAGTAAGTGGTCAACCTGCTGCCTTACTACATTCTTAAATTTTCTTGAAAAAATAATACACAAAACATTGTTTTATATAAAACTACCAGTCTGTACTTAGATGAATAATTTAAGCCTCGTTTCACTGGACATAAACATTGGTGTTGTGACAAAATTAAAAGGTCCTTGCGAGCACTTGGCGGGCACGTCCGGGAAGACACGTCTCGCCATACGCCACGGAAATGACGTGTACACGGTCGCGTCATTCCTGGTAATGAAGAGATGATAATTCCCCCTCAATCAACACGCTTTACAGTTCCGTGCTTCAGAAAGCTAATTGTGTCTGCTAGTTATTGCTCTCGTGTTCCATAAGTGCCGTATTAACGATGTATTACTAGCATTTATTATATTAGAGGAACATTCTATCAACCACAAATAGGAGCAAATAGCCGCCCTGCTCACAGGAATACCGAAGTAGAGGTCAAATATTCTAAACTATGTTCTGTCAACTCTCAGTCTGAGGACGGACTAAAAAAAAAGGATGGTTATAAATACTCATGTCTTTGGTATTACGAAATTTTCTGAAATTAGGTAATTATGAACTAGTACATCTCTTTCCCTTTTGAGAGAACACTTCATGTCTCATAAATTTTTGTATGCAAGTCTTCTTGGAGCGTCAGGTGGTTCGCCAGCGAGGTACTTTCTATTTTTAATTATTCCGCATGCACTAATGATGAATGGGATGTCTAATGACCGGGGTATTACTGCCTGCAGGTTAGAATACGAAGAGATCACCATCAGGCGGTAGCTCGATGCATGTACCTCAGCCCTGCCCGTCAAATGCGCCCCCTTGCATTTGTAAGCCTCGTTTACGGACGCTCACAGTAGCACTAGAGTTGCTGTCAACATATCGACAATGGCCGGTGTGTTCAGCAAAGACGAATATACTGACATTTTAGTCTATAGAGAATAGGGTCACAATGCAGCCAAAGCTCGCAGATGGCATGCGAAGAAGTTTCCGAGCCACCTGCCTTCTATACACGTATTTCACCGAATAAAGTTGCAATGAAGAGCTAATGGATCCTTCAAGGCACATACAACACACAGGCAACATTTTAATAAAGTGGAATGTCTATTCGTCTATAAATCAATGAGTTATTAAACTTTATTTTGTGCATCTTTGACGTGTATACAAATGCACCCTGTTACATACGCGTGTAGTGGCTACTATCCGTTTTACAACCGAAATACAACATGTTGCAGCGCTCCTTTGTAAATCAGCGATTAGGCATCCCATTCATCATTGGTGCATGCTGGACACTTTTAAGTTAAAAGCACGGAGCTGGAGGGCCACCAGGTATATCCGAGATTCAGTTAACAACTTATCCGAAGAGCAACTGGTTGCTACCACCAACGCTGACCACTGGACCACAGCGATGGTCATCTCTATACGCAGTGTAGACACAAGATTCTCCCCTATCGTATTCAAAATATATAAGAGTTGTTCAACTGAAACATGGATGTCCAGAAACTTACATAAAAATAATGCCGTCTGGTCTCCGAAGAGGCCTGATGAAGGTTTTTCGAGTTGACACCTACTGTAAAGGCGACCTGCACGTCCGTGAGGACGTGATCCTACCTATGATGAAATATAATGCTGAAGATGGCATGCACACCCGACCCCCGAGCCATTGGAATTAACCAATGAAGGTTAAAATCCCCGACCCAGCCGGGAATCTAACCCGGAGCACCCTGGGACAAACGCCAGCACACTAGAGCCGGACAAAATTTTACATGGTCTGTATCGGACAACAAACCCTATATAAAAACGAGGCATATTGATTGTGTAGTTTGAGTGTCCCTAGATAATTAGTCTACTGTAAGACAGTTCGTGGGAATTTTTAGGTCAACACACCTTCCTTGCATGAGAATTGAATCACGCCACGTTCTCTTCGTTTGCACAGAACCACTTACTACAAATGTCGTTTCAACTATTTCCTCTACTTGGTGGACGCTTATTTAAGACCAACCATGCTCTGAGCTGCTTCTACTAATACCGAACCATATAGTGAAGTCACCCTTTGGCTTCTCCATTACCTATATTCAGTGCTGTCCGCTCTATGATTCAATAATATACTGTAGTTATTATTTCTAAAATATTTTCGGATAATGTACAGCACACTGTATTAAGCTATCTATATGCATTTCAAGGAAATGTTCACCATTTTACGAGTCTGACTATCTGATGTTTTGCTGATGGTTTGTCGAAAAATTAACGGACTTGATTCCCAGACAAAAAGCTGAGGATTTAAAGAATAAGTCATTCACGTGCGTGATTCTCGGGATCACTCACCTAGAACAGTTCGAAGTACCAGATAAAATGGTGGAATGCAAGGTTATACAGATAAAATGGTTAACTCGTATGGAGCCCAACAACTCAATCACATTTGTTGAGGAATATTAGAAGCTTTTGCCTCCAAGCACCTCCATAAGCTGTAGTGAAGATGACTTTCCTTTTGCTTTTCTTTCACTAACGAATCTGTTTTTTGATCCACGAAAATCTGTAAGAGGAACATTACTTCTGTCCTTGTAAAGAATGATAGACAACTCTCCATTTAAAAGAGACATAAGTATTTGGATGAAAACGTCCAGAGAAATTTTACAAGAAGTATGTGTGTTCGAGGACATATTTTGTTTGTTTCGACGATTAAATCACAGTACGAAGGACAATTATGGTATGCATGGTAACTAGCCAGCATTTCTAGAATCGTACCGATAAAATTAGACACTGAGCGTATGTACAGCATTTCATATCTCGAAATGGTGAAGTTAGACTGAATATCATTCAGTGTAGATAACCTGTGATCCTACACGGGATCTCAACTATAAGGTGTGGGGTGGCCTTCGTAGGATTCATAGCTGAGTTTGGCATTCTTGTTGCAGGCCTCTCAGTTTCATCGCTCTTATCATACCACCTCTGGTTAACTCTTTTTACTTTCCGACCTCAGTGACACGCGGTTTACTAGGATTAGGGAGGAATCCATTCCCACGCCTTACATGGCACCTCCTTTACTTTTGTCGATACGTTCATTTTACTCATTTCAAACCTCTTCAGTTTTCTCTTATTATATAAGAGTGGCTGAATATATCTTTATGTTTTACCTTAAAATAATAATTACTATTACAAAAAGGGAAGTCCGTGTAATTTGGACCATTTAATTTTATACGTCCATAACTCTTTTGACCGTAATGAACATTTCTCAGATTTTATACACGATAATTTGTACGATGTATCAAATGGTTTGGTGAAAATAACTGTTAATGTTATCTTTAGGATTTGTTTTAAAGTAACATTTATTCTAAAATTTGTTAGCGTGTAATTTGGACCGATAGCCGTGTAACTTGGACCAGGTGATCGTGAATTCGGACTGGTAAACATAACACTTGTAAGTTATTTAATGTATTTATTATAAAATACTAAGCAATAGAATACGACACTATGAATTTGGATCGTCAACTTTGGCATGTAGGACAATGATAAACACCTCATCCTGAATTTTGGGGCAGTTTTCATGAGTACACTTTCTGCAATTGTTACATACAATTGAAACTGTTTTTCGATTTTCTTGCTTCTGTAGTGAACAGCTGTCGGGCACTTTTGACGTCGGCGTCGGTCGCCCGGCCTTGGCAAACCAAAATTGATGAATTAACCTAAGTTAAAACTTACCTGGATATTTCATCAGTACTTGTAAAAGGTAAACACACCCTTGGCTAAAATACCTACTTACTTGTCACCGTATAAGCTTATAAGTAATGTGAATATTAAGATGGGTTTCCTCTTCCCCCTTGAGCCTGAAGTCCGTTAGCAAAACAACATCCAGAAAGAAAGGTACCCTAGACGGTCTTGCTGAGCTTGCCTCATCCATTAGGTGACCAAACTTGCAAATAACAAACATATTATCGGTCCAAATTACACGGACTTCCTTTACTATCGCCTTATTCCAGTCTTGACAAGTTCATGGGGTATATTAGTTTGTTTCGTAAACTGTGATCTCTCACTGTAAGAAAATGCATGATTATAAATAATAATTAAAACTGCGTAAGCATTTACCATCTCTGAGTTTAGACTAGCATGAGTGAGAGGAGTTCACTAAGTTCACTTAAATTTATAGTTATAGTCGATGAATAAGCTCCCGCATGTCAATTCAAGGAGCCAAATTATTGGTTGGAATAATAATAATAATAATAATAATAATAATAATAATAATAATAATAATAATAATAATAATAATAATGTTATTTTAGTCTTCTGAGACGCTGCAGTGCAGGAATTTGACCCTACCACCGGGTCTTCTGTCGTGATAATAAATGTACTGGCAGTGATACCTTCGTCATTGTTTTATTTTGTTGCCTACAGATAACTTTAATTTTTAACCGACCAAAGAGATCTCGCATCGTATATTTATTAGTATCTGACTAATGTCAGAACGGCATTAGCCAATTAAGGGAAGACGTGCACGAAAATTCATTGATTTTCTACTTTCTCTGTCACTCGGACACTTATAATCATGAAACTTTGCATACTCATTTAGAATACATTGTTTTTAGATATAAACATTATTCGGTTAATTCAGATTTTAAAATTTGAAAGAATAATCTTCTTAAATTTGAATTTTGGTCATATCGATGTACCCTTCCCTCAGAAATAGTGAGGTCCTGGACCTTGTACTTTTTTAAATTTATGAGACTTTGATGATTTAATTCTTGCGGGAATTTTTAATTTTATGCCCCTTTCGATTTTTGAAATATAAAAAAGATCTTCAATTTGAAAAGTTCACAAAAATATACATGAAACGATGAAGTCCATAAAATGACATTTTATAATTCCCTTTCAGAAAATGTTGGGCAGTGTTTAGCCTGCCTGTCTATCAAGTTTCAGACTTACATATTTAGAAGTTCAAGAAAAAAATGTACATTTGTTATAGAGAAAGGAATTCCAGGAAATGACAACTGAAGTTCTCAACACGGAACCTCGCAACCTACGGTACCTCTCAAATAAGAACAAACATTCTTCGGTATTCGTCATGCCTGACAAACCAGAAATATGCTTCAGAGCCTTCTTCACTACTCTTAAGTTTGATACCGTCAACTGCCTGTCTAAAGAGACTAAAGAGCTCAGCGAATATGACAAATAGCAAAAGCATGAAAAAAGGGGCGTGATACATGACGCGCTTGTGTAGGAGTTTAGTTCACTTAGGTACTAAATACAACCAAATCCTTTCGGTACTAGATTCGCAATACAATAAGCTAGCAATTTCAACAAAAATAAAATATTAATAGGTTTGAAGAATTCGTGCCCTTCTCCTCTTTATTTCGCAGTTATGGCAGTCGCCAGCTGCTACCTCGTATGGGATTGTTTGTTTGGTGAGTTAATAGTACACGTGATTCAAGATGTCGCCCCTGCCGGTTGGTTGGTTGGTTGGTTGGTTGGTTGGTTGGTTGGTTGGTTGGTTGGTTGGTTGGTTGGTTGGTTGGTGGGTCGGTCGGTCGGTCGGTCGGTCGGTCGGTCGGTCGGTCACGAGAAGCTACTTGATCGATTTTCTTGTATGACGCAGTTATATTCTTACAGGATAGGTTCTTAGTCCCGTTTAAACAGATACAAAATGATGCATAGCATTTCAAAACTTGATGATATGGAAGAAGTAATTCGAATTATTTTCAATGACGATTAATTGCTTCCCAACACTTTCGAGGATGGTGGCTCAGTATATAACTACCCTACATATTATCTTTTATTGGCTACAGATTACTATGAACAACGCATCTGTAGACATAAATTAAGCCAATGAATTTGTAGTGACAATGATAGAAGACATAATGAGATTTAGCATGTTCTGGCGAATCGGGGGAAAGTTTGAAATTCAAGAATGCTAAGGGCTTAGCCACCATGCGTTTAGTGTCTCTTGCAGTTTTTGTTTTCTTCACTAAAGCGGTTTTCAGGCTGTTCTCGTGTTGGATGTGACTGAATTGTTTCATCTGACCTTGCATTGATAAATTCGGTGTTTCATTTACTTTATTTTGCATAAATTAGTAACTTCCGAATGTTGATGAAATTACACTCGGTAAAAATAAGGCATTAAATGGTAAACCACCATTGATGTACATTTGAATTGCGATTTGAACTGCTTTAGATGACGTTTGCAGTAATTGAGCTGTGCTCATTGGACGAGTAGCACAAAAATGACTGTACAGCGATTCGGTCTTGTCTGCTCAAAGTGTGAGCTCGCGCTCCGTTTGAATGGCTTAGTACCATTCAATACAAACAGAGATTTCATTGTTTGTGATGCTCCAACAATGAAACTCTAATTTTAACCATGTTGCATTGCAAATAAAAATGAATAACTCAGTACGTTTGGAATGGGAAGGAATCGGCCGTGACCTTAATTAAGGTACTGCCCCAGCATTTGCCTAGTGTGAAAATGGGAAACCACGGGAAACCATCTTCAGGCCTGCCGACAGTGGGGCTCGAACCCACTATCTCCCTGATGCAAGCTCATAGCCGCGTGCCCCTAAACGCATGACCAAGTCAACCGGTAGTTAAATAAGTAGCCACCGGGCGAGTTGGCCGTGCGCGTAGAGGCGCGCGGCTGTGAGCTCGCATCCGGGAGATAGTAGGTTCGAATCCCACTATCGGCAGCCCTGAAAATGGTTTTCCGTGGTTTCCCATTTTCACACCAGGCAAATGCTGGGGCTGTACCTTAATTAAGGCCACGGCCGCTTCCTTCCAACTCCTAGGCCTTTCCTGTTCCATCGTCGCCATAAGACTTATCTGTGTCGGTGCGACGTAAAGCCCCTAGCAAAAAAAAATAATAAGTAGCCACCATCCAAATGAAAGGTACAGTGTGCTGGAATTCAAAGCCATTTTTAGTACAATTAAAACGTAATCCATTCCAAACACATTCCTCATCCACTAATAAAGCACCTCTGAGTCCAACATTCACAAAATAGCGTTGTCATTCTAAAACATTATTGCCCTGTAAAAGGCAAGAAACGAACGCTTCTCTGAATCAGAAGTTAAAGCTGATTCAAGTTTGAAGTTACAGATCGCGAAGTAGATATGGTGCTACGAGAAATCTAGTAGTAGTAGTACAGTGTTGGTCTCTGGGTCTGGTCCAAGCGCTACAGAGATTTCTTCAGTGGTGGCAAAAATCCATATCGTAGGATATACTATGTATACAATCTCTAATGGTATATTCAGCGTTTACAAGAAAGAAATTACTGAAGGCAGCTCAACAGTAGATGACTCAAATGAGTAGCAATTTTTCTGCCGTCTGATAGAGTAAAATGAACCCAGAAATAGACACGCAGGTAGCCCACTTGGCATCAAGTACGTGCGCATCATATGGTTGGTGTTATTAATGCCCGGTCGATGACAACAATATCAGCTCGTCTTGTGGATCCATTTGTGGAAAGACATTCTATTCCTTCATGGATCTCCAGATGTTGTTTACAAAAGCTTCCAGCAACCAATGTGCGAACTGTATTGTGCCGATGCATCTTCATCAGCTCTCCCTTACAACAGAACCCTAATACTTGGGATAAGGTTTCGAACTCGTCGCATCTTCTGCAACGGGATTAATTAAGGCTCCTTCCAGGGTGAGATGGAACTGGGATGACATTACAGTTCATTACAGTTCATTTTAATTACTTCTGTCTATTGTCCGCATTACATACCTCTCTTATTACTGATCCAAGCGTTTCCTTTCTTCCAGTGGCAAAAGAATATCCCTCCCTTACCCTTAGATGGTAATGGGGCCCATTCACAGTCGAGCCGGTTGGCGAGCCCGTCCATGTATAAAATCCACACCCTGAACCCGACTGGCTCGACGGTGACCATACACTGGCGAACCCGTTGGCGGACCAGTCCGCCAGTCTGTATTGCAAATAGTACGTGCATTGCCTAGTTTTTGTTATAGAGAAAGTGTGTTCGAATCCCACTGTCGGCAGCCCTGAAGATGGTTTTCCCTTGGTTTTCCATTTTCACACGAGGCAAATGCTGGGACTGTACCTTAATTAAGACCACGGCCTCTTCCTTCCAACTCCTAGGCCTTTCCTATCCCATCGTCGCCATAAGACCTATCTCTGTCGGTGCGACGTAAAACCACTAGCAAAAAAAGTTTTTGTTATGGCCCAACGAAAACATTCCAAAGTGGCTGTAGCTGTTGCCGAATTTGTGCAATGATGAAGTAAAGAAGAAGAAACGTGTGTGAATGAAGGAATGGTTGAGAGATAAACTAGGATTTTCACACGTTAGCCTATTAAGAACTCTGTGCGTACAAGAACCTGCAGATTATAAGAACTTTCTGCGTATAGATAGCGACAGTTTTTGCGAAAACTTGTTGGAGTTGATTCGGCCAAACAGAGAAACAGGAGACACACATGAAAGATACCATCTGTGCTGAAGAGAGGTTAATTGTAACATTGCGATTTTTTTTTTGTTGCTAGTTGCTTTACGTCGCACCGACACAGATAGGTCTTATGGCGACGTTGGGACAGGAAAGGGCTGGGAGTGGGAAAGAAGCGGCCGTGGCCTTAAGGTACAGCCCCAGCATTTGCCTGGTGTGAAAATGGGAAACCACGGAAAACCATCTTCAGGGCTGCCGACAGTGGGGTTCGAACCTACTATCTCCCGAATACTGGATACTGGCCGCACTTAAGCGACTGCAGCTATCGAGCTCGGTCAATGCGATTTCTAGCGACAGGGAAAAGTTATGAAGACCTGACATTTAGCAATGTAACTTAATATCTCCTCAGCTACTTGGAAAAATCATTCCTGAGACGTGTTGGGCAATCTTCGATACGTTGCAGTCGGAATATTTGCACGTAAGTGGGCGTACACAATTTTGATTGTGATGTATTATAAGATAGTTTTTATAAAACAAACGTAATATTCTTTTGAAAGTGATTGGTTTGGGAAATGTTTTTTCACTACTACTTATGACATACAGAAAATTCCACTACTGTAGTAATGTATGATACATAGCCTACTTACAGTATTAACAAGTTAAGTGCAGAGGCGCGAGAGTCATATACAGTATGTCATAGCACAATGGTCTATAGGCTAATAATATTTGTACGAGAGTATTGGGAGACCATGGATTCTTCTTCTTCAAATTACTATTATTACTATTATTATTGTTGTTGTTATTGTTATTATTATTAGCGTTCGAATGTCGCACTAACACATGGAAGGCATTGCGTGACGCAAGGATGGGAAAGCTCCAGGACTCGCCCGGTACATTTCAATAAATTCTTCCCGGAACTGCTTATTCTTCTCAAAAGTCATTGTTAGTTGAGGTAGGCCTAATTAACTCACACAGAAACCAAATTAAGCTACAGACGAAACCACAGTGAGCCGGTCAGGTAGTGGCCATACACACACTGACGGGTTGGCGAACCGGTCGGGTTCGCGGGTTTAGCAGTCGAACCGCCAACACGGATCCAACCTCGAGCCCAACCCTCAACAACCCCCCATACACCTCCGAGCCGGTCAGTGCGACCAAGGTCACGAACGGGCTCGCCAACCCGCTCGACTGTGAATGGGCCCCTTTTAAAGGAATCTTCGTGGAGTGCTTTTCGAATGAGCTTGGGAAGAGGGTTTTTGAGATGTTAAGTGGCAGGCGTTCAAAGCACGGGCGATTTCAGAACAGAGCTCTCTAGTGGCTTCGATGTATGGGTTTCTCACACGCATCAGCCTTTTGCAAATATTTATATGTTGTATGAAAGTCTCCCATTGAGCTTTGAAAATTCCAAGTCATCCAAGACAGCGTGGTGCGTAAATCATTGCATCTGGGGCGTCAGTAGGTAATCCATTAAGTTTTTTAACGGAACTCCTTACAGTTTCATCAGTGTCACCAAGATATTTCATTGTCAGGTTTTTCAGAGGTCCACATTGGAATGAGTAGGTAAGCTGTGGCCAAATATATTCCTTGAATATACTGTATTTAGCTTCTGATCCGGAATGAGAAGAAGTGAACGAACCAGCTGGTTCAAATTTCTTGTGAACTTATTGATTACTGCAGAAATGAAAAAAATGAAGTGGCGTATGGCTTTTAGTGCCGGGAGTGTCCGAGGACAAGTTCGGCTCGCCAGATACAGGTCTTTTGATTTGACTCCCGTAGGCGACCTACGCGTCGTGATGAAGATGAAATTATGATGAAGACCACACATACACCCAGCCCCGTGCTGGCGAAATTAACCAATGATGGTTAAAATTCCCGACCCTGCCGGGAATCGAACCATTTAGCCACGAAGCCGGACTACTGCAGAAGACACTAGATACAGTAATTATTTATGTAAAAAGAATTTGGAGGACCCGCTTAGTCAATAGCGACAGAGAGACAGCGTTATCGACAGCCATATAGCTCATGCGTATATTCTGCCATACACATTGTTAAGTACATCTTCATAGTGTGAAAAATTATGCTATTTATATAACGTAAACACTGCTAAGGCAAGTAATAATTACCTATTAGTATTAAACAGTAACAGTAGTATTAATTATAAATACATTGAAAATAATGGCATATGGCTTCCGTTGACCATGGATGAAATGGTAGTATAAGGGAGGGTGTCTACTGTGAAATACTGAAAGGAGAAAATTTTGATGAGTGGTTTGAAGATCTCACTTGATTCGAGTATGAACCCTTAACATCTGTTGGTGTTGAGAGAAGTTTCTCGAAGTTTCGTATCGTGCTGTCTGAAATCCGACGATCCTTTCCACCTAAGGACCTGAAAATTATGTGTTATTGTGATATACTGCAAAGCTAACTGAGGTAAGATATCCGAATTCCAATTTCTGTAACCCTAGTGTGATTAAGCCAAATATGATACCAGTTGTAGTAATTTCAATTTTCTTCTACAGAAAGTCCATTGCGGGTTCTCTGAATTCACTCCAGGTGGAAAATTTTCTTTTATTCTAAGTACTTTTTAAACACGGAATTGTGTTTTATTTTGTAATTCTAAAACATATACTGTCTGAAAGAAGAAATATTCCACTCACATGTTTTTGCACTGTATGTTGCATACCACCAGAATTTTGCATTTTAAAACATAATATTATTATCAACATTAAATATGTATACGTATATATATATAATATGAACTTCTCTGTACATTGCTCATAATTTAAAAAGAGTGGTATTTCTGTATCAGTTATGTCCAAAGTAACAAGAAAATGCACTTTATACTTTTCCGTAATGTCTGTCTGTCTGTCTGTCTGTCTGTCTGTCTGTCTGTCTGTCTGTCTGTCTGTCTGTCTGTCTGTCTGTCTGTCTGTCTGTCTGTCTGTCTGTCTGTCTGTCTGTCTGTCTGTCTGTCATTATGTATACGCATCACGGAGAAAACGGCTGAAGAAAATTTAATGGAAATCGGTATATAAAGTCGGGGAATGAGTCAATACAATCTAGGCTATAAATCATTTTATTCACGCTGAGCGAAATGGTAGTTTAGGGGAAGACCTAAAATGTATTTCTCAAATATTTATGTTATTAATGGTCTTATCGATAAATAATGCATAATTAAAGTTATATAGAATTAAAAGTCCGATCATGTATGTCTATGATAACAGAGATATTCATAAATTTGCATTTTTGTTGGTAAGTCAATATCAACGCCGAGCCACGAAAACATGGATCATAGAATTTAATGAAAATCGGTATACAGAGTGGGGGAATAAGAAAATCCAGTCTATGCTACAAACAATTATATTTTCCCTGGATGAAATGGTAGTTGAGGGGAGGACGCCTAAAATGAATTTCTTAAATACCTAAAGTATTGGTCCTATCAAAATGTACTACACAACGGAATTGATAGAGAATACAATTTTATCGTACCGACTATCATAAGAGTGGTATTTCAGATTCGGAAGAAAAGTAAATGTGAAAACAAACAATATCGGAAGCTCAAAAAATTGATCAACAATAACATTACGTTGACCATTCTTTGTTGTGATGGTCTTTGTCTCTTATGCTACCACTCATCTCCGACAGATGGGATTACTGCTGCGTACCGAGTATAACGGCCTGCCTGAATATTGATGGGAAATAGCAAGGGAGTTAGTAACTTTCTTCTCTAGCATACCATTCCTCTGGTTCATACATTTTCTGATACTGCTAGTACGTAACACACTGGTTCATCATAGTATTCCAGCTATTCGATCCCTACTTTGATGTACTGATTGGATTGATCAGTGTGCACAATTAACGGAATAATGGTAGAGGTCTAGAATTACAATTTCTACCTATTCCGAATTATAGCACCACAATTCACTAAATAACTCAAAATTCAACCCTGAAATGAGCCGTTTCTTAAGGAAGCCTGCTTCCTATTCATTTTTATGAAATTCTACATGCATTTCATTTCAAATTAGCAGAGAAGAGGTGGTTCTCCTCTGGCTTGGAAGAAAAATTTGCCTCCAAGGCATAGATACTCCCCCATCAGAGTCGTGAACTGAGATTTTCCAACTCATCCGGTATTCCTAGGAAACAGATGAGTAAAAGGGCATAGTTTTTACCCTGGGATTCTTAACTCTGCCGCCCCCCCCCCACCGAATATGAAAGAGTATATTCGCGGCTCACGGCTGTCTGCGCCCTGGGCATTCCAGCTTTGGAACTTTGGACTGTTAGATCGGCAGCGTACTACTGTTCGTTAAAAGTGAGAAAATGCGTGCTTTTTCATTATAGCTTTTAAATGCGACATTTCAACTGGTGTCATTATAATTACCAACGTTGATTTCAGTTGGGAAAACTACTTAGGCAGTCTTTCTGAGGAAGTAAAAAGGCAGTTGGAGAGTGAGAGTCTGTCATTATTATGAAAATTCCCCAACTTGATTGTGACTGATGATATACAAGAGAGCCTACCATTACAATGAAAACTCCCTAACACAGTCTTCATATAATAAAAGACGTTTGATGACTTCCCTGTCGCGTTTCTCGGTTAAGGTTAAGAGCTGTGCACTTTAATACAATCTTACTCACAACGTATATATTGCCTAACTTGGAATTCTATGTACAATGTGGGATTCCGTAGCGAAGCACGGGTATATCAGCTAGTTAATACTAAAATTTTGAATGAATTTAGATCGCATTTTTCCGTCCGTTTTGCCAGTTTTTAGGTTCTTTTCTGTAATTTAGGTATTTTAGGTCTTTTTTGGCAATTTTTAGGTCTTCAACTGCCGAGTGCTAGTAATAACATATATACTTCCAAAGACTACTGCGGCCTAACGCTCCACATCTGATCTATACTAGTTAGTGTTCGTCATGTGATTCCATATTCAGGCTTTCCAGGATACGGACGAGTTTACATCACTGTGAATGAAATTAGTAGAGCGATGAAGACAAGCCATCAAGTAGTTGGTAATGAAGATAAATGATAGGAATACCACGACACACTCTGGTGGCGGAGACGAGCAGTCGGAACTGCCGTGATGAGAAAATTTAATATTCACTCCCCATCGATCTACACGATTTAATAGTTTTATCAACTTTACTCTACACGAGCCATTCCATCCAGAATTCCCCAACACCAGCTTAATATTTCTCCAGAATTTCATAAAACATCTTTTAAAAGGTAGTTTGAAATGTTTCTTCACTTATCACATTTCCAGAATCAAACAGAATTTCCAACCATCTAGAATCACTGTTACTGAGCGAGTTAGTAGTGAAGTTTGGATCACGTAGCTGAAAGCTTCTATTCTGGAGATGGTGGTTTCGAACCACACTGTCGGCAGCCCTGAAGATGTTTCTTTCAATGGTTTCCCATTCTCATACCAGGAAAATGCTGGGGCTATACCTTAATTAAGGCCACGGTTGTTTCTTTCCTTGCGCCGCCGAAAACTTCCTTATCATCTGACATGTTCCACTCGATGTGGAGCACTCAAGGAGTTTAGATAATATTTTCAACCTGTAAGAAGAATAGCAAATGTGCTGAACTGACTTGCTACCGCATAATTAAAAGTCAAATTCAATCAACGGTCTCCTGATATGTTTTAGTTATCGGTGGAAACAGAGCTTCTTGCAGTCTTGCATAAAGCTTTAAACATATTACTTCAATTCTGCACATCGTATTTATGTGAACAAGTGTTTATGGTTTACAAACATTAAAACTTCGTGTTTGCCAGTCGAAGTTCCGGCCACGAATTAAATTATTACGGAACAAGTCGCCGCGCGGTTTGAGTTACATAGCTATCAGCTTGTATTCGGGAGGTAGTGGATTCGAACCACACTGTCGGCAACCCTGTCGATGGTTTTCCGTTGTTTTTCCTTTTCACACCAAGAAAATTCTGGGGCTGTACCTTAATTTAGACCATGGTTGGTTCCTTCCCGTGTCTAGCCCTTTCCTATCCTATCGTCGCCATAAAACATAACTGTGTCGATGCGACGTAAAACAAATTGTAAAAAGAAATTAAAAGAAATAGATATTGTGCTCCAAGCGACAAGCCACACTATCATACTGAACTGTCAGCCACAACAGAACTGTGCATTTGAAGAACTGTTTATAGTTTTAAATGTTCTTTCATAGAGAGAGAGGTAATCCACATCATAGCCGCCCCTCTTAGGGAATCTAAAGCTCTGCCTCGTAATCATTTCATATGAACAATATTTATTTTATGTGATGTTCGGGTTAAACAGGGCTTGAATCATAACTCAAGATTAAAATTGCCAAACATCAGGCAAATTGTCTCTTTGAGATTTTATTTGAAAAAGAAAATCCAGTGCATGGTACTTCAAGTCAGGGAGTACAAATTATGTCTAACAATCGCAAATGAATTTTTCAACGTAGAGTCTGGTCTGGACGCTATGGTCTGGACAATGGTATTCGGAATTTTGTTTATTTTTAAAAAGTTCAGCGTCTCCTTAGGAATGCCAGTGACTTCCAATTTTGTAACTTCATACTTGTTTCCGAGTTCTTCAATGCATGGTTCATTTATAGCCTTTTTCTCCTCAAATACCTTGATTTGAAATACTTCGTATAAATGACGATTCTATTCATATCGGATTTTGTAATTTGTAAAATTAAAGGGAATCCACTGTTAGCGGACAGCTCATTGAAGATCATCCGTCAACGGACATTAAAAGCACATTTTGTAAGGATTCCACAAAATATCTCGGAGTTAACTTTCAAATGTAATCTCATGTAATCTTCAAAACACAATGCAGAAGTTGCTTAGTCTGAATCACTCACTTCTTCGCCTCTGTTGCATACTGATCAGAAATGTTTCATTATCAGCACTTCCACATGTGCAGCCCTCACTATCCTTTCCAAACTCTCCTATAAATTAAATCCCTGTGAAATTCCACCCCGATGCAGATAAATTGATAAAATCAAACCAGAAGGAAATTCTTCAGTTACCAGCCGATTTACCAGATGCAATGTTGTACAGTCGCAAAAATCATAAGTTACTTGGACTCTTCTGTGCACAATGGGAGGTATTTCTGCAACAAATAATTGATCTGCAAATTCTAAAGAGATGGCGTAACCCCTACCTGATGACAAGCTAGTGAATCCTAAAGATGGATTTCTAGACTCTCGGAAGATCAGGGAGAGCTGGAATGTAAGAAGTGGTGCTAGCTCCCTCAAAAAGGCAAAGGAGTTACCCTTTATAAAGAGATCCATTGTTTGGCAAATGGAAGCTCTCGCCTACATTGTTGCTCTACACTGACCGAGTCAGCTGCCTCCCATAAGGCTGAGTAAACCCTGTTCCAGCCCTCAGCAAAATATTGAAATCTCTGAACTGGTCAGGAATCAACTCTAAGAGGGAGGTATGTTACCACTACACCGAAGTTCTCGTAATAATAAGAAGATTAAGAATATTGAGAACGTAAACATATTTAAGTACCTGGGAGAATGGCTGGAACCTAATATGTCAAAAGGGGTAGCACTAACAACCCGGATTAACAAACTAGAGTTAGCATATCGACTAAACAAGAACATTTATAAAATTTACAAGTTGCTTTACGTCGCACCGACACAGATATGTCTTATTGCGACGATGGGACAGGAAATGGCTAGGAGTGGAAGGAAGCAGCCGTGGCCTTAATTAAGGTACAGCCTGGTGTGAAAATGGGAAACCACCGAAAACCATCTTCAAGGCTGCCGACGGTGGGGCTCGAAACCACAATCTTCCGAATACTGGATACTGGACGCACTTAAGCGACTGCAGCTATCGAGCTCGGTCATTTACAAAAGAAGACATGTCTCTCTCGTAACACCAAATCGAGGCACTGCCAGTTATTCGCCCAGAATGTTTTATACTAAACAGGAAAGGATTGTTCGACAAACTGGAGGTCCAGGAGAGAAAGATCTTAAGAAAGATGCTGGGACCGTTCAAAGTAGATGGCGAGTACAGAAGGTGACCAAACCATGATCTGTACAGTTATACCGAAAAAATTCCCAGACGTAGGCAGGAAGAGGCGCTTATCTTTCTATGGACCAATTAGGATGACCAACAGGCTTCTCAACTACTCAAATAACAGGAAGATAGGGAGACCGTGGCTAACAGAAGTGAAGAAAGACATACAGGAACCGGGAGTAACTGAAAACATCATAAACCTCTCAGAAAAAGAATCAAAGGAAAGAGGTCTCAGGACATGACACCCAGTAAGATAGGCGCTTTCTATACAAAGGAGAGTAGGGAGAAATACAGAAATAGAATGCGCCAATTCTGGGCAAACAACAAGTCCCTCTCCAAGCGGAAATGTTGAACACTGTGGTCCCCATGTGGCCCGTTCGAAATAATAATAATAATAATAATAATAATAATAATAATAATAATAATAATAATAATAATAATAATAATAATAATAATATGCTCGAGTCAAAAACGTTAATGTATATGACAGTTTGGAGTACACCAAACATAACATGTGAAATCACATTACACACGCCCAGTAGTTTGCAATGTCCACTGCACTCGGAACGGCTTGCAAGAGATTATCCTCTGTGCAAGATGTTGAGCACAGCGGGCACTGAAGCATGTGGCTAGTAGCTTGTTCTAATAATAATACACTAACTACGTTGGGATCAATGATATGCATCTTCTCGTACCGATAGCAATCAAATGGACAAAGAACGCGAACACTTCCCTGGGCGAGGAGAACCTGCAGATTCTGACTGTTAATTACACGGTAGGACTATCTCGGGATTCCCTTGGATTCCTTTCAAATCCACTGCCTTCAAAGACGGTCTCGGAAAAGAGTATTGTATCGGTTACGACCTGTACATAAGTATTTTTTGAGCATAAGTTACGTTTATTTACCACGCGTAATGTTCTGAGAGCGCCTGGTTTGTTTACCAGCAGCGAGGACCAGCTAGCGAGTGTATGACGACTGTGAGCTGTGACGTAGCCACAGGGGCTAGCTAGACCGCCCGCTCGTCTCAACACGTGTTACCAGCCTTGACTGGTATTTTCTGGATTCCACGTCACTTGTTCTAGAGAGTTCGATGGAGAAAATTTTGAAATTTCTATAATAATGATGCTAGCGAATCGAGCGATATGTCATCTTGTTTGGGATCACCTAAACGTCCCAATGCTCGAGTTTCAAGCAAATCCATCGAGGGATTCGGGGGATATTCAATCAAACCGTATTATGACGTAGACGTCCCGAATCGAATAAAAGGAGGACCTACTGTAGCCTATTCACACAGTCTCAGCTGAGTAGTCAGCGGGGACACTCTTGCTGCTACTATCATCGTGGAACTCTGTCATTATACAAGTGTGGGAAGACGATTCTTCCAAGTACTATAAAGTGGACTCATAAGACTTCGAGTGTTGTAGAAAATGTTCTAAGTCTTCGTAAATGAACTTAGAATATTTACAAGTGTTAACTAAATGGACTTGTATTATTTACGAGTATTCGAGATTGGAATTTTTCTAAGTGTTCGTGAAATGGACTTGTATTATGTACGTGGAATATTTGCGACTGTTGAGGAACTCATCCTTCTAATAGACAGTGATTGATTAACATTGCTAGTGATGAACTTTAACTATCCAACGGCTTTAAACGAAGTTAGGATTTCACTTACATTTACTCAAAGACTTGTACATTTGCCAGTGTTGGTTTAAAAGACTTATAAATTTCGTCAGTGAATTTATTTATGTGGAAGGACTTGTGTTTTCGTCAGTGGTCACTCAAAGAGTTTATGAATTTCACCAGTGATTAACTTTAAATATATTCAAACTTCCAAGTGAATGGACTTGTGTTTTTCATTCGAGTTTAGGCAAAGACTTGCACCTTCGCCAGTAATGAACTTTGAGTTTAACTATAATTTCACAAGAAGGGACTTGTATTTTTCGTTGCCAAAAGTTATTCAGGGACGAGGATTTTCCTAGTGATGAACTCTAAAATATTAATACCACTCATATCGTTTTAGGAGTGTTGGAAGTCTTGATGTACAATTATCAAGAACTCTGCTTATAAGTTGATCATCCAAGGTTTTCATGGACTCAGTGCTACTAGTGACCTTGGGAACATCAATCCTCTCAGTCTCATTGGGCTGAGGTTGTACATGACTATCTACAACATCGCCTGGATCACCGGGGTTCAACCCGGGTCTCAGATTTCGAGACATCTCTACTTGCCGTCAATCCAGACAGTCCAGCTGCCTCTGTCTGGAGTATTTGGAGTCCCTGGAATCCCTGGAATCTTCTGGAACGTGCTTCAACCAGCTTGGCTTGGTGAGCTGGAGAACCCGAGCCATACTATTGGAATACGAGGAAGACAATCCCTTTCTACTTAGAGGTGATGTGCAAATTCATGACTTATTTGAATAAACTCTTGTGCAATCAGAGTCAAAGTTTTTCTGTAGATAGGACCCTACCTCCTGTACCGAGCCCCAGCTACAATTAATCCAGTTTTTCGCCCTGAGAACTATATTCATGCTACTTTAAAATTTATTCTGAGAGTCGGGCTCTTTTACTGGTACAGTATGTTGTCTCACTGTCCACCTCCAAATGTTTGCTTTACTGCACAAAATTGTATTTTCTAATTACTTGATATTTTGAACTTTCTCCGTAGTTTTCCAGCTTAATTAGAATGATGAAGACATTATTCTCCATGAGGTGTACCCAGACACCACATTTGAAAATTATACTACCTTTTCTTCCTGACACCGGGCGAATTGGCCGTGCGCGTAAAGGCGCGCGGCTGTGAGCTTGCATCCGGGAGATAGTGGGTTCGAATCCCACTGTTGGCAACCCTGAAGATGGTTTTCCGTGGTTTCCCACTTTCACACCAGGCAAATGCTGGGGCTGTACCTTAATTGAGGCCACGGCCGCTTCCTTCCAACTCCTAGGCCTTTCCTATCCCATCGTCGCCGTAAGACCTATCTGTGTCGGTGCGATGTAAAGCCACAAGCAAAAAGAAATCTTTCCTGACCTATTTCTCAGTTGTCTGAAATCAGCACTAATGTGGATTCACTCTAGTTGTACGGCCGGATGCCAGTCATGAAGTACATCCTACACAAATTAAACTACCGATATGAGCATTTCTTGAACTTCGTTACATTTGATATTATTTGATAACATGGGGCATAGAAAATTCAGAACTTAATAAAAGGGTTCTCATATCTATGGAACAGAAATAAAACACTACTCAGCTAAAAAAAAAAATGAGTCTGTAATTGAGTATGATGAACCTCACTGTAAAGTCCATTAGTCATTGGCTAACCGCTCCGAAATTACCGACACTCTCTTCTTGATTTCCAGCTAATTAAAAGTCTGACTCATTGGCTGAATGGTCGGCGTACTTGCCTTCGGTTCAGAGGGTCCCGGGTTCGGTTCCCGGCCGGGTCGGAGATTTTAACCTTCATTGGTTAATTGCAGGATCTCGGGGGCTGGGTGTTTGTGCTGTCCCCAACATCCCTGAAACTCACACACCACACATAACACTATTCTCCACCACAATAACACGCAGTCACCTACATATGGCAGATGCCACCCACCCTCATCGGAGGGTCTGCCTTACAAGGGCTGCACCCGGCTAGAAATAGCCACAGGAAATTAAAAAATTAAAGCTAATTAAAAATATACCGTGAGACTAATGATTGAAGACACTGCCCCCTGTTACGATTGATGATAGTTGTAAGTTACAAAGAACGCTGAAAAAATAATAGTAATAATAATAATAATAATAATACAACGTAGATGCATCAATTTCTGACCACATGTGCGGACAAGACTGCACGTATGCCAATATTTAACGCTCAAAATCGACAACGAATTCGTCTTAGGTACGAGGGTAAGGAGTACTTCCTTTCTCCATGATATAATTTCACACCACGTTGTATGTTCTTCCCCCTCTTATCTCCAGTTCAGTGCACAAGTCTAGTTTGCTGTTAAATGTCTTCCAATTTCTTTCCTTCACGTTTCATTCTCTTATTCTGAACCTCCTTTCTCTGGGACAATCAAGAGAATTGACACGCAACAAGGCCATATTAAAAGTGGTGGTAGGAGAGAGGAGAGATTTCTCAGGAGTGTCTCCACAGAAAAAAGTGTGACCTTTAAAAGATGCTAATATTCTTTTCCCTTGAGGATATCATTCGCGAGAAGAAGCCAATGAAAAAGACACTTTCCATTGGCTTTCAGGGCGGGAGATGGTGTTTAATAAAAGAATGAATCGGAAAAATAAAAGAAGCACTTCTTAAAAACTGAGTTCAGCAGAGAAGAGGCTTATTTCTTGTCCACGATGTGTGCTTTCTGGCTATTAAAAGGCATCAGCGTGCTTGATGATTATGTGGGGAATTCTCGTTAATAGGCTTCTCTTCTGATGAAAAAGGTTGTGCGTGTTTAACTGTAACAGACTGAGCGATTTGGGTAGACGATTTGGGACATGTATCTGAGAGCTTGCATTCGAGAGATAGGGGGTTCAAAACCCGCTGTCGACAGCTCTGAAGATATATATGGTATTTCATTCTGTTTTGCAAGTATTTTAACGTCGCACGAACTCAGTTATGTTTTTGGTGCCGGTTGGATAAGAATGGGCTAGGACTAGGAAGGAAGCAGTTGTGTCCTTAATTAATGTACGACCGAGCTCGATAGCTGCAGTCACTTAAGTGCGGCCAGTATCCAGTATTCGGGAGATAGTAGGTTCGAACCCCACTGTCGACAGCCCTGAAAATGGTTTTCCGTGGTTTCCCATTTTCACACCAGGCAAATGCTGGGGCTGTACCTTAATTAAGGCCACGGCCGCTTCCTTCCCACTCCTAGCCCTTTCCTGTCCCATGGTCACCATAAGACCTATCTCTGTCGGTGCGACGTAAAGCAACTAGCAAAAAAAATTAAGGTACGGCTCCAGCATTTGTGTGGTATGAACATGAGAAACCACGGAAGACCATTTCCAGTGCTGCCGACAGTGGGGTTCGATTCCACCATCTCCCGAATGCAAGCTCACAGACATATGACTGAAACCGCGTAGCCAACTTGTTCGGTGATTTCGCATTTTTCACACCAGGCAAATGCATTTCGTTCTCAATACGACCCCTTTCCTATTCCGTCGTCGTCATAAGACCTGTCTGTGTAAAAATTGTAAAAGAAAAGTCAGCCTGTAAATTTTTACATTGTATTTATCACTGCTATGGCTGAGTGCCAGTATTTTTATTACCTTCCTGAAAATTATGAAGGCTGTCACAAGGTCAAAGCATAACTAAGACAAATAATGTTATTGTTAATGAGTGGTAGGGAGACCATCATATTTCGGATTTTTTCTTCCGGCTCACTGTTATTAAAACTTTCAGTGACAAGTCTTCTCCTCCCCTCGTTTATGATTCCTTATTGAAACACTCACCGATTGATCGCTACTTCTTGTTTTTCAATACTATTCTACTACTAACACAAAATGTTTTCATTCCTCCCCTGAAGGGGGAGGCGGGCCTCCTAAACAGTGACGCCGTCTCTCAGGCCGGGAGATTTGTATCGGAGAACGAGGTGTGCGGAGAACGTGAGAGGGTTGGTGGCCGTGGCCTATACTAGGAACTGTTCCGGCATTCGCCTTAGTGCAGGAGAATGGAAAACCTCCTTCATTATCTTCATAACCATAATAATTACCAAACAGTTTTCAGCTCTAAGAAACAAATCACAACAACGAACACCATCGCTAGATAGTTTGTCTATAGACTTGGGAATTAAAACTTAACCTCGTAAAAATGCCCATTATGGTAGCTCGTGTGGTAAACATACCTCTAAATCCACAGCCTATTCGACCGGGTCAGGAATGTAATGATTGAAGCCTGACGCTCTCTTCTGGGGCAGTAATTATTGACTGACAGATAAAAGAAATGTTATTGGAGAGTGTTGCTGGAATGAAAGATGAGAGGGAAAACCGGAGTACCCGGAGGAAAACCTGACCCGCCTCCACTTTGTCAAGCACAAATCCCACGTGGGGTTATCGGGATTTAAACCACAGAACCCAGCAGTGCGAGGCCGGCGTGCTAACGTCTGAGACACGAAAGCCCGTATTGTAAATATGTATCAGACATAAATGATTGAAAAAATGGATTTCTTGCAATTGTTGATATATCCACTTTTTAGGTATACTTTTAATATTTACGGAGGTATCTGGAAGTTTGTGATAAATGTTATCATCGCAAATATAAAAGTACCGGAACATAAAATACTGAAGATTAGATATACTTTACACAAGTTGTATAATGTAAATTTGTCGACACAGTTATTATTAACGAATAAAAATTACATTTTCTCCTATGGTCGTCTTTTATTGCTGCGCCACTGTATACTAGAGTGCTTTCCGGATATTCTTGAACTTAAATACTGAGTCTCAAGAGAATCTGTCAAGCTGCTTTCCTGTGATGTTCACACAAACATCCAGAAAGACGGACTGACAAAAATTGAACAGAGTCTGTTTTCAACTTTTGTATGCTTACTCTGACATTAATATAAAGTATAACCTCTAGGATTGTTCACTGGAGACCATGGGGACACAAGAGAGGCATTGGAAGACCCCTGAAGAGATGGCTCGACGACATAAAGCTGTTGGCTGGAACACGCTGGTTCCAAGTGGCTCAAGACCGAAGACGATGGAAGCACATGGAAGAGGCCTATATCCAGCAGTGGATTGAAATAGGCTAGAAAAGAAGAAGAAGAAGAAGATAAGGCCAACAATGGAAGTGGACGCAGATTACAGTTATATGCGTTGCTAGGCGGCCTCCAGCCCCGTACTTTCTACTTACGAGTGTCCCGCATGCACAAGCGGTGAATGGGATGCCTGATCACGGGTTTACAAAGGAGCGCTACTACGGGCTGTATTTCGGATCTGAAACACATAGCAGTCATTTTACTACATACGTTCTGTAACAGGGTGCATTTGTAAATACACTAAAGATGTAGAAAATAAAGTATAATAATTCAAATATGTATACTCGTACAGGCATTCCACTCTACCAACATTTTGCATTTATGTGGCATGTGCCTTCAACGAACCATTAGGTCTTAATTGCAACTCTCGGCGAAATACGTGTAGAGAAGGCAGGTGGCTATTTGGAAACTCCTGAGTACACTGCGTGCGAGCTTCGGCTGGTTTTCAACCAGATTCTACATAGATTAAAATTACGCCTCTGTATTGGTTGTTGCTGAACACACCAGCCATTGTCGATATGTTGACAGCAACTCTAGTGTTACTGTGCTGAATACCAGCCTATTACTATGCGTTCTAAAACGAGGCTTACTAATGCAATGGAGGACATTAGACGGGTAGCGCTGAGGAACTTGCAGCGAGCGGCCGTTCGGTTGTTAGTTCTTCGAATCCGACGTAACCTACCTTCAGGCAGCAGTACCCCGGTGAAAATCAGTTGTTAGACATCCCATTCATCACTAGTGTTTGCGGGACATTTATAAGCAGAAAGTAAGGAGCTGGCGGATCACCTGGTATATATACAGTATATGGCGTGTACCATCCGAAGGAGACTCCTTGATAGGAGACTCATTGGTACAAAACTCTGACCAAGATATGTCAAGCATTCTTCTCCAACACCACATCTGAAATGAATTGATCTTTCTAAAATCGCTAGTCTAAGTGGCTCAGACGGTTGAGGAGCTGGCCTTCCGATCCCAACTTGGTAGGTTCGATCCTGGCTCAGTCCGGTGGTATTTGAAGGTGCTTAAATACATAATCCTTGTGTGGATAGATTTACAGGCACGTAAAAGTACTGCTACGGGACTAAATTCCGACACTTTGGCGTCTCCGAAAACCGTAAAATTAGTTAGTGGGACGTAAAGCCATTATCATTATTATTATTATTATTATTATTATTATTATTATTATTATTATTATTATTAAACATTAACATTATAGCCCGTTATACCTTTCAGCGTTCAGTCTCAAGCCTCTGTAAATTTACTAAACGTCGCCACAATCCTCTATTTGCAACTAGTGTTGCGGCTTCATTTAGTTCTATACCTCTTATATGTAAATCGTCAGAAACTGAGTCTAACAATCGTCATCCTGGTCTCTCTCTGCTTCTCTTACCCTCCATAACAAAGTTCATTATTCTCCTATGTAACCTATCCTCCTCCATTCGCCTCACATGACCCCACCACCGAAGCCGGTTTATGCGTACAGCTTCATCCAACGAGTTCATTCCTAACTTATCTTTTATCTCCTCATTCCGAGTATCCTCCTGCCAATGTTCTCACCTGTTTGTACCAGCAATCATTCTCGCTACTTTCATGTCTGTTATTTCTAAATTATGAATACGATATCCTGAGTTCACCCAGCTTTCGCTCCCGTAAAGCAAAGTTGGTCTGAAAACAGACCGATATAAAAATAGTTTCGTCTGGGAGCTGACTTCTTTCTTACAGAATACTGTTGATCGCAACTGCGAACTCACCGCATTAGCTTTACTACACCTTGATTCAGTCTCACTATATTACCATCCTGGGAGAACAAACAACCTAAATACTTATTATTATTATTATTATTATTATTATTATTATTATTATTATTATTATTATTATTATTATTATTATCTCAAATATGCATGATTGAGGCCTACGTATCAGCACCGTAGAAGAAAACACATAATTCTGGAGTCTGGACTAATCTCATCTTCAGCATTACTGAAATGGAGGGGTCCTTCCAAATAGATGAGTCATTACGTTCTTGGCTGTGCCAATCTTCCTGATCTGCAGTTAGCAACTGTTGTTACTAGTTATGATAGCTCCAAGACATAGCATACCAGAAATAGGTGTTGATTAGACCCTACCGAAGATGTATTCGATCCTTCAGGTACTCAAGACGTAGGCTAATATCCAAACGCATCGAGCTACTCTTAACGGTACTTAGAAACGTGAATGCTTAAGTTTTACCTCAATACGACGAGCACAACTTTGCTTTCATCCCTATCGGAACTACTAACAGAAAATGTAAAATTAATACAGCTTCAGGAAGGAGAATAAATGAGACGAGTACAAGTGTGTTTGATATCTCAGACTCTCTATTAATTCAAGTGAGAATAATCGGAAATGTTCACAGATTTATAGTCTGATGCACTTGAGACGACTGTTCAGACTCTTCTTAACACAACTTTGTTTCCAAGAACATTTCACTAAGTCTAATTAATTAACTTAAATACTGTAAGTCCTTCAATATTTACTTAAGTTAGTTAACTCAAGAGAGTTATCGTAAAAGAAGAACGAAAAGATCGAAACTACACAGTTACAGGAGATAAGTCAAAGGGTGTTATGTGTCCAATTTTTTAATAGATAGACTCGAAATGAGATTAACAAATTTAACTCCTCGAGAGTGGACTTAACCCTCAAAGGCAAAGTTTTTAAGTTTAAATGAATTTAAGATTAAATTCTCTACAAGATTTTAAGTAACGGAAGAGAAATGAAAGATGTATATGTGGATATTTTGAAACGATAGTTTTCTTCATATTTACACGTATGCAACATCCATATAAATACTAGAGCTGTCGATCGAATAAAAATTTTCATCGGTTGACCGAATGTATTTAATCGATTAATCGGTCTATTAATCGAATTTTACCTGGATCTGAGGGCTGGTTCGAGGTCTACTCAGCCTACGTCATTACAATTGAGGAGCTCTCTGACGGTGAGATGGCGGCCGCGCTCTAGAGTGCCAAGAAATAACGGCCGTGGGGATTCGTCGTGCTGACCGCACGATACCTCGTAATCTGCAGGTCTTCCGGCTGAGCAGTGGCCGCTTGGTAGGCCAAGGCCATTCGGGGCTGTTGCGCCCTGGGGGTTTGGTTTTGGTTTTATATTGTACTAAGTCGGCATGGAAAACCTATCTGTGACGCGTTTGGTATTTACCCAACAAAATACATTAGAACTCAGATCACCGAACCGAGATCTGGTTCCTCTGCCATCTAGTAGAATAAACGCAACGTCGAAATTGACACGCAGACAACTAAATGGTGTCAGACCAAAATACCTGCAAACGGTAGCTGAGGCCGTACGTTTATTATTATTATTATTATTATTATTATTATTATTATTATTATTATTATTATTATTATTATTATTATTACTATTATTATTATTATTATTATTATTATTATTATTATTATTTATGAACACGGTTGTTCCCCGTAAGGAGAGCGATTGAACTTGAATACATAATGTCATCTTCGGACGTTTTTCCTCTTTTCATATCGTCATCTCGTCCTCTGTCCACTTTTTCACAGGTTGTCATGATATTCTTCTTATTCTTTATCTGTTTACCCTCCAGGGTCGGTTTTCCACTCGGACTCAGCGAGAGATCCCACCTCTACCGCCTCAAGGACAGTGTGTTGGAGCCTCAGACTCTGGGTCGGGGATACAACTGGGGAGGATGACCTGTACCTCGCCCAGGCGGCCTCACCTGCTATGCTGAACAGGGGCCTTGCGGCGGAATAGGAAGATTGGAAGGGATAGACAAGGAAGAGGGAAGGAAGCGGCCGTGGCCTTAAGTTAGGTACCATCGCGGCATTTGGCTGGAGGAGAAGTTGGAAACCACGGAAAACCACTTCCAGGATGGCTGACATGGGAATCGAACCCACCTTTACTCAGTTGACCTCCCGAGGCTGAGTGGACCCCGTTCCAGCCCTCGTACCACTGTTCAAATTTCGTGGCAGAACCGGGAATCGAAACCGGGTCTCCGGGGGTGGCAGCTAATCACACTAACCACTACACCACAGAGGCGGACCGTGACCTTCTTGACTTAAATTTTACATTTGTGATTTTATTTCGTTACTCGGTGCGGTCGTCGAGATTCGCTATGTTGATCAGTTGCAGGAGCCTCTTAACCTCTTGTAGCCATTCCGTACCGCATTTACTCTTTGTTACGATGTTGAGTAGTTTCTTTGCCGTTCTGGAGTTGTCCCTTCTGTAAATGTGACGGTAGTGAAGGCGGAGAGAGTAGGTCTCGATACGGCCGAACTGGCGGAAGAGGCATACCATCCTGCAAAATCCACATTGCGTCTGATTTGTAACAAGCGGCAAATTGGTCAGCGTCTGATCATCTAGTTGAGGCGGCTGCACTAAAATCCTCTCAAACTCAAAAATGGAGCCATACATCACTGGGCTCAATTAAGATCACCGAAAAAATTGAACAAACTTGAGCGTATGATGGAAGAGACGATCCTAGAATCACTATCCCAGGCACCAGTCGACAGACTGGCCTTACCTGATCATCGGATTCTGGGGAATGCGGAGAAGAATCGAAGCTTGTCAAGACCTTGTCATACTCTCAAAACTAGACATAAAAATTTTGTTCTTATTATTATTATTGTTCCGGGGTATTTGTGGATCGCAGAGGTGAAAGAAGGTGCCGGGATGAATGGGTCTAACTACAATGTCAACATTAATTAAAACTTAAACTGAAGGTTATATTTTCAAAAATTTCCAATTTTACAGGTACAAGTAGCAAACTTTAAACAAGGTTGTGAAAAAGTCCAAGATTAGTGCTTTTAACAGATCATGGGCTTCAAGCCCTCACTTAACTTTTCCTGAGCTCCTAGCTCAAATTTACAAACTAGCACACATTTTATACAAGGGCAGAACTCCCCTAATACATGGAGCACTTGCTCCGTAAATCACAATATAAAGCCTCCTCAAAGGCACTTTTACAACGCTTGAAAAAGAGCTAACATGCTCTCAGTTTCTCAAGCCTACTCAAGGCAACACCAAAAAAATCTTATACTCTTTGGCCTTCCATGGCCCAACTTACAAATTGAAACAGGGGTATCTCGTACCCAACCTATAGGGCCTTTGCGGAAAGAACAGGTTAAGTAAATGGCCCGAAACACAAACTGAACGGAGGCGTACAGTGCCCCAAGATAGTGAAAACTTAAAAACCTAAGGGGCACTAGGCCGGTGAAACAGGGGCTATACCCAAACTACTGAGGTGACTCGTATAAGGGTAAATTAATACATTACGGAAAGGAAGAAGAACAGTTACAAACGTAGTCACCTCAAGCCAAGATGAAAGGGATTTAAAGATTTTATGAAGATTTTACATTAGCCGGCAGAAGTTACATTTTCATAAAAGTAGGTTACATAGTTGGTGATTCGGACCTTACCCTCGGGTTAAACTGCGGAGCTAGCAAGAAAGAAAGAAAGATGTTATGTGGCCATTACCTTGTAGAAGCTCTAGCAGCTGACGAAGATGCCTCCCGCCTCCTGCTTGACACACACACTCAGAAAGATGACGATCAATTGGCCAAGAGACGTGCAAATCCGCAGTTTATAAACCCTCGGGGAATGTTCGAGACCATTCAAGACTAAACTAGCCACACCCTCTCATTTTTAATGGGTACCGGTAATGTAAAAGTTACACTCAAAATCGAAGAAGAAGGCTGTGATAGGTTGAAAATTAATTACAGAAATTTGGTATTGGCTAGATTCAAAACTGGCGGAAAGAAAAGATAAACGTGGCCAACCCAAAAATAAATGCACATCAATAAAGAAAACTTATGAATACAAAAATGCTTTAAATCAAAAGTTCTTTCACTTCACACCAGGGTGCATGATCATAGTTTTAGTAGTGACATCTGTGGAAGAATGTCCAAACTTCTTGATGAATGGCAAACAAAACAAGTAGAAATACAATCAGGTCAGGAAATTTTCACAATAACAAAATTACATCATATTTTAGTGGTGACATTTTCTGAGTACATTTATAAGTTGGTCTAGTTTCAAATTCACTGTTTCACCAGTAGAGGAGTTCTTTTAGGCGCTAGATTTAAATGCGCGGCGTTGGGGTGTACCTCCCGGTATAATAATAATAATAATAATAATAATAATAATAATAATAATAATAATAATAATAATAATAATAATAATAATAATCAATAATTATAATTATAATTATTATATATTTATATATATTTTAATTATAATTATGCCCGTGTGGGGATTTACCGGTTACCTCCATCGGGCGCGTCCCATTGGAATTGGGGAAGCTCGCTGGCTCTGCCGCCAGCAGAGTCAGAGGGTAGTAGGGAAATAAAATACCACCGTGAAAAAAAAACTGGTCCCTTGCCAGGGTTACGGCGAAGACTGGTAAATGACCAGAAGCCAGAAAACATCTTGAGGCAACCTCTAGGGCTAACAACCCTAGTTGTAAAAGGATGGGTACCCGTCCAAAGCAAAGTCCAGTCAAAAAGCATGATGGCACAACATTTCAAGAAACATACCCCAGGGGGTAAATCTTCGGATAAATCCCTCGTCGTGAACGCCACGGCGCACGAGTCTCGTTCGGATTCTGGGGGAGACTCGACATCATGCAAGAGACGAGTCGGAGCATCTCGGTGTACCCCGAAGAGTCAAAAACTCAGGCCAAAATCTAGAACCTTTCTAGCAACTTTCAACATAAATTCACTTACACAAACTGGCAAGCTGAAAACCCTCACCAAAGCTCTTCACGAAAATCAGATATCCATAATGGCCCTACAGGAAACAAGGTACCCAGATGAAGAGATTTTTGAATCCGAAGGCTACCGATTTTTCAAGAGCAAAGCGCAAAGAGGAATCCTAAATGGAGCTGTGATGCTTGGAACCGCATTTGCTGTTAGATCCAAGATCCTTAAATCGGTTGCAAATTTCGAACCTGTGAATGACAGATTGTCTATACTCACAATTAAATGCGCGAACAAAACCTACGCCCTAGTTAACGCACATGCTCCTACAAACGATAAGAACAAGTCTGATCCAGACGATGTTGATAATTTCTGGGACCTACTGGATGAAAAATTATACAAAATCCCCAAACACCATGTCAAGCTTCTTTTGGGTGACTTCAATGCCCAACTAGGTCGTGAAAAGAAGTACAAGAAAGTTATAGGAAATTACCCTGCTCACAAAAGAACCAATCCCAACGGCAAAAGACTGGTGTCCATTTGCGAAAATCACAACCTGCAGGTCATGTCGACCCACTTTCGCCATCTACCCAGAAAAGCAAATGACTTGGCGTTCTCCCGTCCAAGCTCTCGGAGAGTTCCGAATTGATCATTTTGCAGTCTCCAGGAGAAACAGCTCTGAGATTATGAATATCAAGGTAAAGAAAGGCATCAATGTGGCCTCAGATCATTATATGTCTCTTATCAAATTCAAACCAATTCCCGCAAACACAAGGAAGACAACCAAACAGATCACACACTTCGACAATGATAAACTTCGGCAAAGGGTCGAGGAGTTCCAGGAGAAGGCTAGACCAAATGACTGTGACTTTAACAATGCCAAAAGTCTCCTTGTTGAGGCCACCAAAGACGTTGCAGAAATCAAGAGAAGCAAAAAGCATGCCTGGTGGAATAGTACCTGCGAATCAGTCCTCCAAGAAAAACTCAATGCGTGGAAACAGTACTACTCTACGAAATCAGAAAATGATTGGGAAACCTACAAAACCCAACGTGCCAAAGCAGCTAGGGTGTTCAGAACTGAGAAACGTAAATATGAAAAATCTCTCATTGAAAAGATAGAACAAAACTTTAGGAAGAATGAAAGCAGAGAGTACTACAGAGCCTTCAAACGCAAACTCACTGGCTATAAACCACCATCTCTATGCTTTGAGCGAAAGGACGGCACACTGGCGACCTCAAATGAAGAAAATTGCAGCATTCTGGCAGATTACTTCAAGAATTTACTTAATTGCTCTAAACCGCAAAGCGCCATTGAGACCAAGGAACCCTTACTCAGGTACCCAGATTCCAGACCACCCGACAGAGATGAAATCAAGCGCCACATTGCCCGTCTCAAAAATAACAAAGCGCCGGGGGAAGACTCAGTAGTAGCAGAACTATGGAAATATGCAAATAGCAATTAGAAGAAATTTGGAACAAGGAGACCCTACCCGAAGATTGGAAAATAGCTTTGATCCATCCATTACACAAAAAAGGCAGCATGAAGAACATCAACAACTACAGAGGAATATCTTTGCTACCCGTGACTTACAAAATTCTATCACTTGCCATCCTGGAGCGTTTGGAAGCACAAGTCGAACATCAAATAGGTGAATACCAAGGAGGGTTCAGAAAAGGTCGCTCAACAGCTGAACAGATCCAAAATCTCAAAACGAATATCAGATATTGTACACTAAGGTCCAAGCAGTATGTGTCTGTCTTTGTGGACTTTAAGAAAGCGTACGACTCCATTGACCGGGAAGTCCTGCTAAACATCTTAAATGAAGTTGGAATTGATTTGAAACTGCTGGCATTAATTAGAGCCGCCCTGACCGACACAAAATCCAAGGTGAAGTTCTACGGATGTCTCTCGCATTAGTTTGACATCAAAACAGGAGTCCGACAAGGTGATGGGCTATCCCCGATACTCTTCAACTGTGTTCTTGAAAAGATCATCAGAACCTGGCGGGTGAGATTACAGGAGACCGACTACAGTCCATTGAGAATAGGAACGAGATCCAAGGGAATCGCAACAGACTGCTTAGCATTTGCCGATGATATTGCTGTTCTCTCAAACGACATAGAAACCGCTAGAGCTCAAGTTGAAATTTTAAAGGAAATTGCAGAACAAACTGGTTTGCAGATATCGTTTGAGAAAACAGAAGTAATGACTAACATCATAGAGGCTCCACCTAAACTCCATACAAAATACGGGGACATCACCCGAGTAGACAAATTCAAATACCTGGGTGAGATCATCATGAAAAATGGACTGGACAAAGAAGCACTTCAGGAGCGAGTACGCAAACTGGAAATAGCCTACCAAACATCCCGCACAATCTACAACAAAAAATGCCTTTCCCAAAACACCAAGATACGTCACTATGAAACAGTTCTGAAGCCAGTAGTTCTATATGCAGCCGAAACCCTGTCTCTAAATGCCAACAAAAGGACACCTTGAAGAACTGGAGAAAAGAGAACGCAAAATTGTGAGAGTAATCTTGGGATCAAAGTACAGAAATGGAATCCACCAAAAGAGATCCAACAAGGAAGTCTACAGCAAAATAGAGAAAATTACTGACACAATCAGAAAAAGACGGGCATGATTTTACGGTCATCTGAAAAGAATGGAAGGAAGAAAGCGAACTAAAGAAATCTTTCACTTTTTTGATTCAAACCCCAAAACCACAATTCCCTGGTTTCGAAATACCAAAGAAGACTTGCAAATGCTACATATCTCAGCTGAAGACGCCCTTAACAGAGATCTCTTCCGCAAGAAAATATTGACGAACGGGCTAAACCGAGACGAGCAACCGAAGAGAAGACACGGTGCCCGTTGGACAGAGGAGCGTAAGCAGGCCCACTCACAAAGAATGAGGGAAATTTGGGCTCTGAAGAAGGCCAAGTTCAGTGTCAAATGCAACAAGACTTAACGTGGTCCTTGATGGCCCCAGCGAATTATATAATAATAATAATAATAATAATAATAATAATAATAATAATAATAATAATAATAATAATAATAATAATAATAATAATAATAATAATAATAATAATAATAATAATTAATTATATTGAATCTAATTGAAACAGGGGTATCTCGTACCCAACCTATAGGGCCTTTGCGGAAACGACATGTTAAGTAAATAGCCCGAAACACAAACTGAACGGAGGCGTACAGTGCTCCAAGATAGTGAAAACTTAATTATTATTATTATTATTATTATTATTATTATTATTATTATTATTATATTCCACTTAACCTGGGAGAATACGCAACCTGAGTACTTGAAATGATCTGCCATTTCCAATTTCGTAGTCTCTATCTGGCCTTCAATCCTGTTTGGTTTCTTAACTAATGATATCATTTGTGTGCTAGAATGCGAGTGGGCCCCCCTCCCCATCCGTTGGCATATTAATGTTTTCAAATTACTCTACAGTTCAAAGTCCTTTAGGTAAATAACTATATTTAAAAACTGCATTCAGTGTGCATATACTGCAATAGCGAGACTATTTAACCGCGGGTCAATACTTGATCGCAGTTGGTGCCACCTAATTATGTAAAGTAAGCCTGTGTCCACATTGACACGGCAACACTTGTTTACACGAGGGCACTCTAAAGTGTTTTGCATATTAGCACGTGATTCTGCTAAGTGAGATGCGATGGGTGCTAGTTACTACGCTCTGTTAATCCCACTTCTCCCGGTGAATAGTAATCATTGTATTTGTTCTTCTTTCTTTCCCATTGTGTAGTGCAAATATCGAATAAATACTGTACTTTGAATTATTGTGCGCTACTACGATGACATTCAACTAATGTTCCCATATGATAACAACACAGGTTTCCGGTACGTGTTTTCTGGTTGTAAGTTTCCCCGAGAAGAAACGTCGTCTCATTTTTAATTACTGTACTGATGGGGGTCAAAGTCTCTGATAGGGGTCAGTAACTAGGTATTAATATCTGTAATGAGATAAAGACGTCAACGAGGTTGTAAATAAAAGTCACAGATTTCTTCAGGTCTTGAGGTCCGGAGATCAACTCTTCTACCGATCCTCAGAGGAAGCTATGTATTAAGTAGTGCCAAACGGTATAATGTTACTTGGCGAAATATAAGATTACAGTATATCGTACCTCATTCTATTCGGGCTAACGTCTTCATTTCTACGTAACTTCTACATTCTGAACCTACTCTATTCTGTTTATCATATGCTTGCCATGGTCTATTCCCTAACGTTCTTACCCCCTCCATTAACTCAAGAAATAAATGAATAAGACCTGGCCGAACTTCGCCTAATCATGGTCCGGCTCCATGACTAAATGATTAGCGTGTTGGGCTTTAGTCACAGGGGTCCCGGGTTCGATTCCAGGCATGCTCGGGAATTTTAACCATGATTGGTTAATTTCGCTGTCATGGGGGCTGGGTGTACGTGTCGTCTTCATCATCATTTCCTCCTCATCACGACGAGCAGGTCACCTATGGGAATCAAATCAAAAGACCTGCATCTGGCGAGCCGAACTTGTCCTCGGACACTCGCGGCACTGAAAGCCATACGCCATTTCATTTTTACAAAATCATTCTACTCTTGCCAACTACATTCCGTATGTCTTTATATGTGATCCAGTCTATCATCCCACATTCAGCTTCCCTATGTAACGACACATTTCAACAAGTTTAAATCTGATTCTTTTTTGTTCTACTGTATATATTGTTTTTATTAAATTGCACGCTCCGTTCAAAAGTCTTCAGGAACATTTCCTACTTTTTTAATATGTACATCTAGGTTAGAAATGAATACATTTATCTCGTTAAGAAAGGTAAAACCTAATTACGCTACTTTACTCTGCAAATTCTCCTTATTTCTGCTATCGAAAATTATTCTACTACCCTAGCAAACAATATCCACGTACTCATTTTAAGACCTTACTCTATAATCTAATATTTCTTGTATCACCTTATGTTTTGACTGCATTCTATTACATTTGTCTTTAATTTGTTTCCATTTTGTACTCCTCCAAGACTGTCTCTACACTGGTCAGCAATTTCTTCAGATCTTCTACACGCTCGGGAAAAATAGCCATATCATCGGCAAATCTGAGATTTTTTTATTATTTCCCCTCCTCGAACTGTGACTCTTTTCTACTTTGAAAGACCTGATATATATATAAACATTAAAAATGAAGAATCACAAGCAATATTATTGAATATGTTGAAGGTGGGGGTTGTAGTAAGGATATAAAGTCCCCTATACCCCTATTAGAGTATGATTCCAGTGTAGGCTGTGTGACCCTCAGCAGGATTACTTGATTTGTTAACTGCAAACGATCTAAAGGAAAGCTGCACGATTTTTTCTGTGTGATTTCCGACAAAAGAGCAGTGTTACAAAAATGTTGCCAGATTTGGGAAGAAAAGATTTGACAGTAAGGAGCCGAACTACTCAACAGTTCGGAAAGGGAGATGTTCGATTCATTTCCTTTGAAATGAAATTTTAAAAAAGGGTAAACTTTCGATTGGAAATCTGCTACCTTGGCGAAAGCCCTAAATGCAGTTCAGTGGTGATTGATTGATTGATTGATTGATTGATTGATTGATTGATTGATTGATTGATTGATTGATTGATTGATTGATTGATTGATTGATTGATTGATTGATTGATTGATTGATTGATTGATTGATTGATTGATTGATTGATTGATTGATTGATTGATTGATTGATTGATTGATTGATTGATTGATTGATTGATTGATTGATTGATTGATTGATTGATTGATTGATTGATTGATTGATTGATGAGATCTCGGGAAATCCTTGTTCAAAACCCAATGAATATTACTTATTGGGAAAATGGCTGTCTACTTCTGTTTGCTATTTTACGTCGCACCAACACACGATAGTCATGTGATGACGATGGGACAGGAAAGGAAGCATTTTTCTGGTGTGAAAATGGCAAACTACGGGAAATAATCTACAGGGCTGCTGACAGTGTAGTTCGAACCCATTATCTCCCGAATGGAATTTGACAGCCACGTAGCCACTCGCTCACTGGATGTGTAACTGCCAGTGTAGCAATTTTGAGGAAAACTATCAATGGACTAAAATTGAAACCTGAAATTTCTCCCGTGGAATGGATAGCGAGTACCAAAAGCTTTGTTTTACTTTTCTTTAAAAACCATCCGTAACCTTCAATTGCAGGATATTGAAACGTATGTTGAAATATCGTAATTTAAATACGAAGCGCCACCTCTGTGGTGTAGTGGTTAGTGTGATTAGTTGCCACCCCCGGAGGTCCGAGTTCGATTCCCGGCTCTGCCACGAAATTTGAAAAGTGGTACGAGGGCTGGAACGGGGTCCACTCAGTCTCGGGAGATCAACTGAGTAGAGGAGGGTTCGATTCCTACCTCAGCCATCCTGGAAGTGGTTTTCCGTGGTTTCCCACTTCTCCTCCAGGCAATTGCCGGAATGGTACCTACAGTAACTTAAGGCCACGGCCGCTTTCTTCCCTCTTCCTTGTCTATCCCTTCCAATCTTCCCATCCCCCGCAAGGCCCCTGTTCAGCATAGCAGGTGAGGCCGCCTGGGCGAGGTACTGGTCATCCTCCCCAGTTGTACCCTCCGACCCAGAGTCGGAAGCTCCAGTACACTGCCCTTGAGGCGCTAGAGGTGGAATCTCTCGCTGAGTTCGAGGGAAAAACCAACCCTGGAGTGTAAGCAGATTAAGAAAGGGAGAAAGAAAATTTGAAGAAATAAAAACTTACAAGCACTAAACAGTACAATATTAATATTAATAATAATGAGGAGTTGCAGTCTATTATTATAATATGACTTAACTTTCGGTAAATATAAACCTTAATGGTATTTTTTTTTAATTTTTCAATTGGCTTAACGTCACACCGACACAGACAGGCTTTTTGGCGACGATGGGATAGAAATGGGGAAGAACCGTCTGTGGCTTTAATTAAAGTAAATCCCTACCAATTGCCTGGTGAGAAAATGGGAAACCACCTCCAGGGCTGGCGTCAGTGGGTTCGAGGCCACTATCTCCCGCACGGGCAACTCACTTGCTATCAATATCGGTATATTCATAATTCGAAGACAGGCTATTCTACAATTGACATAAATAAGGTACCATTAGTCGGCGTGTGAAAAATATCCGGTGACACATTGTCTACCCAACGAAATTAATTCAGTGATAGAATACCCAGCAGAGATTCGCGGTTTGTTCTGCCATCAAGTACAGTAAAACAGAACGCTGAAATTGACGTATAGACAGGCGGGATGGAGCCAAATTAAAATGCCCGCACCAGGTAGTTGAGGTATAAGAAGATGATGACGATTATTATTACTATTATTATTATCTATATATTAAAAGAGTTTACTAAAACAGTTTTGGCAAATTCGTCCGTACGTTCTACTGGACCGATTTGTTTCATTTCCCTTTTATTCTCTCCGGAATTACAAGCCGGTGAATCATGAGACATTGATAGGTCTCTAAGTTCGGCCAACATTGAGTAATCATAAAATAAAATCATTAAATGATCACTCCAATAATTGCAGGCGAAGGCTTACTCTAACCCGCAATACATTCTGTACTTAGCAGGTTGCTAAGCGACTGACACTTTCATTAATACTATTCATGCGTACGCGATTTTCATCCTTAGTAATATAATTGCATGCAGCCATGTTTGATTACTACCTAGTGATGTGACGCCTGGAATCACGGGAATTAGTTCCTACGACTCCGAGGCCGCACTCAATGTCGCATACGAGTAATCAGTTCCGCGATGACATCACCAGAGTGTGCTGGGCTCACTTACTAGAGTGAGTCGTCCGGGTATAACAGCGGCAAATTCGAACGTGGAATATTTACAATTTATTTTGTATACAGTATACTATGATACAATACCCATCTAAATTAAATATCACCGAGCTCGATAGCTGCAGTCGCTTAAGTGCGGCCAGTATCCAGTATTCGGGAGATAGTAGGTTCGAACCCCACTGTCGGCAGCCCTGAAGATGGTTTTCCGTGGTTTCCCATTTTCACACCAGGCAAATGCTGGGGTTGTACCTTAATTAAGGCCACGGCCGCTTCCTTCCCACTCCCAGCTGTTTCCTGCCCCATCGTCGCCATAAGACCTATCTGTGTCGGTGCGACGTAAAGCAACTAGCAAAAAAAAAAAATATATCTATTGTTTGTTATGAATGAATTATGCCACATAATGATGGAACAACAATTTAACCTGGTAGTCTGGAAATGGCATTACACATTTCGACACTGAGTGTATCAATCGACGCTATTTATGCTTATAATGTATTGTGCTTCTAATGTGGTTTCGAAATATCGCTAGTTATTATTATTTTACTTTGAGATCTCACTTTCAATTACAAGTCAGAGCTTCAACTGTTACCTAATAGATGTTGGTGACAAATTGCTTGGAACTAACAGGTAAGGACCTCTGACAGAGACTGGCAATGTATTCCACCGTCACCGTTATCTTCATTGACAGCTAACTGAGGTTGTTGCTTCTCAGAATAATAAATCTGCCCTTGTCTTGGATGACGTTGTTTCTTGAAACTTTCCTGGATGTCAGTAGCAGCAAGGCCTTCATTGCTTGACTTGAGCCAGGTGAGTGAGTGAGGCATAGTGTGACTCTCCTCATCACGGTAAGTTTACAGCACATATTATTTATTCTTGTGTAAGCGACTCACGTTCAAAGGCTTTCTCACTGAATTTTACAACACCCTGGCTCAATTTGTGTTTTTCTCAGGGTACAAATGCCTTTCTTTATGCTACGTGGGTTTCCGGACAAATTTCCAATGTGGGTCTATCGGGAGTATAACCTAGACCGTCAGATTTGAAGGACCCTAATCAATCCTTCTCTCCCTCCATATTACAAATAATCTTCATATAACACTGATTTACAAGGGGTAGATATCTGACATGATGGTTACTGTTTCTAGTGCAGCTTTTCATGCTGATTTCAGATCTGAAAACCCTTTCGCTCTATCACGTCCGATTTTGAAGATGCAGACAAAGTTTTGTTTTTCGTGGAACAGCGTTCATCGAGAATTCTTTTCATAGTTTTTCGTTATTTTTCCAGCAAAACGGAATATTTTCATTTGCTTTTGTATTGTCAGGTGACAGTGGACGTTATCGAGTCCAGAGGTTGCATAAATTCATCAAATCTCTTTTGCTGTGTCTGCGGATGTTTAACAAACAAATCCAACATGTGCCATATGGTGCACTTGCACTAATCTTAATATTAAAGCCATGTTCATTAGTACTCCGTGTAGCAATCAGTGCTCTAGTGAAATTTCTGTCTGCGAGTTGCTTTCCTTGATAAAATATTAAATATATGCAAGTAGTTTATGTCGTTTATCTCAAGAACAGTGGGTGATAGAGGCAAATGGTTTGCATATTTTGAATCAACATGTTTCAATTATCTTAGAACGCGTGTTGGATACCAAGATATCCACCGTAAGTCATATTTTGTTGATCCGTGTAAAATTCCTTTTGGAGTTTTATATACAGCATTAGAAACATCACCAACTTAAAAGAACATGGAGTTAGATCTGATAAGTTCTGGTTTTCGTTTGGAATATTAGACCGTTTTGGCGTTGTAAATATGTCAAAGTTTTTACCACTGAGCAGTAGCCCTTGTCACCCAGCCAGCTAACCTTGGATGTGAAAGGCTACATGAGTTTATAAATAAAATAGAGATTAACATTGATGTCTCGATCAGTGACCCGGAAATTCCAGATGAATACGATCCAAAAAGTCTTACAAATACAGAACTGGTGATATGCCACTCACCAGGTCGTCGTCTGACAAGAGTAACCTGTTCATAGTTATCTTAATAGAAGTATTAGTGACCGCCTGTGAGTTAGGGTGATAGATTACATTCATGATAATCCTTGGTGTCGTAAGAGGCAACTAAAAGGGGTATTTCCTCAGGGACCGAGCTCGATAGCTGCAGTCGCTTAAGTGCGGTCAGTATCCAGTAATCGGGAGATAGTGGGTTCGAGCCCCACTGTCGGCAGCCCTGAAGATGGTTTTCCGTGGTTTCCCATTTTCACACCAGGCAAATGCCGGGGCTGTACCTTAATTAAGGCCACGGCCGCTTCCTTCCACTTCCTAGGCCTCTCCTATCCCATCGTCGCCATAAGACATATCTGTGTCGGTGCGACGTAAAGCAAATAGCAAAAAAAAAAAAAAAAAAATTTCCTCAGGGTCCCGTATTGGGAGCGTGGGTTGGTTGCTAAGATGGCCTTCAACACGTCTCTTTGGTCCAAAAGCTGTGCACTGTATATCTAAAGATATATGTGTGACATTACCGGGGGCATTTCCTCTGATTGTTCACCAGATGATACTGAGGAAGTAAGTTCAAAATCAGGATCACTCTAACGGGACATTTCTCATGATGGCTGACCAAATGATACTGATGAAGTAGGCTCATAATCAGGATCACTCTAAGGGTACATTAGGTATGGCGGCTCACCAGATAATACTCAAGAAGTAGGCTCGCAATCAAGATCACTCTAAGGGGACAGTTCTTGTGATGGCTCATCAGGTGACACTGAGGAAGTAGGTTCATAATTAGGATCACTCTAAGGGTATATTACTTGTTTTAGCTCACCATGTGATGCAGAGGAAGTAGCTCGTAGTCAGGATCACTCTAAAGGGACATTTATTTTCATGGCTCACCAAATGATGCCGAGTAGGCTCGTAGTAACGATCACTCTAGGGGAAGAAGATCTTCATAGGTCGACGCCCCGAATAAATAGTATTTTATATATATAAGGATCCCTCTAAAAGGACATTTCTTGTGATGGCTTATCAGATGATGTCGAGGAATTAGGCTTGTAATCAGAATCACTCTAAGGGTACATTAGTTACGGTGGCTCACCAGATAATACTCAGGAAGTAGGCTCGTAATCAAGATCACTCTAAGGGGACAATTCTTGTGATGGCTCATCAGGTGACACTGAGGAAGTATATTCATAATTAGGATCACTCTAAGGGTATATTACTTGCTTTAGCTCACCAGGTGATACAGAGGAAGTAGCTCGTAGCCAGGATCACTCTAAAGGGACATTTCTTTTCATGGCTCACCAGATGATACCGAGGAAGCAGTTCGTAATCAGGATCACCATAAGAGAATATTTCGTGTGCTGGATCAGGATCACTCTAAGAGGGTATTTTTTGTTATGGCTCATCGGATGATACTGAGGAAGTAGGCTCGTAATCAGGATCACTCTAATGGGGTATTTCTTGTTATGGCTCCCCAGATGATACTGAGGTAGTAGGCTCGTGATCAGGATCACTCTAAAGGGGTATTTCTTGTTATGGCTCCCCAGATGATACTGAGGTAGTAGGCTCGTGATCAGGATCACTCTAAAGGGGTATTTCTTGTTATGGCTCCCCAGATGATACTGAGGTAGTAGGCTCGTGATCAGGATCACTCTAAAGGGACTTCTCTAGTTATGGCTCACCGAGGAAGTCCGACTCTTTGGCTGATCGAATGCGCGGTGCATGCAATATAACCGCCATGTTCCTACAGAGTATAGCAGAAAGAAGAAGAATTTCAATGACATATTCTGTAGAAGCGGTATAAGAAGAAGACTCGTAATCACGATCACTCTAAGTTGATTTCTCAGATAGATTGTGGCCCAAAGTAGAAGGTGATGCCTGAAATTCTGCAAGTTCCGCGTCACTTTCCTCCACGTCGCTCGTCCAGCCTTCTCTTTGAAATAGAAGTTATTGGGATACTCAGTTTTCAGCAGAAATTTCTGGGATCCGTCCACATAGTTATCTCAAATGCCATCCCCCTAATAGTGGACAGAAACTTCAACTGCCCTTACAGCTAATTTAACCCAAAATTGGGGTTTGCCATTAGATTGATTTAAAAATAATATTCTGTAAATAATTAAAGTAGTTGAGCGTGTAAAATATTCAGCTTTGATAACAGTGACTTCAACAAATTCGTTCACTGCTTTTACCATCAAAAATTAATTTACCAGAAGGAAACAACAATTTAATTTCTTCAATTGCAATTGATTAAAAACATTTAAGTCCCTTACACCTTTTCGATCGCGAAATAATCAGCGTGAAATTTCAAGGTGAAAAGACGTAAAGAGTTTAAATGTTTTAATCGATTGATACCGATATGAATCATAGCTTCATTCTTAACAATATTGTGATGACTAATTAGCTCATGGCTTCGCTGAACAATCCGTTATAAGAATATCCGCAACTTCAACCAATCAACAGCCGTCTATCGCCACAATTATATCATATTCTTGTTATCACATTCGTTTTATTTCACCTACGTGCATTTGCTTTTATACAAATTCTTCAGAATAGTGCACTGAACATCTTAAATAATTCACTCGACCACAGAGCACACAGTCAACAGGAGGTAACTGTGTCATTCTGATGAAACTGACAGCCGAAATATTGGAAACTGTGGTTCAAAGTGCTTGTTTGCTTGCTTGCTGGGCGCTACAGCCCACATACGACTTTGACGTCTCTTGACAACTGTAGCCCAATATTCACGATCTCCACCGCGCTTCCTCCATCTTATTATTATCATCTTCTTAAGGGGGTACCAATACCTTTGACCGACCAGAAATGCGATTTTACAATTTACCTCTTCATTTAAAACCGAACGTTTCGCTTTATAACAGTGAAAAATGTTTGTTAATATCTCCATTACTTTCGGAGTTGTAACGAAAGACGTGAAGCGCTGTCACCCGAGCAAGCACTTTATCGGTGTCACCCACTCGTTTCCCGTGACTTTCGTTTTTTTTTTAGAACCGTTTCCCAGGTAACTCTGAAAGTTTTTAAGATATGAAGATGAAATTTTGCATGCATGTATATTTCATAGAGAAGAATATATAATAGAATTATTTGGCTAGCTTCGTTAGTTAATGTTAAAAATAATATTTTAAAATGAAATTTAATGAAAAAATTGACTACTTGAAAATAACTACATGAAAAAAATTTATACTTGATGGACTTCACTGTTTCTAGTACATATTGTAGCTAAGACATTACTAATCATAATAAAAAATTATCATAGAAGAATATTCATGTGATCGGAAATTATTTGTGAAACAGCAAAATAGTGGCCATGATACACCGCCATTTGAATAATTAATTATATTATATAATAGCATAGGTTTATATGATTTCTAATTATGTAGGCATATTATTAAGGAAACTTTGTTTGTCATACTAAGTTTCCTTTTAGTATTCATTTCAATTCCCGCTGAAAAAAATGTTTAATAAACCCCATTTTTCTATTTTCAAAGGTGTAGGTCCCCCCTTAAACTCTCCTCCATTTCATCCAGCCATCTTTTTCCAGGTCTTCATTTCCATCTTCTGCCGCCTGGTTAAATGAAAAAAAGAATAGAATGGTATATTTCTATGCTGACGATTTTGATAATTCTATAGGCTATGAATATTATGTGTTTGAGTTGTTTTATATTTGTACCTTTTAACACAATTAATTCAATTTTTTTCTTTCAAGTTGTTTTACACCGCACCAGCACAGATAGATCTTATAGTGACGATAGGATAGCAAAGGGCTAGGAGTGGGAATGAAGCAGCCGTGGCCTTAATTAAAGTACAGACCCAGCATTTACTTGGTCTGAAAATGGGAAACCACGGAAAACCATCTTCAGGGATGCTGATATTGGGGTTCAAACCCACTATCTCCCGGATGCAAGCTCACAGCTGTGCGCCTCTAACCTCACGGCCAACTCGCCCGGTAATTTAATTTTGTAATTGTTATCTAATTAGTCAGAATTAATACAACTCGAGCTCCAGATTCTCTCTAGATAAATTCTGGAGCTCACATTGTAATGCTACAGATAATTTCATCTGTTACCACAAGAAGAAATACTTTTGTTGTTATCCGAAATAAACAGCATTGCAAGATAAAAATTAAATAATCATAAATATATCTTTCAATAAATGAAACTCAAATTGACAAGGACTCATTTATTTACATCTAACGAACCGATTTCGAGAGACTTTTGTATGGAATATGGACTCGACAAGTGTCGGATTCAATGCTTCACATCACAGCCTGCACGGTTGGTAGGTAACATCACGTCATACATCGTGATGCAAATTTTCTGATGGCCTCCAGCCGTAAGATATTTATGTCAAAGACCAATATAAAACCAAATATGTATTATTTTCACTAAGCTGTAAAGTAGTCATTTTGTAATCATTAGCGTTGTCAGTTCTAGATAAGGAAGATAGGAATTCTTTACATAATCGAGAATGTATCTCATGTTTATCCGATTCAACAGTTTGGAGTATTAGGGACAACAAACTATTCTACGTATGATTAATACTTTCAGTCGTAGAAGAAAAAACTCATAAATGTTTTTATTTTTATTTTTTATAGATTTAACGCTGTCTATGACGAAAGGAACCACTAAATATTACCATAAGTGAAGATATTACTTGTTTTCCTCCCTGGTTTTTGCGCGGACATCCATACCTATAAAAATGCATTTCATAACATGTATTTTTTTATTGAAAGCAAAGCCTAGTAAAGCCATATCTGCACAGCCCATGAAAGCTTTTGGTGGACTGGAAGGTGAAGGCTTTCACTCTAAGTGGGCGAGTTTCTTTTCTTTACAATTTGATTTATATCGCACCGAGACAAGTAGGTCTTACGCCGATGATGGGATAGGAATGGCCTAAGAGTGGGAAGGAAGCGGTCGTGGCCTTGATTAAGGTATATCATTTGCCTGGTGTGAAAACGGGAAACCACGGAAAAGCATGTTCTCCCGAATCCAAGCTCACAACCACACGGCCAACTAGCCCGGTATGTGGGAGAGAGTGGTGATTGCCTCTACGACCGGCCGCGTTACTCATGTTTGGTGTAGACTGAGTGAACGTAAGAGTCTTGATCTTGATCCTCTTGACAGGTAGGTATCTCTTTCTAACTTCCTGACCTAGAATCGAACCTACGTCCTTTCATGTGAACCGAGTACGCCTTTACAAACCTGGCTAGGCAGCCTCTGGCTCATTATAATTACTACAAATATATTTCGTCATCATACCTGCGTACTTTTAATCGAATATAATACATAACGTGTCTTATTGCGGAGTCTATCACAGAGAGAGTGAGTGAGTGTGTGTGTGTGTGTGTGTGTGTGTGTGTGTGTGTGTGTGTGTGTGTGTGTGTGTTTTGGTAGGCAATTGGGATATGAACTAGGGTACATATGCCAGCACCTGAAACAAAGTACAGATCGATAATTTGACTAGAGTTAATGCAGAAAATCTTACACTTTACACTACTCCTGAGGTAGCAAACGTGCGCTTGTTCACTTAATACCAAGTGTTCTGAAGACTTGTTTTCTGCACGGTTGTGCTCTGCTTATTCTTGAAGTGAATATTGACGATGATGCTTGCTAGGTCGTCGGCTACTGAGAGAATAATGCTGTCTCACACACAGACATATAGCTCCTGTTTCATCACGTTGTCTCTCATCCTGCTGCTGATTCTTCTGAGAAGATAGTCAATGTTTAGAAACCTGAGATGTTTTGTTGTTGTTTCTACCTCTAGCTCATCAGATACTATTAACTTTTGTTACAGGACATAAAATGATTGCTCTCTACGTGACAGAAATACTCATCTTCTCCAGTATGGCTGTACTTGCGTCACCATATTCAAGTAAGTGGAACAATTCCGTAAGGAAAACCATTCACAGTTCTGAAATCATCCCAACTACCAAAGTAAATGTTCAAAATTTATCCCACAAATGCCACTGGGTTATCTGAAAACTTTTAAGTGTATTGTAGAGTTGTGTCTTTGAAGGTTCCAAACACCGTAGTTCTGTTTGAAAACCCATAATATATTGTAATGTTTTATAATATGATATGCGAATACACCTCTCACCGGGCGAGTTGGCCGTGCGGTTAGGGGCGCGCAGATGTGAGCTTGCATTCGGGAGATAGTGGGTTGGAACCCCACTGTCGGCAGCCCAGAAGATGGTTTTCCGTAGTTTCCCATTTTCACACCAGGAAAATGCTAGGGCTGTGCCTTGATAAAGGCCACGGCGCTTCCTTCCCATTCCTAGGCCTTTCCCATCCCATCGTCGCCATAAGACCTATCTGTGTCGGTGCGACGTAAAGCAAAAAGAAAAAAAGAAAAAGGAAAAAGAGAAGCTATTACCCGAACCTTAACTCATGTTTCAGGGGTTGCGGGTGATTGCATAGTGTATCACTTCACATACGATTCTTTGTTCGTACGATTGTGCAAACTTTAGAAGTTTCGTGGCGAATGCAATCAGGAGTTCCTAAAGCTTCCCTTGTCAATTTCAGTCAAGGTCATTAGATTCATACGTATACAGTTCTAAATACGTATGAGCAGAAGTGATGTTACAGTATACCATATCGTAAAACGCTTCACACATATGTAGGTTATAAGAAAGTGCGAAGTACAAGAATATTTTACTGATACGAATCTTCTACCAGTATAATTACACTCTAGTTTTGGTGGAATTTCTAAAGCACTCCTTTGCCACAACCTACATTCACACAGTTAGACGATTAATTCGAAGCTGTATTATGGCTCATATATTATTAGATGTACAATGACCGAGCTCGATAGCTGCAGTCGCTTAAGTGCGGCCAGTATCCAGTATTCGGGAGATAGTAGGTTCGAACCCCACTGTCGGCAGCCCTGAAAATGGTTTTCCGTGGTTTCCCATTTTCACACCAGGCAAATGCTGGGGCTGTACCTTAATTAAGGCCACGGCCGCTTCCTTCCCACTCCCAGCCCTTCCCTGTCCCATCGTCGCCATAAGACCTATCTGTGTCGGTGCGACGTAAAGCAACTAGCAAAAAATGTACAATGATAAAACGAGTGGGTGAGTGGTTGGAGTCACGTAGCTGTCAGCTTGTATTCGAGAGATAATGGCTTCTAAACCCAATGTCGGCAGTTCAGATGATAGTTTTCCGTGGTTTTCCACTTTCACACAAGGCAAATTCTGGGACTGTACCTTAATTAAGGCCACGGTCTCTTTCTTCCCGCGCCTAGCCCTTCCCACCCCACTAACGCCATAAGACCTATGTGTACCGGGGCAACGTAAAGCAAACGGGAAATAAATAGATGTACAATGGCGGGTATTCTTCTGTTGTTTCATCCCACATCGTCGCGTCTGTAGGAGATGGAAAATCTGCATAAATGATGTTATCCGCTAAATAATGAAGAAGAGCACGAGGAATGAGAAAATGAAATCTCCTTATACCTCGGAAGCTTAGTATCACCGGGATCGGAAGATGACAAAAGTTAGTTGAGGGAAGTCGAACACATAATATGGAATAGAGTAGCCTGAGTAAAGTGAAATGATCCTGGACACAGCTGGGGTCCATTATCTACGTGATGTGAGTCTGCTGGGTGACTGCTGTTTTATGGGGACATACAACGATATCACCAAACCTCGTTAACATTAGTTACCGAGTGGTTTGGTTATATTGGCTATAGTAAGCTGCCTCTGTGGATCAGCGGTAGAGTGTCGGCCTCCGGATCCCAAGATAGCGGGTTCAAACCCGGCAGAGGTTATCGGATTTTTGAAGGGCGGAAAAAAGTCCATTCGACACTCCATATCGTACGATGTCGGCATGTAAAAGATCTCTGGTGACACATTTGGTGTTTACCCGACAAAATTAATTAAATCTCAGCCATAGACGCCCAAGAGAGTTTCGGTTTATTCGGTCTGCGATCTAGTGGGGGCCTAGAGTAAAACGGAACGTCGAAATTGACGAGCAGACAGCCAGATGGCGTCAAATTGAAATGTCTGCACACGGTAGCTGAGTCCATACGATTATTATTATTATTATTATTATTATTATTATTATTATTATTGGTTATACTGTACAGAGCGAGTAGCTATGAGGTTACATTCAATGGATGGTGGGTTCGAATCTCACTGTCAGCAGGCCCAACGATTTTATTTCGTAGTTTTCCAATATTATGCTCGGGAGTTGGTATAATAATAATAATAATAATAATAACAATAATAATAATAATAATAATAATAATAATAATAATAATAATAATAATAATAATGGCGTGTAGCCTCGGAGCTGCCTGGTACAGGTCTTCCACGTTGACGCCTGATAGGCGACCTGCGTGGCTGTGAGACTAGGGCCCAACCTATGATGAATTATAGTGCTGAAGACGGCATACACACAGCCACCGAAGCATCGGAATTAACTAATGAAGGTTAAAAACACCGACCCGGCCGGGGATCAAACCCGTGACCCCCTGCAACAGAAGTCAGCACACTGACCACTCAGCCATGGAGCCGGACTCGGCAATTGGTGAAGCTGTAACTAATGCCACGGTCTCTCCCTCCTTGAATCTTTTCCATTCCAGCATCATCAAAATCCTTCATTAGTGTTAGGGCTATGTTAAACCAGTAAAAATACACAAATCACAAAGAAAATGGGAAGCGATCTTACCTCCAGATAGAACGAGAGCACAGTCTGAGAAGAATGGGAATGGATATAGAAGACAAGGAAATGAGTCTCTTCAGGCATATTGAACCTAATGCAGACAGGGTGGGAAGATTTATTTTCTTTTTTTTTGCTAGGGGTTTTGCGTCGCACCGACACAGATAGGTCTTATGGCGACGATGGGATAGGAAAGGCCTAGGAGTTGGAAGGAAGCGGCTGTGGCCTTAATTAAGGTACAGCCCCAGCATTTGCCTGGTGTGAAAATGGGAAACCACGGAAAACCATCTTCGGGGCTGCCGATAGTGGGATTCGAACCTACTATCTCCCGGATGCAAGCTCACAGCTGCGCGCCTCTACGCGCACAGCCAACTCGCCCAGTAGGGTTGGAAGAGACCAAGAGGAAAATAACAGAAGCTCGGTACAATGCTGGGTCCAGCTGCTGTCCAGAGTAGTCTCAAATACGAAAGTCTTTGAAGGAACAACTTTTATCTTACTGCAAGTTTTACGTTGCATTATTTTCTAATTTAATTTAATTTCACACAATGTGCATAAGTAAAGTAGGGTACATAATCTTAAATCTTAAGCGCTTTCACATAATTTTGTCAGAGACATTTATCTGGACAAACAGTTCATTACGTAATATCTGTCGCGTGGGTTACCACAAAGTTTGTACACGCATAGTTCGTTAGGTTGATGGTAGATGTCGCTCGTGCAGATCCGGTGTTGAAAACTATGAAGCGCAAAGCGCGTCATGATATGTCTCAGTGCAAAATTGGCTTTTCCCCATTCTCTATTGATCATTGAATCTGTGGCGTAAAACTCAGAAAATATTTCCTCCCTTTTTCCTTGCATTTCTTGCAGTAGGCGCTGGTATGCTTCTGTTGATGACAGGATTATCTCACATCTCAAATCCTGAATATAGAAGGATTCTCTGGCGAGTACATATACCAGGCGTGAGGATGTATAATGTGAAATACATAAAGCCTTTTTCAGGAAGCTGGCTTTCAATTTTTCGATTTCCTTGAGGTTCTTCTTTTTGAGTTTGTCCCAGATTAGTGTCAAACCATGTGACTTAAAAAGTTTCAACGCATTATTTAATGAGAACTTCCGTGAAGTTGGTATACTGTTCTTAGTTGAAGAGGCAGCTCTCCCGAACATGGATTTTGTGTACATTTCCATGGGTCTGTAATGTGATTCGTAAGTATTTATACTGTTGTGACGATTGATTGTGTTTTTCTTTCACATTATAACACCGTTAGCTGCCGAAAGTCATTGACACAATTTTATTTGCATTTAAGGTCGTTCTCGGATGTCCATACTGTATGTTTGTTGAAAGTCTCCTGAAGACTGGTAAGATTGTAACTAAAACCACGGTCTCTCCCTTACCGGACCTTTCCCATTGCAGTATCATCGAAATCCTTCATTAGTGCTACCTTAAACCAGTAAAAATATACAAAACACGTTGCACTGATGAATATACGTTTTCGGCAACGCTAGGATAGAGAAGGGCTAGGATTAGAGTGTTGTAGAAAGAAGAACATCCAGCGTTCTAAGACTTACATCTGGATTAGGTGTTTCACTCCCCATGGAAATACGTGAATATAAAGGGGAATATCGTGATATTTACTATATTATTATATCTTCTTATTCTTACTCTACATCCGTTACTACAGGATTCACAAATTTTTATGTATCATTCCGTTGCAGATGTAAAGCTCCGCTTCAGGACTCATGACCTTAATTAAAGTGTACCTCTAAAGCATTCGGTTGGAGTGGAAATGGGTAACAGTGAAAAATCTTTTCGAAAGCTGCAGACGGCGGGAACTCAACCCGCCATCCACGAAATGCAAGCTAACAGGTATACGACCCGTATCTCGAAGCTAACGCAGCTAATAAACCGGTAACTAGCATTTTAAGGACGTCTATGACTTCTGTTTGGCTGTAAATAAAAATGTGAAACTTTATTGTTAATAAATCAAAGCTATCATTACTGGTGCAATTCCAGGAATTGTGCCTACTTGAAGAAAGGGAAATACCGACGTCGTAGCTATGTTCAAACACCGGATTTTGGGGGGAGATCTCCAAAGTTAATTGGCCGTGGTCAAAAGTTGGATGGATAACTCATGTGATGTTAGCTAAAAGTGGGGCAAGGAAGGAACCGGTCACCCTACAACAAGTAAACTCCGACTCAAGATGCCTGACCTGCCGCCCCTGTTCTAACTGGGGGAGATAACTAAGTCGCCAACGTCGAAATTTGGATAACACGCTTGGGTTTTGTTTAAGGAAGGGAAACATGCCAATTCCGTTCAGTTTCTGGTATACACGTGGAGCAGGTGTCATGGCGGTATGCAGAGTTCTGTGTTTAAATACATATTACTAAAGACAGGCACAATATGAAGAAAATTTTGCAATAATATATTTACCAGGGATAAACATGAAACTATGAAAATATATTTAACAATATTATAAATGCAATAAATCACAATAATTTTTATCATTTTTATTGAATTTAAATCAAAACATAAAGCGGTAACTATTATATTTACACTAGTTAGTAGTTAGTTAATAATTGTTAGTATAATATTGTATTCTACCTTCATAGTGTATTCAGCTATTTAAAGAGAATTACAGCATGATACAAGGAGATTTTCAATATTTTCTGGCAAAAGATTACATATCATTAAATATTGTTTTATACAATAAAAAGGATGGCTCCACATCACATGGTGTAATGGAAGCATATTTGTGTGGCATTATATTTGCTGGTATTTCGCCGCTATTATCTTAAAGCACCTTACTATTTCGAAGCGTAATACTGTATGATGGACTATTTCCCATAAGTAAAGAACATTTTATACGAACTGCCTTTACAAGTGCCCCTCGGACTTGAGCTAGTTCTTCTGTCAGGCCTTCTACTTACTCGACTAATGTCAGAAAGGGCAACTTCTCCATCATAGTAGATATTCTGAAAAAATGTGCCTGTATGTACGCCAGGTCTCCTTTCATTTTTTCACTGTGAAATTCCTCCTGTGCAAATCGCATACAATTACTTAACTCAGAGTAAATACTATTAATCAAATGCACAATAAATAATAAAACATCACAGCAAATATAACAAAAGATTCTTTAAAATATTCCAAGTTTCCGTCATTAAGTTCTTTATCAATGTGGGACAAGTTCCAATAAAGACTATTTTAATTTTAATGGAAATATTAACGGAGGGAAAGTGTATAAACCTTACAAAATATGAAGCAATATGGAGATTTTCACAAAGTATGAACTTTTTTGTAAAATAATATGGAATATGAACTGTTTTGACGTGCAATCTCATCTAAACTTCGCCATTCGTAATTATCCTACTTTCCAGAGCGCTAGCAGCCATGGTTTAGAACAGGGGTTTCCAAATGGCGGCCCGCGGGCCGCATGTGTCCCGCGAAGCCATTTTTGCGGCCCGCGAGAGCACTGTAAGAAATAATGTGAAGAAAAGTCATAAAAATATTTATTAGCTCGTTCAAAAACGTATTAATTTGTATACACCTTATAGACCCAAGTCAGAACTAATTATTCTTTAATACTAGTTCCTCTTTTCAAGTATTCGCTTGTTCTCAACAGATTATTTTTGATTTCAAAACATTTAAAATCCAAATTTCTAGTAATAATGTTATTACTTTTGATGGTTTCGGAGACGCCGAGGTGTCAAAATTTTGTCCACATGAGTTCTTTTACGTGCCAGTAAATCTACCGACACGAGGCTGACGTATTTGAGCACCTTCAAATACCACCGGATTGAGCCAGAGTCGAACCTGCCAAGTAGAGGTCAGAAGGCCAGCGCCTCAACCGTCTCAGCCACTCAGCCCGGCTCCAAATTTCACTCTTTTATGTAATTTTACAATAATGTGTTAAGCAATTAAAATGATCAAACACTCATTTCAAACGAACTATGCATATTATTTCATAATGGCGCTTCTGTACTACTTGCAGAATTTTACAAAACTTGCGGCCCGCGAACATGACTAAGGTTTCCAAAATGGCCCTCGAGCCCTTACGATTTGGAATCCCCTGGTTTAGAGTATGAAATATTATATTGTGCCAGTCCCTGCATATCACGTTCTGAGTAGTAATGAACATTTCATGCGAAGTCATTCATTGAAATCTCTCTTATGCTGTTGCAATGGAAGCGGTCTAGTTCTAGATAACGTATTTCTCCAGGCAACGGAATATTTTATTTACAGGTATGTTTGGGCGATGACTAGTTCCGATAATAAATAGTTGTTTGAAACACATTCTACCGAACATCAAGGAATGTTGTTATCGAAAAGATTACTCTCAGTCGTAAACTGATAAAAGGGAATATCATCTTTCATATTCAAAGTCTTTATGAGAATAATCTTTATTATCTAGTAAATACAGTCACAGTTTGAGATACATTAATTTAGTAGATTGAAGAGAAATTATAAGATCCACTCTCAAATCTATACTCTGAACATATATAGACCTACAACTGATATAAAGTTACTTAACACATTCAAGAAATGGAACTTGTTTAACTCAGAAATGGAACGATATTTTCGCCCTTTATAAATCGACTACCTCTGACGGATTCGCTCCCGCAATTTTAGGATTCGGAGCCAACACACTACCACTGATCCAAAGAGAAAGGTATTATTCTGTTTATTTATTTGATTATACATTAGTATCAAGTACATTGTATAGCATTATTTCTTTTTAAATAATACTAAGAAAATATATGAAGCTGTATTTAATTTCTTCATAATCCATACTTTCATCTACATTGATATACCAAATTATGAGCGAGGTAAATTCAACTATCGGTATTATATTCTCAGGGCATCACACAATCTCTCTGAATCGTGTTACAGTGATGGAAGACAGTCTATTTCCATTTTGATATTACATTTAATTAATTTGATTTCTTGTTGTTCAATTTATACAGCTGCCAGTCTGTGGCAAGCACATTCTGTATATTTCAAATGGGACAAACAGTATTAACATTAATTAATGTGTATCATTGGCGTAACTGTGATTTTCTATTTACAGAATACGGACGGAGTTGTGACGACATCACGTGTCTGCAGTCTGAGATATGTGTGCTGAGAACTGACCCTTGTATCGGTGCCAGGCCATGCGGCCGCTATCCCACATGCCAGTCGACCAGGCCTAGCCAGCCTCCCGGTAAGTACACGTGCTGTCCTGTACAGAGCACCGCATAAGCCCACAAAGTTACTCGTTTATTTATGCAGTCGGTTAACATTTAAGTGTGCTAAACTGCGAGAGACCTGCCGTAGTATATTTTCTGGAAGGAGCGGAAGAACCACTTTTCAGTGAAAATGATTATTCTACCATGACCTTTAAAAGTGTTAGTACTTGAAGTAAAGCAAAACACATTCTATTATTATTATTATTTTTATCATTGCCAATTGATATCGTCATTGGCTTATGATGAAGGTCGATGACCACGACGTTAGACCTGATTAGACCACGACGACAACACGAATAATCATCACCACTTCTGGAAATGGCAATCGTGTTCCGAAAGATGGTAAGGAATAATGGATATTTGAAATTGTAAAACACTTCCCTGTTGCTCCAATTCCACATGAAATAGAGATCCTCTAGCTGTAACCACTAATATCAAAAGTCACGAAAAAGTACATACTTGGATAATACTACGCAGTTGCGTAGCCAGGATCGGCCAATGGTGCGGGCGGTGGGGGGGGGGGGGTTATAGGCAGAAAATGCTGATAGAACACAATGAAGGTGCGTGTACGTGTGCGTGTGCGTGTGCGTGTGCGTGTGTGGTGCGCGCAAGCAAGACTTTTCATTTTAAGGACACTGATACAGGCGAATTAGGTTGATATTCAGACTGCTGTACACCACAAAATCTTGCATTAAAATACAAAACAAGAACAATACCATCAAGATCAACATTTTTACAGCGAATGGTACGTTCAGTTTACAATCTAAAATCTAATTTCGAGGCTTCTTAAAAAATATATGCAATAGATCTGTTCGTTCTGAAATTATGTATCTGAATGCTTAGTATATTGTCACTTTCTGTTTAATTTCTTTTTGTAAAATGTCCATGGGGGAGGGTGTGTTCTAACCTCCAGTAACTCCCCTTGGCTACGCCCCAACTACTACGAGCTACGAGCAGTAATAGGAGTAGTAGTATTGGGGCTATGTCTTTGAGATCGAGATCGAGCTACTCTACTCTCAAACGGAGGATCCTGGTATCCTGGTTTCGAATTCCGGTAACTTGGGTGGAAGTTTCACCAATATCAGCCTGTTGTAGCAGGAAGAGCATCCAGCGTTCCAAGACTTAGATTTGGATTGGGTACCTCATACACCCCATGGAATATGAGATGATAACATGAAAAATCATAATTTTGAATATAATTATTAATATTTTCATTATTCTTAATCCACCGCTAAAGAATTCACACACCGAGCTCGATAGCTGCAGTCGCTTAAGTGCGACCAGTATCCGGTAATCGAAAGATAGTGGGTTCGAAGCCCCTGTCGGCAGCCCTGAAGATGGTTCTCCGCGGTTTCCCATTTTCACACCAGGCAATGCTGGGGCTGTACCTTAATTAAGGCCACGGCCGCTTCCTTCCCATTCCTAGGCCTTTTCTATCCCATCGTCGCCATAAGATGTAACTGTGTCGGTGCGACGTAAAGCAAAAAAAAAAAAAAAAAGAATTCACATTTTTATATGTGTCATTCGGTTGCAGATGTACACCTTCGCGTCAGGATTCATAGTGGTCCTGCCTGTACTACCAGTTAGATGCAGGATTATATGATCTTACCACTGGCTGCGTGGAGTTTCCCTTTCAGAATGTGTCATATGTGGGTGTGTCCATTTACTACTTTTGCATTACGTATCTCCATAATATGCAGTTGGTTACTAATCGCTTGCTAAATTTGCAACACTCAATTCCATATATTTATATTATATATATTATATATTATATTGTTCGGAGGTACTGTATTACGAACTGAAATGAGATTCCTCGCACCGAGCCAGTAGGCCGTCCGATTAGGGGCGCGCAGCTGTGAGCTTGCATTCGGGGGACAGTGGGTTCGAACCCTTTAACGGAAACCGTGAACATGGTGGTTTCCCATTTTCACACCAGGCAAATGATAGGGATGTACCTTAATTAAGACCACAGCCGCTTCCTTCCCTCCTTCCTTCCTTCCTTCCTTCCTTCCTTCCCACTTCTACCCTTTTCCCATCGTCACCGTAAGACCTGTCTGTGTCGGTACGACGTAAAGCAAATTGCTCCAGGATGTAATAGTCATATTCACACTCACTGCGGGCAGAATACCACACACAAATTTTCACCATACTTGTAAACACACAGTCTACATACTGAGCTGAAAGAGGGTCTCAATCATGGACCCTTCTCTGCCAGCAATGCGGCTCTCACATGGGAAAGATCGTAGAAGAGACGAATGTCATCCTGGAAGTGAGTTTCACACATATTTCATCTTATAGGACTGGGTAGTCATCGGTCTCGACAACCAGGACGGACGGAGATAAAATTAGGTCTGGGGATCGTGCTGGCCAGGGATTTCATAAACGCCTGCGCTAGTGCATTGACTTGTACAAGCAGTTCTGTATACTATGTGTACGCGGGAATTGGGTTGTTAGAAAAAACACATCTCTATGTTGTTCTACGAATAGTGGTAAAACGAATTAGATAATATTCTAGGTGCCCTGTGTACTGCTCAATTGTTCGTGTAAAAGTAACAAAGACAATCAGGCATTACATACTGTGTCCTCCTACAACACGATTCCGAGCGTTAGATCACTATTTTCTGCTGTATATACTGCGGAAGATGCCGCTTATCTGGTCGATATTGCACACACGAACAGCCATAATTAGCACCGAAGCAGAATATATCATTGTCTCTGAACACAACGGTTTCTTAGTCATCACTCCGCGTGTTAAACTTTCGACACCACAAGAGGCAGGCAGCACGGTAATAGGACATGAGGAACACCTGATCCTTACTTTGAGCAGATGGTCCTAGTTGATACCTCTGGAGCGGCAGTAACTCTAATTTTACTGTGTCCGCTGTGAACGCTCGTACAAGGTAACGGTACACTTGTAAGTTGCTATGCCCGAAAACAGATGTACGGGTTTGTGCTTTTTATTTTCAACAACAGCAGCAGCACGCTTCTTCTCAACTGTCTTGTGCAATGGACCAATATGGCCATCTGTCCTCACAGAGTCCCACAAGACAGCCTCGCTTAAACTTCCTTAATTCCACAAACAGTGCGCACACACGCTGTCTTCACATGTGTTTCTGAAAACTACCGGCTATGCTCTCTGGAAGTGCGCAGCCGGTTATTCGTGTCCAGTACTCGATTTCTCATTTTTAGCCGGTGGTGGTGGGATTATGTAATTATTATTTTGCGAGGAAGTACAAGAAGGCACCCATCCGCTATTAACAACAATCAGAAAGAAGAAAAGAAAGAAGGCCGATATTTAAAAATGAAAGTATCGGGAAAAAGGAATAGCAAGTCAGCAATGGCCGTGAGAATTAGGGATATTCTAGGTCTCACAAACCTGTTACCATCAATGTCAGAAAAAAACAAGAATAATGATGTTATTGGCTTTACGTCCCACTAACTACACTTTCACGGTTTTCGGAGACGCCGAAGTGCCAGAAGGTAGTCCCGCAGTAGTTCTTTTACGTGTCAGTAAATCTACCGACACGAGGCTGACGTATTTTGAGCACCTACAAATACTACCGGACTGAGCCAGGATCGAACCTGCCACGTTGGGGTCAGAAGGCCAGCGCCTCAACCGTCTGAGCCACTCAGCCCGTCGAAACACGCAGTTGAGACTATATCCATCCACATAGTGTGTGGCGTCGGGAAAGGCCATAAAACATAGCCAAGTCCACGTATTCGCATCCACAACCCAACCCCACCAAGGTATGGGGAAAAGAGTTGGAATTATTATTATTATTATTATTATTATTATTATTATTATTATTATTATTATTATTATTATTATTATTATTATTATTATTATTATTATCATTGTTGTTGCTTGTGTCCTGTACCATATTTGATCAACGTATTGCGAGCTCATCGGTAAAAAAAGTTTCCTGAAGCTACTGGAGATAAGCTCTGGTTCTGTACATTACCTTGGTCATGACTGGAGATGTAACCCTCAGGGAGATACAGGATAACGCACTTAGTAGAAGAACGTTATATTGTGCCGTCTCGTGTGACACATCCTGGAGGTTCTGTCCAAGCCCGAGGATAAACAAAACTATGCATTACTTCAGCACAATCAGCCTCTCTCCTGCCCGTTCCTATAAAACTACGGCAGACGTCCAGAAGGAATCGCAGATAGGAAAATGCATGAGTATTGGTAAATGTGTGAAAACTTCCTCATTTTGCCCAATATTGCAAAATTTGACAAGACATGTAGACCCAGCGATTTGACTGCTATCTGTGAGCTTGCATGCGGGAGATGGTGGGTTTGAATACACTATCAGCAGCCCCGAAGGGAGTTTTCAGTGGTTTCCTATTCGTACAGCAGGCGAAATCTGGAGCTATATCTTCATTAAGACAATGGCCGGTTCCTCCCATGTCCTAGCCCTTTCCTACCCCATTGTCTCGTATCTGAGTTAGTGTGGCGAGCAAATAAATATATCTACCTATTGTATGCGCGGAAGAGCCAGTTAAGCCATGCCGACTTCCCTGAGAGCTTGTCTAGGACATGTACTACTTAAACCATTTGACATGGCCGACCTCAGTGGCGAAGTCGGATAGTCGTTGACCTTCCCTTCTTAGGACGGCGGGTCCAAACGCAGCTAAAGCCGATGGTCTTTCAGGATATACAAACACGAAATTCCGTGTCGTTGCCTTCGTGCACATTAAAAATCTCCTTCGCAACAAAATCGCGTCACCTTGAAGTCCCTCCCCCTGTGGATGGGGGCGGTAGAATAACATACACAGCATTCCCTGTCTGTCGTAAAAAGGGACTGAAAGGGGTCCCAGGGGCTCTTAAATTTGGAGCATGGATTTTTGACCACGGAGCCTTAGGTAAGTCCTGGCGCTGTTTCCACTTACATGCACCAGGCTCTTCACTTTCATCTATCCTGTCTCTCTTGGTCAACTTTTGTTCTTTTCCGACCCCGACGCTATTAGGTTTGCGAGGCCTAGGGAGTCTTTCATGTTCCCGCCCTTCATGGCCCTCGTCGTTCTTAGGCCGATACCTTCATTTGCGAAGAATCGGAGTCCTCCCATTTTTCCCTCTGATTAGTGTTAATAGAGGACGGTTGCCCACTTGTACTTGCTCTTAAAACACCACCACCACCCTTGTGCCTCTTAACATTTATTGTACAATAACAATTAAAGGGACGTTAAATTCGTCGCGCTGACCACGTGTTACCTCCTTATCTGCAGACCTACAGGCTGAGCAGTAGTTGCTTGGAAGGCTAAGACCCTTCAGGGCTGTAGCGCCATGGATTTAAGTTTAAAACAACAATATTATTATTATTATTATTATTATTATTATTAATATTACTGTGACCTATTTTATTTCTAGATTGTGAGACTACGTTATGAATAGCACTGTTATGATGGCCTTCCGGATTCTATGGTGTTCCCTTGACATTATGTGTCGAAGTCATTTTTTCCCTTCACCTCGTTGTGAACGCTGCATTTCGACAGTTGGAAACATCTCGTTTTCTCGACCTGGTATCACTTGACAATTCTTGATTTTGTTTATGTTTTGTTTTTCACCTGTTGGAGCCTTACGCCTTGCATCTAGCTCACGTTGATCAGGAGCAGACTGTCTAGTCAGTACCGTCGGCGAGACGTGTTGCTCAACTAAACATTAGGTGAGTTCCGGTTCTGAGTATTTGGACTACTCTTCAATATTTTTTAGATAATACCGGGTCGGGAGAACAGGATGAGTTCTTAGAGCTTGTTTATTGGTCATAAATATTTCAAGGAATCAAACTGTTTTTATTTTGATTATGGGAATGGCCTTAGTGTAACAGGAATTCGATGAACCCTGGCTATTTTAAAATGTAATGAGTGTATATTCTGTACTTTCTTGTGTTTATAAACTGTCATAACATTAAATGTTTGTTGCTTACAGCAAGCTGCGCCCAGGTGCGATGCCCTCAAGGACAGTACTGTTCCCTGAACGAGACCTACTGTTCATTGAAACCTTGCAGACCAGTACCTACGTGTGTTCTCAGCGGCAGTTCAGGTGATAATGTCTAATGTAACCTCATATACTTTTCTAAATTTAAAATAATGTTATTGGATTTACTCCAATTAACTACATGTACAATTAACTAGTTGTCTGACACGGTGAAATGAAGGTATTTTGTCTTGAAAGGGAGTGTTCTATCGCGTCTCTAGATTTACTGGCTGGCTGGCGTACAGCCGCTCGCAAAATTATTCGTCCGCCCACTTCATGTGAAGACAACAGCCAGTAGCACCAATATAATAAAGAAGTTGATTGCAAACAAGTAATCGTATGTTTTATTTGCCATCTGAACATCTGAGAACATAATTTATAGCACTCTAAGCACTGGCATTTGGAACAAATTAAAAACAATCACACTGCTTGCAGAAAAGTCACGTTGCAAAAGTATTCTTCCGCAATAAGAAGTCAAGGAATGTTCAGTCGTTTCCTAAATATCAGTAGTGTGTCGAACGGCCTTTGGAACCAATCACGGCTTGAAGGCGTTTCGGCATGGATGTCACCAGTTTTTCCGTCACTTCCGGGCCTATTTCGTGCCATTCTTCCATGAAGTATTGCTTCAGAGATTTTTTATTTGGAATACGCTGCTTGCTCAGTGTGCATTTTAATTCCGCCCATAAATGATGTATGGGGTTTAAGTCTGGGAAGTGGGGTAGTGTCTGCAGCACATGAGGTGGATTGTAGAGGAGCCATTCCCTAACAAGACGAGCAGTGTGCTTAGGGTCATTATCTTGCTGGAAGAAGTACCCACAACTAAGACCTAATTTTTCCACGCTGGATGTTAAGTGTTGCTTTAATATACTAAAATATACTATCTTATCTATCCGTTCAGCTATTATATGGCAGTTGGCTACCCCAGCCGCCGACATACACCCGCATACCATTATGGAACCTCCTCTATATTTTGCGGTTGGTTGCAGATTTTGACTTTGGAGCTCGGCGTTCTTCTTTCTCCATACATGTCGCTTTCCAGAGCAATTGAATAAACAGAATTTGCTCTCGTCCGTAAATAAAAAGCTCTTCCATAATGCTGGTGGCTTCATAACGTACTGTTTGTCGAACGCCAGCCTCTTCTTATGGTTCACCTCACTTATCCAGGGCTTCTTCCGGCTTGTACGCCTGCAAACCAGCTCTGTGTAACACACGTCGTACAATGTCGGTGCTGATGTTCTTCCCAGTGGAGGTTTGTACCTCTGTTCGAAGCACAGGTCCAGACACATGGGGATTTTTTTGGACGGTGCATATTATGCTTCGCTCTTCGCGTGTTGTCAGCTTCCTCGACCGCCCAGTTCTTGCTCTATTGATTAAGTTGTACTGGTCTTGTATCGTTGAATGATACTTGCGACTGTAGTTCGCGGTATTCCTCTTTCTTAAGCAATTACTCTTCACGAATTACCAAGTATGTGGAGTTGGATAATTCGTTGGCGTTCAACAACAGTTCGTTTCCATATCTTTCCCATTGTACTCGGGGCATGCACTAGATGTTGTCTCACCGACACTGTCCGTATCACTGATGGACTGAGCTTGGTGAATGTCCCCCTTTCTCAATGCTGTGTTCGTTACGCAAGATAATGCACAAGGCGGACGAATACTTTTGCGTTGCCATTTCCCAGCCCAACCACATTCATTCTTTATTATTAAAGAGTACTGATGTGCAAGAGGTATATTCTGCCGGTATTATAGTACATATATATTGCATATTCACTGCGTATTTGTTTCTGAACGTATCTGAAGCCTTGTAATGCAGTTTTGGTGTTCAGTATATGAAAAGAACGACGAATACTTATGCGAGCGACTGTATTTGAGCTTGTTCACTTATCAAATGACCGAGCTGGGATCAAACTCACTTACTTGGGCTCAACAATCCAGTGCTCTATTGCCCGAGCCCTTCATTCCAGCTTGCTCTTGCAGAGTGTTATTCATTAGCGTGTTTGTGCAATACGCTGGTGACAATAAATATCCGAACACAATGAAGAAACGATGGTTAGAGTCCGAGATTTACAGGACAGCTTTACTGTGCAATATTGATGAAGTGATTATCTTTGTATTATCATTAGTCTCAACACAGTCGTTATCAGATGGTCCAACATCACATGATGTAAAGTGGGACATAATCGATTAAATTGTCTCAGATTTTTGTCTGTCTGTGCTGCTTACCCGTGTTGAATCCTTTATGGGTATCATGTCAACATGTAAGACAATGGTACACTTAACTTCTAAGTTTCAAAGCGATTTTATTGTTGGATTATGAGCCAGTTATGTTCGGACAAATTTGACAGTCGGAGGGCGCAATATTTCTTTGTGACGAGAATATGCAAGAAATGGTTCATGGAAGGAAAATATTGAAAACTGTTCTCTGGTAAGTTTACCAGCAACTAATTGTCCCAATTCATCTCTAGCTTTAGTCGATATTGGCGAACCTAAAGACTCCTGTAACAGTTTTCTGCTGCTTATAATGCTTTGGTTTGTGTATTCGGTACCCTGTCCTAGGTAAACAATAGATACACGAACAGCGTGACTGGGAGGAGAAAGAACAGAATATTCTGATTTTCAATTAATCGCCTGTCACTTTCGGTAACATGTCGACAAGTGGCAATCATTTTAGCGATATCATCCGGACGAATTTAGACATTGCACATTATAATAATGAGTGCTATTGGATATGGCGGAAGATCACTTCTCATGAGTATTTTTACTCTCTTCTCAAGTCAATGTCGCTCTGACAACATTGGACTTTGTGTTCTTACAGATCAGCTTTAGGTCATAGTTGAAGCCAGCCAACCAACCAACCAACCAACCAACCAACCAACCAACCAACCAACCAACCAACCAACCAACCAACCAACCAACCAACCAACCAACCAACCAACCAAAACCAACCAACCAACCAACCAACCAACCAACCAACCAACCAACCAACCAACCAACCAACCAACCAACCAACCAACCAACCAACCAACCAACCAACCAACCAACCAACCAACCAACCAACCAACCAACCAACCAACCAACCAACCAACCAACCAACCAACCAACCAACCAACCAACCAACCAACCAACCAACCAACCAACCAACCAACCAACCAACCAACCAACCAACCAACCAACCAACCAACCAACCAACCAACCAACCAACCAACCAACCAACCAACCAACCAACCAACCAACCAACCAACCAACCAACCAACCAACCAACCAACCAACCAACCAACCAACCAACCAACCAACCAACCAACCAACCAACCAACCAACCAACCAACCAACCAACCAACCAACCAACCAACCAACCAACCAACCAACCAACCAACCAACCAACCAACCAACCAACCAACCAACCAACCAACCAACCAACCAACCAACCAACCAACCAACCAACCAACCAACCAACCAACCAACCAACCAACCAACCAACCAACCAACCAACCAACCAACCAACCAACCAACCAACCAACCAACCAACCAACCAACCAACCAACCAACCAACCAACCAACCAACCAACCAACCAACCAACCAACCAACCAACCAACCAACCAACCAACCAACCAACCAACCAACCAACCAACCAACCAACCAACCAACCAACCAACCAACCAACCAACCAACCAACCAACCAACCAACCAACCAACCAACCAACCAACCAACCAACCAACCAACCAACCAACCAACCAACCAACCAACCAACCAACCAACCAACCAACCAACCAACCAACCAACCAACCAACCAACCAACCAACCAACCAACCAACCAACCAACCAACCAACCAACCAACCAACCAACCAACCAACCAACCAACCAACCAACCAACCAACCAACCAACCAACCAACCAACCAACCAACCAACCAACCAACCAACCAACCAACCAACTGCATGGAACTGCAGCCCTTGAAGGGCCTTGGCCTACCAAGCGACCGCTAGTAGTATAATAAGCGGGTTCTGCGGCACCTCCGCCGCCGCACGCCTCCTCCTCCGCCGCCTCCTCCGCCGCCGCCGCCCGCGGGAAATTTGAATTTTGGCGGGAAATTTGAATTTTGGCGGGAGATTTGAATTTGTAAACAAAGCCACGTGCTTTTTGACAGCTGTCATCGACAACAACGCATCGCTAACCTCACTGCTGCCATCTTGACGGGCCTAAACCTCACTAGTACCAACTTAACCTAACTAGCGTGAGGTAAACAAAGCCACGTGTTTTTTGACAGCCACGTGCTTTTTGACAGACAACAACGCATCGCTAACCTCAGTACTACCATCTTGACGGGCCTAAACCTCAGTAGTGCCAACTTAACCTCACTAGCGCGAGGTAAACAAAGCCACGTGTTTTTTGACAGCCACGTGCTTTTTGACAGATTTGTAAACAAAGCCACGTGCTTTTTGACAGCTCTCATCAACAACAACGCATCGCAAACCTCAGTACTACCATCTTGACGGGCCTAAACCTTAGTGGTACCAACTTAACCTAACTAGCATGAGGTAAACAAAGCCACGTGCTTTTTGACAGCTGTCATCGACAACAACGCATCGCTAACCCCAGTACTGCCATCTTGACGGGCCTAAACCTCAGTAGTACCAACTTAACCTAACTAGCGCGAGATAAACAAAGCCACGTGCTTTTTGACAGCCACGTGCTTTTTTGACAGCTGTCATCCGCCATCTTTAAACTACAGAGCACCGTGCTGCCCTCTTTCGTCACCTGTCATCGGCAGTGCTGCCATCTTGACGGGCCTAAACCTTAGTGCTACCAACTTAACCTCACTAGCTCGAGATAAACAAATCCACGTGCTTTTTGACAGCTACGTGCTTTTTTGATAGCTGTCATCCACCATCTTTAATCTATAGAGCACAGTGCTGCCCTCTTTAGCTACTTACCTTTGAAATGTGGTGGCGGATAATTTGAAAAATGCTTTTCGACAAGCAGCCATCTTTAATCCAGAGAGAACAGTGCTACCCTCTATGTGGTGGCGGCAAATTGAAAAATTCCACGTGCTCTTGTTTGAAAACACACTCACGTGCTTTTTTGACAGCTGTCATCTGCCATCTTTAATCTATAGAGCACAGTGCTGCCCTCTTTAGTTTGAAATGTGGTGGTGGTAAATTCCACGTGCTCTTGTTTGGAAACAAAGCCCCGTGCAGCTGTCATCCGCCATCTTTAATCAACAGAGCACTGTGCTACTATCATGCGGGCAATTTCATCACCTGTCATCCGCCATCTTGAATCCACAGAACACCGTGCTGCCCTCTTTATGGCTACTACCTTAAGCACGTAGTAGCGGACAATTTGAAAAGTTCTGTTAGCTATCATCCGCCATCTTTAATCAAGAGAGCACCGTGCTGCCATCTTTAGCTAGATACCTTTGAAATGTGGTGGCGGCAAATTGAAAAATTCCACGTGCTCTTGTTTGGAAACAAACTCACGTGCTTTTTCGACAGCTACCATCCGCCATCTTTAATCAACAGAGCATAGTGCTGCCCTCTTTAGTTTGAAATGTGATGGCGGCAAATTCCACGTGCTCTTGTTTGGTAAACATAGCCATGTGCTTTTTTGACAGCTGTCATCCGCCATCTTTAATACAGAGAGCACCGTGCTGCCCTCTTTATCGTAGTAGATGTAAATTCGTCACCTGTCATCCGCGGTGCTGCCATCTTTAGCTAGATACCTTTGAAAAGTGGTGGCGGATAATTTAAAAAGAAAAATTCTACAGCAGCCCTCTCTCGACGCTAATTGCATAAGATGGTGGCTATACATGACTCCTTAAGGGTGCTTACGCAAGATGGCTGCTATACACAGGTTCTTATGAGACGCCCTTGGGATGCTTGCGCAAGATGGCAGTTATACATGGCTCCTTATGAGATACCCTAGGGATGCTTGCGCAAGATAGCGGCTGATCTTATGGGATGGCTTAAGGGTCCTTGCACAAGATGGCTTGAGACGCCCTAAGGATGCTTGCGCAAGATGGCGGACACAAGATGGCAGCTATACATAACTCCTTATGAGACGCTTTAAGGGTGCTTGCGCAAGATAGTTGCTACTCTTAGCTTAGAGGCTAACGTGTCGTGATAGTTCGATTCATTAAATTTAGGGCTTAAATGCAAAATGTTAAATATATCGAAAACGGTGCACCGTAGAGCAAAACGGACAAAATTTTTCTGCCTAATACCTAGGTTCGCAGTATGAGGAACAAGAAAATCATAGTCTAATGATGGGATCAACGGTTCGGTTCCTACTTAGGCCCTTTGGCATTCACTCTGTTTTAGCTTGTATTGAAGCGAGTCTTCGTAACATGATCAGGTCTAGCTATGGTAGAGAGTATAACGTACCGTGCAGGTTCGATTCATTAAATTTGGAGGCTTAAATGCAAAATGTTAAATATCTCGAAAACGATGCATCGTAGAGCAAAACGGACAAAATTTTTCCGCCTAATACGTAGGTTCGTAGTATCAGGAACAAGAAAAAACATAGTCTAATGATGAGATCAACGGTTCGATTCCTACTTAAGCCCTTTGGCATTCGCAGCTATCTATTTCTACAAGATGGTGGCTGCTCTTATGAGAAACAAGATGCCTTGAGACGTCCTAGGGATGCTTACGCAAGATGGCAGACACAAAATGGTGACTATACATAGCTCCTTATGAGACGGCCTAGGGGTGCTCGCACAAGATGGCGGCTACTCTTATGAAGAAAGCTAGCTTAGAGGCTACTGCGCAAGATAACAGCTGCTGTTATGCATGTGGTGGAGGGCAATTTGAAATTCTATGTGCTTAATCAACAGAGCACCCTGCTGCCCTCTTTAGCTGAAATGTGGTGGTGGATAATTTGAAAAATTCTTTTGACAGCTATCATCTTTAAAAACAATGGCGACTATACATAGGCTGTTAAGGTCTTATCATTCTCCTCCTCCTCCTCCTCCTCCTCCTCCCCCTCCTCCTTCTCTACCTCCTCCTCCGCCTCTTATGTCAAGGCATAGCTTTATATCGAACAAGTTTAAACCTGCATCGCGAAGGCAAGCGTGTGCAGCGATAACATTATTGTGCATGTTTAGACTTTCGAAACATAAGAAGAGTGGAATCAAACGCTGTACTCGATACGACATGTGATCAGAACATTGATGCGTTCAGAAAAACAAAATAAGTGATCAAGACTAGAATCGAACAATGTACTCAATACATCATGTGTTTAGAATATGTCAGGGGATACGCTTGTTCTAAGAAGATCAGATTGAAACATAACAAGACTAGAATAGAACACTGTAATCGATGTTGTTAACTTCAACATGTGATCAGAACATTGATTGATGTGTTCAGAACACAAAATAAGTGATCATGACTAGAATCGAACACTGTACTCGATACAACATGTGATCAGAACATTGATCGATGTGTTCAGAACACGAAATAAGTGATCAAGACTAGAATCGAACACTGTACTCAATACAACATGTGTTTAGAACATGTTAGGGGGTACCCTTGTTCTAAGAAGATCAGAATGAAACATAACAAGACTAGAATCGAACACTGTAATCGATGTTGTTAACCTCAACATATGATCAGAACATTGTTTGATGTGTTCAGAGCAAAAGTACAATTTTGATGATTTGCTTAGTGTAAAATCAAAAACTATGGAAACACACTGTGCACATATCGCGTAGCTAAATCGCTCAGTAAGCAATATTGCAAAACTACAACTTCAATGATTTGCATAGTGTAAAAATCAAAAACACACTGTACCCATACTGCGCAGCTAACTCGCTCGGTAAACGATATAGCCAAAGTATAACTTCAAATTATTTACCTTCCATCATTCGTCTTGTGTGTAAAAATCAGTCGAACAAGTTATCGCATAAACATGGCTGAAAAAAAATCGTGATAGGGTATGGAACCCAGGGGTTACATCTTATCAGAAGGGCAAAAAGGATGAAAGGACTCTTCCTCCTCCTTACCGCACATTCCTTGAAGGGCTAATTGGCTGAAGGGCTAATGGGCTAAAGGGCTAAAGGGCTAATGGGCTAAAGGGCTAATGGGCTAAAGGGCTAAAGGAGCAACAACCTCGTCGATCGCTATCAGCAAGAACGCTTGTACTTTGTTAAGTGTAGAAAATTAATCTTTATTTGTAAATGGTTTCATGTTCAGAACAAGGAATGGAAAATCCCCGAGGTGCGATGAGTTACGTTTTTCGAACTAGTGTTTGGAACACTGAACTTTTCAAGATGATAGCAGAGAGTTTAGCAATGTTCTGTTGTTGGATTTTAAATTCCGCGCTACAACATGCATAAGGTGGTAGCCTTGAGGTTTACCGCCGTAAAGATGGCAAGAGTGAGGTTAACAATGTTCTGTTGTTGGATTTTAAATTCCGCGCTACAACATGCATAAGGTGGCAGCCTTGAGGTTTACCGCCGTAAAGATGGCAAGAGTGAGGTTAACAATGTTCTGCTGTTGGATTTTAAATTCCGCGCTATAACATGCATAAGGTGGCAGCCTTGAGGTTTACCGCCGTAAAGATGGCAGCAGTGAGGTTAGCGACGCTCTATTGTCCTTCAAAGTGAGGTTAGGGTTCGTCAAGAAGACAGCTGTCAAAAAAGCACGTGGCTATGTTTACCAAACAAGAGCACGTGGTCGTGACGTCACGGTCACGTAGTATGTTGCCTCAGCATGTAAAGGTCAATGTCTACACCTACGTAGTTAACACTCTGCTATGTTCACAAGATTTTTTACACATAACTATTCTTTATGCTTTAAGTTCATGCACATAGGCTATGCTAAGATAGCAGTACAAACACATGCGAACTTTGTACATTCTAATGGAATAAGTTTAGTACTGTGTGCATCATGGATACATGATGTGTGCACGCATTTAATCTTGACTACACGTAATGCTGCTGCTTTGTTTACAAGATTTTTATACATTGCTATTCGTTATGCTTTAAGTTCGTGCACGCACAAACGATACTCGTACGCTCTAGCAGGAGAAGTTTAGTACGATATTCGATACATACATTATCGATAGGTGATGTGTACACGCTTTAGAACATAGCTCATCTTTATGCTTTAAGTTCGTGCACATGGGTTAGGGATACACAAAAGCGATTGCTACATGCTCTAGCGGAAGAAGTCTAGTACGATAGTCGATGCATGTAAAATCGATAGGTTATGCTAAGATAGCAGCACACTTACATGATTTTAGCACAATCTAGTGGGAAAAGTTTAGTATGATAGTCGTTTCGTGCAAAATCATTAGGTAATGTGTAAACGCTTCGAAACAAGGCTATTCTTTGTACTTTAAGTTCATGCGTACAGGTTATGCTAAGATAGCAGCACAACCTAGCGCAAGAAGTTTTGTACGAGAGTCGATACATGCAAAGTCGATAGGTAATGTGCACACGCTTTGAAACATGGCTATTCTTTGTACCTTAAAGTCATACGTATAGGTTATGCTAAGATAGCAGCACAATCTGGCGGAAGAAGTTCAGGGTGATCTGTACACGCTTTGAAACAAGGCTATTCTTTGTACTTTAAGTTCATGCGTCTTAGTTATGCTTGCGATAGTCGATGCATGTAAAATCGATAGGTTATGCTAAGATAGCAGCACACTTACACGATTTTAGCACAATCTAGTGGAAGAAGTTTAGTACGAGAGTCGATGCTTGCAAAATCATTAGGTAATGTGTACACGCTTTGAAACAAGGCTATTCTTTGTACTTTAAGTTCATGCGTCTTAGTTATGCTAAGATAGCAGCACAATCTACCTGAAGAAGTTTTGCACGAGAGTCGATACATGCAAAATCGATAGTTGATGCGTACACGCTTTAAAACATGACTATTCATTGTACTTTAAGTTCATGGGTATAGGTTATGCTAAGATAGCAGCACAATCTAGCGGAAGAAATTTAGTACGAGATTCGATGAATGCAAAATCAATAAGTAATGTGTACACGCTTTGAAACATGGCTATTCTTCGTACTTTAAGTTCATGTGTATAAGTTATGCTAAGATAGCAGCACAACCTAGCGGAAGAAGTTTAGTACGATATTTGTTGCATGCAAAGTCGATAGGTAATGTGTACACGCTTGGAAACATGGCTATTCTTTGTACCTTAAGGTCATGCGTATAGGTTACGCTAAGATAGCAGCACAATCTAGCGGAAGAAGTTTAGTACGAGAGTCGATGCTTGCAAAATCGATAGGTAATGTGTACACGTTTTGAGACATAGCTCTTCTTTGTTCTTTAAGTTCATGCGTCTTAGTTATGCTGAGATAGCAGCACAATCTACCTGCAGAACTTTAGTACGAGAGTCGATACATGCAAATTCGATAGATGATGAGTACACGCTTTGAAACATGACTATTCATTATACTTTAAGTTCATGGGTATAGGTTATGCTAAGATAGCAGCACAATCTAGCGGAAGAAATTTAGTACGATATTTGATGCATGCAAAATCAATAAGTAATGTGTACACGCTTTGAAACATGGCTATTCTTTGTACTTTAAGTTCATGTGTATAAGTTATGCTAAGATAGCAGCACAACCTAGCGGAAGAAGTTTAGTACGATATTTGTTGCATGCAAAGTCGATAGGTAATGTGTACACGCTTTGAAACATGGCTATTCTTTGTACCTTAAGGTCACGCGTATAGGTTATGCTAAGATAGCAGCACAATCTAGCGGAAGAAGTTTAGTACGAGAGTCGATGTGTGCAAAATCGATAGGTGATGTGTACACGCTTTGAAACATGGCTATTCATTGTACTTTAATTTTATGGGTATAGGTTATGCTAAGATAGCAGCACGATCTAGCGGATGAAGTTTAGTTCGATGGTCGATGCATGTAAAATCGATAGGTCATGTGTACACGCTTTGAAACATAGCAATTCATACTGCTGCTCTGTTCCCAAGACTTTTAAGCATAGCTAACCCTAATACTGCTCTTAACGACGTCGAGCTAAGGATTGATTACGTGACCGTGACGTCACGACAACGTGCTCTTGTTTGGTAAACATAGCCACGTGCTTTTTTGACAGCTGTCTTCTTGACGAACCCTAACCTCACTTTGAAGGACAATAGAGCGTCGCTAACCTCACTGCTGCCATCTTTACGGCGGTAAACCTCAAGGCTGCCACCTTATGCATGTTATAGCGCGGAATTTAAAATCCAACAGCAGAACATTGTTAACCTCACTCTTGCCATCTTTACGGCGGTAAACCTCAAGGCTGCCACCTTATGCATGTTGTAGCGCGGAATTTAAAATCCAACAACAGAACATTGTTAACCTCACTCTTGCCATCTTTACGGCGGTAAACCTCAAGGCTACCACCTTATGCATGTTGTAGCGCGGAATTTAAAATCCAACAACAGAACATTGCTAAACTCTCTGCTATCATCTTGAAAAGTTCAGTGTTCCAAACACTAGTTCGAAAAACGTAACTCATCGCACCTCGGGGATTTTCCATTCCTTGTTCTGAACATGAAACCATTTACAAATAAAGATTAATTTTCTACACTTAACAAAGTACAAGCGTTCTTGCTGATAGCGATCGACGAGGTTGTTGCTCCTTTAGCCCTTTAGCCCATTAGCCCTTTAGCCCATTAGCCCTTTAGCCCTTTAGCCCATTAGCCCTTCAGCCAATTAGCCCTTCAAGGAATGTGCGGTAAGGAGGAGGAAGAGTCCTTTCATCCTTTTTGCCCTTCTGATAAGATGTAACCCCTGGGTTCCATACCCTATCACGATTTTTTTTCAGCCATGTTTATGCGATAACTTGTTCGACTGATTTTTACACACAAGACGAATGATGGAAGGTAAATAATTTGAAGTTATACTTTGGCTATATCGTTTACCGAGCGAGTTAGCTGCGCAGTATGGGTACAGTGTGTTTTTGATTTTTACACTATGCAAATCATTGAAGTTGTAGTTTTGCAATATTGCTTACTGAGCGATTTAGCTACGCGATATGTGCACAGTGTGTTTCCATAGTTTTTGATTTTACACTAAGCAAATCATCAAAATTGTACTTTTGCTCTGAACACATCAAACAATGTTCTGATCATATGTTGAGGTTAACAACATCGATTACAGTGTTCGATTCTAGTCTTGTTATGTTTCATTCTGATCTTCTTAGAACAAGGGTACCCCCTAACATGTTCTAAACACATGTTGTATTGAGTACAGTGTTCGATTCTAGTCTTGATCACTTATTTCGTGTTCTGAACACATCGATCAATGTTCTGATCACATGTTGTATCGAGTACAGTGTTCGATTCTAGTCATGATCACTTATTTTGTGTTCTGAACACATCAATCAATGTTCTGATCACATGTTGAAGTTAACAACATCGATTACAGTGTTCTATTCTAGTCTTGTTATGTTTCAATCTGATCTTCTTAGAACAAGCGTATCCCCTGACATATTCTAAACACATGATGTATTGAGTACATTGTTCGATTCTAGTCTTGATCACTTATTTTGTTTTTCTGAACGCATCAATCAATGTTCTGATCACATGTCGTATCGAGTACAGCGTTTGATTCTACTCTTCTTATGTTTCGAAAGTCTAAACATGCACAATAATGTTATCGCTGCACACGCTTGCCTTCGCGATGCAGGTTTAAACTTGTTCGATATAAAGCTATGCCTTGACATAAGAGGCGGAGGAGGAGGTAGAGAAGGAGGAGGGGGAGGAGGAGGAGGAGGAGGAGGAGGAGAATGATAAGACCTTAACAGCCTATGTATAGTCGCCATTGTTTTTAAAGATGATAGCTGTCAAAAGAATTTTTCAAATTATCCACCACCACATTTCAGCTAAAGAGGGCAGCAGGGTGCTCTGTTGATTAAGCACATAGAATTTCAAATTGCCCTCCACCACATGCATAACAGCAGCTGTTATCTTGCGCAGTAGCCTCTAAGCTAGCTTTCTTCATAAGAGTAGCCGCCATCTTGTGCGAGCACCCCTAGGCCGTCTCATAAGGAGCTATGTATAGTCACCATTTTGTGTCTGCCATCTTGCGTAAGCATCCCTAGGACGTCTCAAGGCATCTTGTTTCTCATAAGAGCAGCCACCATCTTGTAGAAATAGATAGCTGCGAATGCCAAAGGGCTTAAGTAGGAATCGAACCGTTGATCTCATCATTAGACTATGTTTTTTCTTGTTCCTGATACTACGAACCTACGTATTAGGCGGAAAAATTTTGTCCGTTTTGCTCTACGATGCATCGTTTTCGAGATATTTAACATTTTGCATTTAAGCCTCCAAATTTAATGAATCGAACCTGCACGGTACGTTATACTCTCTACCATAGCTAGACCTGATCATGTTACGAAGACTCGCTTCAATACAAGCTAAAACAGAGTGAATGCCAAAGGGCCTAAGTAGGAACCGAACCGTTGATCCCATCATTAGACTATGATTTTCTTGTTCCTCATACTGCGAACCTAGGTATTAGGCAGAAAAAGTTTGTCCGTTTTGCTCTACGGTGCACCGTTTTCGATATATTTAACATTTTGCATTTAAGCCCTAAATTTAATGAATCGAACTATCACGACACGTTAGCCTCTAAGCTAAGAGTAGCAACTATCTTGCGCAAGCACCCTTAAAGCGTCTCATAAGGAGTTATGTATAGCTGCCATCTTGTGTCCGCCATCTTGCGCAAGCATCCTTAGGGCGTCTCAAGCCATCTTGTGCAAGGACCCTTAAGCCATCCCATAAGATCAGCCGCTATCTTGCGCAAGCATCCCTAGGGTATCTCATAAGGAGCCATGTATAACTGCCATCTTGCGCAAGCATCCCAAGGGCGTCTCATAAGAACCTGTGTATAGCAGCCATCTTGCGTAAGCACCCTTAAGGAGTCATGTATAGCCACCATCTTATGCAATTAGCGTCGAGAGAGGGCTGCTGTAGAATTTTTCTT